>NC_088643.1:66233013-66671825 GCF_964019385.1 Sycon ciliatum
CATTATCATAATACATGTAGTAGGGATACTCCTAGAGAGTCAAACTATCGGATAAATTAATGGCAAGCGAGAGTCTCTACTTTTTACAGTAGAGTGGGTGGGTACGCAGACCAGCGTAAGTCATAACATTGATAATAAAGTGTAACCAATGCTGGTAATGGATCATGTGTGAGCGACCAAAGAGGCGTACATCGCATGTCCTGTACCACTATAACCACACACAAACGTCCAGGAGAATTTCACGTACCGATGGATCTATCATGTTGCCGGGATCCCTCATATATCTCACACTGTGGTACATAACCCTCGGAGAATTGCAAGGACCTAAATACGGCAAGAAAATCAGGGACATCAGGTGCAAGACCCGTTGTTCTAGTTGTCTAGACTGCACTGTGTTCTTGAAAATACTGAGCCTCCACGTTGTATCTGTTAAAGACGTGTGGCATTTTGGCTTCCTGTGTGGGTATTGTTTCTGTGGATTGGTTCGGAGCAATGTTCAGATGGTCCAGGCATCTGGCCAATTAATTATGGCAGTCCAAGCTAGTTGAATATCCGGATCACTTTCTCTCATCTGGTCTACACTCCATCCGCTTGCATCCATAAGCAATGCAAACGCGTTGTCCATTGCACACTGTGACAGGCATGTAACTTCTGCATGCAATTCTGGGAGAGCGCACAGTGGCAGGACGAATATTCCCGTGAAGTTGCACCATCAAGTCCTGTAACTACTTGTGACATGATCAATTCTGCTATGCTCTGATGCAGACTAGCAATAAGAGGCATTTGTCAGATACTAGTAACCATGAGGTGCTGAGACGATCTGCTATAAATGCTCAAATAATCTGTCATCTGCCTGCTCCAACTTGGCTGTCCTCCTGACAAGTGAAAACTGCTGGCGTCTTCAGGGCCATAAACACCATTATTGGCATTAATCCAACGCCTCCCTAGGCTAGGCCCTTGCTCCTCATCTCTGCAGCTTCTAACAATAGGTCTGGCACAACGAAAAACTAAACTTGATACTTGGAGCTCTTAGTTCAAGCTACATTTTCAGAGTCAGGAAGTTTCCAATGGCAAGAAACCCAGCTTCTCTTCACCATTGGCATCACGAGCAATGACCATTATCAGCCAGCAATGTTACTAGAGCAAATGCCAAAGGCGCTGGCGTGAACAGAAAGCTTTTCATGCTGCAACGTTTCTTTCTCAGCAAAAACAAAATGGAAAGGAGCAACACCAGGGATTTGTCCATACCCGGTACCCAGGTGTGTAGTCCCTGGAAAGGCTCTCCCACAGATTCCAGTACAAAGGCCACGGACAAGTGTCCCACTGAGATGCGGTCGCTTGCCCGGACCGCTGGGACGCGGACACCTCCGAAGAGCAGCCTGTGACGTTTATTTTTTATGAAAGAAAATCCGCAAAAATAGATAAGCTTGTCCCTTTAGTCCTACCCCTTTGGACGCGAAACTTGCAGTGAACGCGAAATGAACTTTCGTAGGAAGTTTCGTGAGATTGGGTCATGTCGTACGTGCACTTGGCGCTTGCAAACTACGAAAATGTGCAGAACACAAAGTTCGTGCGAAAATTCGTACACACTTTCGCAAGGCCTGTCGCGAAACTTCGTTCGAACTTTCGTTGTGCAGAACCTCTCTAATAACAGATAATTACCGTAATAATTATGATACAAGATTCAAGAACTAACTGTTACCATGGTTACATGGGGAGCCCATGACTCATGAGTGACCGTATGATATCAAGCAGGGAGGAATACTAAATCTACTACCAAGATTCATGTACTCTTGGTACTACTCCCTGATATCAAGACTACACAAGACGGTTAGTTTTAGCCGCGAGGAAGTCTGTACTCTTCGGACAATAAAAGCCGCGCATGATCAGCCAGGGACCCGAGGTAGCCCGGCCTTGGCCGGCGGATAACGCGGCAGATTCTGCTCCGGCGCCAGTGCCGGAAATTGGCACCCGACCATACACACCTTGTGCCAGCCACTTCCTTGAGTTCTGTTCCATTTCTTTATCCATATACCGATTGAAACATGCATGCCTGCGGCACTATTTCGGCACTGAGGGGGGGGGGGGGTGCAAACAGAGTAGGGGGGCATGCCCCCCCCCCTCACCTCCCCTTTGGCTAGAACCCTCATCGTGACCAGAAAAAAATGGTACCAATTTTTCTGCCGGCATTCAATGATCCACCAACTTCACCAAGGGCTGCTGAAGCCCACGTCACATGATGACCCCCAGCAGCCCGGCCCCCTCCTCACCCTCCCCCGGCGCCCAGGAGTCACTGAGAACGGCCCGTGGGAGTCCTTCGAGTTCTACTCCGACATAACTATATCAGCCTGAGGGTAGTCGCATGGCGACAGGAGGAGGGGGATCATCATGTGGCCTGGCATTAGTCCTTGGCGGATAATCAGTGCCCGCAGAAAAATTGACAGACTGATTTCAAGTCACAAGTGTCAAGTTCTGGTATGTCTCATGGATGTTTGGTATGTGGATAAGGGAAATGGAACAGAACTCAAGGAAGTGGCTGCCCGTGATAAGGTTTGTATGGTCGGCTGCCAATCAGTTCACTGGCAAGCATAATCTGCCAATTTTTTCGAGCATTATCCGCCAAGGCGGCTACCTGGGATCCCTGATGCTCAGTCTTACAAGGGAGCCCCGTCCAACAGGCTCTGATTTGTACAACTTCAAACTCGAGTCACTGTTGAGTGTAGGTCGAAGCCGAGTGTTGCATCGTCGTGGTCAGCAAGGCCCGGCAAACTCAGTGCCACGGTTGCTTGACCAACTGCTCGATGTGAAAATTGCTCAGTTCAAGTCGGCACGCGTGTACTAGTACATGCCTGAGTCGTTGCACAGGCTAGCAGCCATTTACGTAGGCACAAGAACATGTACTCGCAGAGATCGCTATTCATGCGGGTTAGTCTTGCGGGCCATGATCCGCTTGACCACTTTCCAGCATGGTCTCAGGTTGTCCTTGAGATACATGTATGTCCAATACTCGCCCCAAACTACATCGCCGTACTGTGCTGATCACTTTGAAATACACTGCGGCAAGTTATCACTGAGTTATACTCTTGCCTTCTTCAGTAAACGTGGTTTCAAGGCGTCCAAGTCACGGACTGTTAGGCTGTGGGCTGAGCAGGCTAGTCTGACCACCTCTGAACTCTTGCTTTGGACAGCATGTTCCCTATGCGGGCAGCTTCATCACTGCTGATGGGTCTGTAGCCTCATCCCTGCCGACAGGTTTGTTCCGCCCTACGGGTGTAATCTTCGACGGGCATGTAGCCTCATCACTGCCATGGTTCCCTACAGCCGGGGTAGTTTCACCACTGCTGACGGGTCACGGACGGGTCTGTTCCCTAAGTAGCCTCATCACTGCTGACAGTTGCCTGTCTGCTATAGCCACGCATTGCCTGGGCCCGCAGTCGTGGTGATATTCCATCAGGTTTATGGCAGGGCATGTCAGGGTCAAACACTGCTCAGCCTCAATGTACATCCCCAGCATTTCCAGTGTATGTATACAACTTGATGTAGAACTGCATCTCATGGACATGGGTACGAGTGCCGGGTGGGGTGTGTGTGTGGGGGGGGGGGGGGAGGAGGTCACACGCCGCACCTTGCCTTCTCGGCCCGAGCTCTGATCGTTTGTGTATCCCCATATGCGCAAAGTCAGTTGATCTTCCCGCGTGTCTGCCCCTGCAGCCATACAAAGAGTACCACGGATCCAGAACACAACAGATTGATCCTTCACTGGCTTCAGCGGCTGGCATGGCACCATAGAATATTATCAACATAACGTCAGATGTGCACTGAGTCTGTGCTGTATGGTGGTACCGTGCTGGTGTGATATTGTATGTGCTTCAGAGGACATGGATCAATTGTATCACGTTATTCATACAATCGGCACGCTCATTTAGCTAGCGCTAGTATGTAGTCTGTAGCGCTAATACGTGTATGTAGTCTGTACATAAGGCACTTTCCTTATGTTCGTGGATTCATTCTATCCAAGTTGGTGGAACATGACATGGCGCAGTGACCCGAACCAACGTGCTATTGCAGCAATGGACGCGGAAGGTGGAGAAGCAACCAAGATGGACGGCGACTTGGCCCACAGCGAAGGTGAACCAGTTTCAAGGCAGGACCACACCCTCGCCCGATTGGCGCACCTGATCGCTGATCAAGCACAGCAGGCTTCTGCCCGGGATGACCGAATGGTGGCGCTGCTAGACGCTGCACTGAGCCAGGGTGCAAGAGAACCCCAGAGGGCAAGTCAGCCCACGAAGCAGACCTCCATCAATGTTGAACGCCCAATTTTGGACGCTACCGCCACCTTGGCAGATTTCACGACGTGGAAAGAATCGTGGGAGGACTTTGTGCGCTGCCAGCACCTCGGGTCCCAGGACCGAGAAACCAGAGTGGCAGCACTGAGACAGTCCTTAGACGAGGAACTCCGGCGGTGTATCCGCCAAGACATAATCTGTATTTCCGAGGAGGACGATGATGATGCTATCATTGGGGCCATCGAGGCGTTTGTAAGACGTCGTCGTAACCCTTTACTGAACAGATTGGAGTTCTAGAATTTGAAACAAGACGATAATGAGTTATTCGACTACTCCCTGACGGTGTTGAAGGAGCTTTACAAGGCTTGTGACTTCACAGTTGGAGAGTTCTGCACTACTTGCACACGTAGCCTCCGTCGATGTGGCCAATGCTGGTCGAGCGTCCAGAGGAGAGGCCAGGAGACATTGCGCGACAGGCTTGTGGTTGGCATTCGTGATAACGACACGAGGCATAGGCTTCTGTCCACCCCAGCCCTGACGCTGGAGGATGCCGTTCAGATATGCAGGGCTGAGGAAGCTGCCAAAGCCACCCAGCAAGATATGCCACAAGCGCAAGTCGGCCAGGCACAGGCATTGCGCAAAACTCGGTACTAGCGGAGCAAGCAGTCACAGTCGAGCAGCAATGCGTCTTCTACTCGCAGTCATGAACCACAACCGAGTGGCAAACCGCCCGTTCGGAAGCAGGAGGGAGACAACCAACCTAGAGCCAAGTGTCCTAAGTGTGGATATGACTCCCACCCGCTCTCCCGATGTCCCGTCCGAGAGAAGACCTGCAATTCGTGTGGTGAGAAGGGACATTTCCAGAGAAGATGCCCAGCGGATGCACCCCAGCTTGGTCACTTGCGGCTGCAAGTCGCAAACTTCAGCGGCAACAATGATCGCATCGAGATACCAACGTGCCTGGACAACCATGACCCAAGGTCGGCAGCGAAGCTCAGATGGCTTCCCGATACAGGCAGCGACGTCGATGCAATAAACCTGGATGGACTTCGGAAACTGGGAGGCAAGGAATGTGACCTTGTCCTGGACCCCAGTGTTGTTCTGAATGCCAATGGAGGTCGCCTCACGAACATAGGCATGGTCACGGCTTTGCTGTCGGTCGGTGATCGCCAGATCGCAACACAGATCCACCTGTATGAGGGGTTGCAATGCCCGCTGCTATCTAGGCAGAGTCTGAAGAAACTCGGAATACTTCCGGCAGACTGGCCAAGAAGTGCGCTACCTCTGTTGCGTCCTGCTCCCAGCCAAATGCCCAACTCCGAGGAGCGGAGTGAAGTCGAACTGATCCGAGACTGGAGTATTCTTAAGGAATACGCTGATGTGTTTAGCGACGACGCGGTGCCAGCCATGAAAGGTCCGCCGATGGTTATCAAGCTCAATGACGGCGCCACACCATACAGAGCTAACGGAGCTCGAGCGATTCTGTTTGCTTCCCGTGATCAGGTCAAGGAACAGCTTGATCAGATGGTGAAGGAAAGAATCATTGAACCAGTGAGCGAGCCTTGTGATTAGTGCCACCCAATCGTGCTGGCTGACAAAAAGAACACTGCTGAAAAGTGCCTCACAATTGACTTGAATAAGCTCAATTCACAGGTTCAACGACCAACGCACCCCATGCGCACCCCGCGAGACTGCACCATTGTGAATCTTGAGAATGCCCGCTTCCTAACCACACTTGATGCCCATCATGGGTACTGGCAAGTACCATTGGCACCTGAATCGCGTCATTTAACCACATGTATCACTCCATGAGGCGATACCGTTTCCTTCGAAATCCGCAGGGTTTCGTCGCGGCGGGGGATGAGTTTAACCAGTGAACGGATCAGGCATTCGAGGGCATCAGCAATTTTGCAAAGGTTGTAGATGATTGTTTGGTGCATGACGCGACCTTCAATGATCATGTAAAGCGTGTCCGTTCAGTTTTGCAGTGTGCGCGAGAGAATGGCATCAAATTCTCAAAGAAGAAATTCGCTTTCGCTCAGTCAGAGGTTCAGTTCTGCGGGTACTTCGTCAGCGAAGGCGGATGGCGTATGGACCCAGAGAGAACGTCGGCATTGGGACAATTTCCGACCCCGACCACACGCACTAATCTCCGCTCATATCTGGGTTTGGTTAATCAATTCGGTGATTTCAGCGATGAAATCGCCAAATTGACGCAGCCATTACGGAGTCTGCTGAAGGCAAATGCTGAGTTCCTTTGGAACCAGGATCATGATGCCGCAATGTTGAATATCAAATCTTCCTTGTTGCGAACACCGACCCTGGCGTACTATGAGTTTGGTGCCCCCACTCGCTTGGAAACCGATGCCTCTCGAAATAACGGTCTCGGTTATGCACTCCTACAGTTGCAAGGAGGAAATTGGCGATTGATTCAATGCGGCAGCCGTTTTATTTCAGATACCGAATCACGATACGCGATGATAGAATTAGAGCTACTAGCTATTGCTTGGGCAATGAAGAAATGTCATGTCTATCTCTCCGGGACGAAATTCGAGGTGATAACCGACCATCAGCCACTCATTCCCATTATGAATGGTACTCACTGATGGAAATCGAAAATCCCCGCATTCGGCGAATGTTGCTTAAGTTGCAGGGGTACCAGTACGTGGTTTCGTGGCGCAAGGGAAAAGACCACGCTATCGCAGACGCACTGTCCCGCTCGCCGATTGGTCAGCCGACTAAGGAGGACACTGCCATTGGGGAACTGCCCTACGAGGATTGCGGTCGAGTGGCGTCGGCTACTACCCTCTGTGGCGACGATAAGCAGCCTATTCTCTCAAGCTGCAAAGAAGCGCAGCTCCAGGAAGCAGCACGGGCCGACAATGCCTACCAACAGCTCATTGAAACTGTGGAGCGGGGGTTCCCAAACGCACAGAACCCGCTGCCAGAATGCATCCAGCCGTATTGGTCCGTGAGGCATTCTTTGTCTGTTGAGAACGGCATCATCTTGAAGGGTTGCCAGATAGTGATACCAAAGCCACTTCGCCACACTGTGTTGCAGGATCTTCACGCATCACACCAGGGCCAGGAACGAACGAAGCAGAGGGCACGTCAAGTTGTGTACTAGCCAGGACTGTCAAACGATATTGACAATATGGTCAGGAACTGGCCCAATGCCGCCGCTACCGATCGTCGCAACAAAAGGAGCCCCTGCTGCGCGACCCAGTGCCAACCCTGCCCTACCAACATGCCAGTGTAGATATTTTCAGCTGCAGCGGAAACAGCTATATCGTCTACACTGATCATTTATCCGGTTGGCCGTGTATTGATCGTCTAGCTCCGGGTACCAGATCAAAGGACGTGATCCGGCCGCTTCGCCAGTGGTTTTCTGACGTCGGAGTGCCGCAGGAGTTGGTCACAGACGGTGGCCCACAGTTCACCTCCAGGGAAGTGCGTTCTGTAAACGATGGCAAGTACGTCATATCCGGTCAACCCCCCACTATCCGCAGGCGAATGGGACTGCAGAGGCGGCTGTCAAAGCCATGAAGCACCTGGTGTACAAGACTACCACCGGAGGAGACCTGAACGTGGACGAGTTCAGGAGAGGACTGCTAGAGTGGAGGAATACACCCCGAGGTAACGGCCGCAGCCCCTCACAGATATTGTTTGGCCGGCCACTACAGTCCTTTGTGTTCGCCAACCACCGCACGTTTGCTACGGAGTGGCAGGCCAAAGCCGACAAGGTTGACGAAACACGTTCGGCAGTCCGAGAGCAGAGCGATGCGCGGTATAATGCCTCCGCGAGACCACTGGGCAACCTGAAGATCGGCGAGACGGTGGACATTCAGGACCCACGTTCCAAGCGGTGGACACTGCAAGGACAAGTTGTCGCCATTGGAAGGCGACATGACTACTATGTCAAACTGACCAGCGGCCGTGTGTACTGGCACAATAGAAGGTTTCTGCGCCCATATCAAACCTACTGGCCAGATGTCCCCCCGCCTACAGACGATTGTCCTGTTAGAGCGCCATCGGGGTCCAGCATCCCCAGAAGTGCGGCGGAACCCCCACTCCCATTGACTGAGACAACCCAGGTGCGGCGCAGTCAAAGGCAGAGAAGGCCAGTTGATAGGTTCGATATCACATCAACCCGCTGGCAGTCTTATTCATAGATACTGAAACTTTCGGTATGATTGACTCGACATGTATGCGATGGATGGCAATAAAACTGAGGAACATAGGACACTGCCAGACCAGCCACAATTGACTACGAAGAATTGCATTTTTAGAATTGAGCTGTTTGTGTTAGAATTCTGACATAATTTTAAAAATAATCGCGTTTTATTGAGTTAGTTGAGTTGAAATCCCATCATACTTTAGTTGCGTTTTAGGGAATTCAACTGGGGGGCATGGTGTGATATTGCATGTACTTCAGAGGACATGGGTCAATTGTATCACATTATTCATACAATCGGCACGCTCATTTAGCTAGCGCTAATATGTAGTCTGTAGCGCTAATACGTGTATGTAGTCTGTACATAAGGCACTTTCCTTATGTACGTGGATTCATTCTATCTAAGTTGGTGGAACATAACACGTGCCAAATCCGCATGGGAAGTTTTCCAGGTACATGTACTACCCGTTCTGACAGATACTGAGACAGTACTGCAGTACTGTACATCATGGTTCATGGTTTATTGGGTCTCGGATTTGGGGAAGAACTTGAGAGAACCCACAGAGCAGTGGGATAACGGGCACACAAGGACTTAGGTTGAAGCGACGTTAGCCCGACGCAATGATTCTGTTGCATTCAGGGTGGATCTACTCAGCATACATTCAGCCAAACGGAGTGAAGCTTACATGCAGCCCCCTTCAGTTTCAGAGACTAATCTCCCCTATGATTTGACCACACACGACTGCTCACTATCATCCATCGGGCACTTACTGCTTATTTCAGTTTCAGACGTTTTCTAGGCTCCATAGAGAATAATCAAGTAACAGCCAAGTCAAATCCGACTGCGGAGTAGGAGATTCCAAAGTGAAAGTAGCGACCTCTCGATCTCCTGTCCTCCTACAAAAGCTACCGAACACAGATAGCTACAAACAAACGTTGCAACTCGTACTTCGGTCTGAACTACCGGTAATTACTTTCAGAGTTGGTCACAACGTCACTGGTTCACACACCAAAATGCAGTGGTAATAATAGCTACTACCCGGTACTAGTACACTTTACGGTAGCTGTAGTGCAACCAGTAGGCAATCAAGAATAGATGCAATACTGACAATATTAGTAGCAGGTGAATACCACCATCACACACCATCACTCAGTCAGGGGTCGATCCAGCAAGTAAAACTGAAACGTAAAACTACTAAAACTAAAAGTAGCAGTTCTTGTTCTGTGCCCATGGTGAAATAACCATGATAACCATACTCGATACTCATGCCATGGACATGGAGTCATGAGGACAACAAGGGATACTAGTACTAGACGTCTAGCCTAGAGCTAGCCGCTAGCTATGGCAAGGCCATTACTGCATTAGGCCAAGTAAAGGGTCTGCGAGCTCACGTGCGTCCAAAACATCTTTGCGGTGCTCATGCCAGTCATGGACCGATTTGTGTTTATGATGGTCCTTCTTTCTCACGTGCCACTTCTGGCAGGTGTCCGTTTCAATCACCTGAGCTGAGACGCTGAGTGTACGCTCGTAGTGAGAGAAAGACTAGTAAGTACAGACTTGTGTGATCGCTCCTCGTCCAATGATTTTGGCCATGCGTGTTACCTGTAAATCGGTCGTGTGTATCGAGCAGTGTGTCAGCATGGCATGGTGAATGTAGCCTGTATTGTAGGCGGGAGGGGATAATAATTGTTCCTTGTAACACGGTCGTACAACTCGGAGCTGTAGGTGCGACCGAGTACCGTCGCCCCCGGCCCCAAGCCTCCTCCAAGTACAATGCACTGACTGTTTTCTCGTCCTTTCAGGATCACTACTGTAGTACAGTGTGTAAAGAAACAACGAAAACTTGGAAAAGTAGAAAAGTGGAGAGCACGCCGTTTGGGCTCACTGTTTTTGTTTTAGTCTCCTGAGTCCTGGTTGTTCAAACAATTACAAGTACACCACCGAACTACATCATCTTGCGTGGCCGTTTTCGCAGTCATTACTCATGGGTCTTTGAGGTCGAGCCACGTCAATCAGCAAGCAAGCTCACCATCGTCGCCCGTTTCAGTTGCCGAAACACTTGCCGCTGAGAGAAAGCAACTGCATTGTCGACGTTGTCGCCAGTCGCAGTGGCAGTCCTCCCTGCCTAATACTAACACCAGCCAGCTACCATACCATCATTATCATGTCGACGTCCAGGTATGGACCGTCGAGACAGCCCCAGCATAGCCGCGTTAGCTCGGCACAAGGCCGACTGGAAGGGAATCTGGCAGACTCGGGTCCGCTCGGCATGGTCGCCGCGCCACCGATGTCTTTCGACGAAATGCGCACCAGCCTGAGCCGCCAGGGACAGAGACTACCCGGAGCCAACTACCTGCGACGGAGATCAGCTAGTGGTCAGTTCAATCCACACTCACTGCCTTTCAAACTGTGCGAAAGCTGTGGATGAAACACACTAGCTTGATGTGATTTTGTCTATGCAATACATGTATGGCGGTTACCCAATACTGGCAATAGGGCCAGTACTCGACAATAGTGAATGAAATTTGGCCTAAGACTGCCACGACATTGACTAGGCATCTGGACCATAGCCAGGTGTAACTCGTTCAGGTATACACATGTAGTGGGTACAGCGAGAGTTCCCAGATTGCCTAGAGTGCTCAACACCACAAGGATGGATCATTACCACAAAGGCAGAAGAGAACAGAGACAGCCGGCTAGGTCATTGTTGTAGCGCTGCGTTTCATGCACATGGCAAAGCTAAGGCAAACCTCAGACAACTGAAGTGGTTATGTAGTTCAGGCACCTTTGCGCACACTGCAGTAGCGCACAGGGGTGTCAGAAGGTAATTTTAGGACGGTCGGTCATCTCAGGCACAATTGAATTTACTTGTTGGGAGGGGGTGGTTCCGCTGCAAAATTTCGAAATCTAGGGCCTAAGTCTATGACATTGATTCATTCATGGGGTACCTGGGGCTAAGAGTGTTACGGTCAAAACCGTAGTGTAGTGACCATACTGTGTCTGACGCCCCTATTGGACGTCCCTGCCGCCGCAGCAGTGAACCTAAGTGACTTTCCACACTTCACTGGTATTGGTATTGGTATTGGTATTGGTATTGGTATTGGCGATGATTGCCTGTGGTAGCAATTCACCCCATACTCCGTGGCCCCGTACTCCGTAGCCCCATATCACCCCGCCCCAGCCTCCCCCCTCCCCCCCCCCCCCCCCAGTACCCCACACGGGCCTGCTGTCAGTTTAGGCTGTGCATTTACAGTTTACACTGAGGCTGAGCGTACCCATTGGAGCAGATTTCATGGAGCACCACTATACACATACTTTCACCACGGCGTGTTCTGTTGCGCTTGTGTGTGTACAGGGCCGATGGTTAAGACAGTGCGCAGAAACAAGCCGACTGAGGAGTGGAGCACACATTTGCGGGAGACAATTGATCCGGGTAACAGCCACTATGGGTTTGAGTTCCATGCAGAGGGCTCCCGAAACCGACCACATCCAAGCGAGGTTGGTAGATGCAAAATATCTACTTCCTCCGTTAAGCAAAACTTCGTTGCATTTTTACAGTTCAGTCCAAAACAGTTCTCCACAATCAAATCGTGTCTCGGCAACTTGTAAAAGATGCAGGACAAAAGCTGGCAGCGCTGGAGGCGTAAATCAGCGAGGATGCCGACTCGATGTCATCAAGGAGTGAGTCGTCATCAAATTCAGACGAAGAATGAAGCTGGACTGCTTTGAAACGAGCTGTGTGGCATCTGTAAATAACTATCTCTCATATGCTGCTTTGTTTTCCACTTTGCGAAGTGTTTTGGTAGTCATAGAATGCTTTGGACTGAACTGTAAAAATGCAACGAAGTCACAAGTTTTGCTTAATGCAGGAAGTAGTTTTGCATGACGTGGTGTTGTACTGTATCATGACTGAACCGAACAATTCAAAGGCTCCTGTCACGTTCAGCGGGGCTAATGAACAATCGAAGGGCCCACATGAGAGAATACAGTACAACAGAGCCTTTGGAAAGGAAACTTTGCCCAAGACATTCAGAGTTTTAAAAAAAGCGTGTTAGAGTGTTCTGCATGCTCGGCAGCTCTGCAGCTAGGAAGCGATGCTACATCTCGGATCATGTGACCATACAGCTTACTACAGCACAGGGCTGCAGTGCTAAGGCGTCGCAAAGAGCAGGAGACAGTGATGTGTATAGGTATGCACAAGCAATGTGGCTTAATCCTTGCTGATGTCGGTATCCATGTGGCTAGTGCGGCGTAATAGTACTCTCATAGTGCATGTACAGTGCTGTACCTCCAGCTTGCCCATGGCTGTACCTCCAGCTTGCCCATGACTGTACCTCCAGCTTGCCCATGGCTGTACCTCCAGCTTGCCCATGGCTGTGCCTCCAGCTTGCCCATGACTGTACCTCCAGCTTGCCCATGGCTGTACCTCCAGCTTGCCCATGGCTGTGCCTCCAGCTTGCCCATGGCTGTACCTCCAGCTTGCCCATGGCTGTACCTCCAGCTTGCCCATGGCTGTGCCTCCAGCTTGCCCATGACTGTACCTCCAGCTTGCCCATGACTGTACCTCCAGCTTGCCCATGACTGTACCTCCAGCTTGCCCATGACTGTACCTCCAGCTTGCCCATGACTGTACCTCCAGCTTGCCCATGACTGTACCTCCAGCTTGCCCATGGCTGTACCTCCAGCTTGCCCATGGCTGTACCTCCAGCTTGCCCATGACTGTACCTCCAGCTTGCCCATGGCTGTACCTCCAGCTTGCCCATGACCGTGCCTCCAGCTTGCCCATGACTGTGCCTCCAGCTTGCCCATGACTGTGCCTCCAGCTTGCCCATGGCTGTACCTCCAGCTTGCCCATGACCGTGCCTCCAGCTTGCCCATGACTGTGCCTCCAGCTTGCCCATGACTGTGCCATCTGGGTGCTTACTCTTCCTTATGCAGTGCATCATTCTTTGGTGTATACCTGCTGGCTGTGTTACTACCAAGTGAAGTCAATTCTCATCTGATGATCGATGCAATTCGTGAAACTCAGGATTATGAAACAGCAACTGCTCGTCCTTCTGTCTGTGTACTTGTACCTGTATTGTCATGTCAACCCCCGTCTCAGGATTTCCTTCGATGGCGGCTACCTGCGAACAAGAGTGTTGGCTCTGGACGGATGACGAGGACCACGCAGACACTGCGCAGGCAGACAAAGGAAGGTTTCTACCTGGACTACAGCACAACCATGATGTCTAATGGTAACTTGAGCCAGTGTGTTTGTTTGTGTGTGTGTGTGTGTGTGTGTGTGTGTGTGTGTGCCGTGTGTGTGTGTGTGTGTTTGTGTCAGTGTGTGTGTGTGTGTGTGTGTGTTTGTGTGTGTGTGTGTGTGTGCCGTGTGTGTGTGTGTGTGTGTGTGTGTGTTTGTGTCAGTGTGTGTGTGTGTTTGTGTCAGTGTGTGTGTGTGTGTGTGTGTGTGTGTTTGTGTGTGTGTGTGTATGTGTGTGTGTGTATGTGTGTGTGTGTGTGTGTTTGTGTGCCGTGTGTGTGTGTGTGTGTGTGTGTGTGTGTGTGTGTGTGTCGTGTGTGTGTTTGTGTGCCGTGTGTGTGTGTTTGTGTGTGTGTGTTTGTGTGCCGTGTGTGTGTGTGTTTGTGTGTGTGTGTTTGTGTTTGTGTGCCGTGTGTGTGTGTGTTTGTGTGCCGTGTGTGTGTGTTTGTGTGCCGTGTGTATGTGTGTATGTGTGTGTGTGTGTGTGTGTGTGTGTGTGTCAGCGTGTGCGTGTGTGTGTGTGCGTGCGTGCGTGCGTGTGTGGGCCATGTACAAACCTCAGGCCATTGTACTGTACACTGCCCAAACTGCCAAGACTCGGTCCAGTCGGCATGTGTGCATCAATCATGGCACGCACGTACATTGTAAGGCTGGAAGCTGCTCACCGTGGCATGGCCGCCGCTGTTTTCAATACACATGTACTGCAGATGGAGATGGGGAAACCGAGGTCCTAACCAAAGTCCAAAACCTCCCATATGATCCGGCCAATTACGTCGAGGCAGCTCGCAGGGAACTCAAGTACAATCCTCCAAGTAAGTCTACTGTAGAGGCACATAGTAGTTTCACATCTTTTTCATGATTGAGATTAAATTCAGTGACGATAGAAAATGATCATATGTGGACAGTGGCCACGGAACCAACATGGCCGACATCCTGTGAACCATATATGCAAGAGTTGACTGGAGCTGGAAACAGCACGGCTGTCTCGTATGGTCATGTGATAGGTGTAGAACCGGTCTACAGCAACGTACACAGAGTTGAGCGTGTATGTGCCGTTTATTCCAATGTACTGTTGCCCTAAATCATCACCAGAAGGAAACCATGCTGTTTGTATGTATAGTTTGTGTTTTTGAAACGAGCAGTGCATGTAACTTGCCCTCGGTGTACCCTACTGAAGCCATAAAAAAACATTTTGCTGGGCCATCACACACCATTAGGATACCAATATTCCTTATGACCACGTAGACACGTTAGAATTAATTAAAGCTCTCTCTCCATGATGTTCACAGGGGGGGGGGTCATGTGTGTGGTACAGAACCGTTAACTCGGAAGAGACCGAGTGACTCAATCATTAGTGCACTGCGTGGTATGTTTTCATGGCAGTTCCGCCGCAGTACATATTCGAGCACTACGGGTATAGACCCGAGGATGACAATGAAGACGATGACGACAGGGCACACCTGCACCAGCCGACCAGAACAACAGATCAAGAAGCGCATGAGAGCAGCTCTGATGATGATGATTCGGACGAGAAGCAGGGTGACCAGCTCAAGGTGAGACAGCAAAAATCAGAGGGGGGGGGGGGGGGAGTAACTTGTAAACCTTTGGTCCTTTCTTCTTTAAAATCTGTAGTGCTACTTGAAGTCATGCTCCTAACTAGGACTGGCGGTGGTGACCTTTTCTCTTGACCTCTTTCTGTAGCCAAGTGATGTTGTTTAACCTTTTTCCTTAGGTCGGCAAACCTGAGATTGTTCTTGTACCTGAGAAGAAGCTAAGAGCCTGGCTGAAGCCATCAGCATGCGCCAAGGGACCTTCACTGAAGAAGCCGGGCAACAAACTTGTCAGAATTGAAGTCGACGAGCCCGGCATCAGAGCCCGTAAGTCTCTCCCGGTATTGGTGCAATACAGCGTGCTATCTCTTAAAATTATCACCTCCACCACCACCACAACAACAACTTACAACAATGACCTAGCCGGTTTTTCTCTGTTCTCTTCTGCCCTTCTTTGTGGCTGTGGATGTGTATATGTGAAAAGACCCGATTGTCGGAGGACATCCAAGTTACTGCAGGCAAAATCCTCATCGACCAGCAGAATGACCTTCATCAAGTTGTGCAGGAACATTGCCCCACCATTATCACTTCTGAATACTAGCTTGATTGGCATTTGAGCGATGCAGAAAGGGCCCTGTTGTCCAGGCTGGCACCGGTTACCCCTCACTACAGTAGATCAACATGTGAAATTGTGAATGGCGGGTTTGCAGCTCAAGTAGCATGCTACTGGAGTACATGTACTAGACCATTATAGTATTCTACTACAAAGAGGGTGTGCAAAACATCTGCTCATCGGTGCCATGGAAGCACTGTGTGCACGAATTGCTAGTGTACAGCGTTTCCATCATGGACAAAGAACAAATACATTATTTTCGTTGCGTACGATTTCCTTTGGCTCTCTCTCTCTTTCATTTTTTCTCTCAGATACGCCTCACATATCTACGAGAAAAATTGAACAAGCTCCCCGGAAGAGCGCTTTGAAGGTGAGCTGCAACGATCAGCAGAAATCAAATATTAAATAATACGCGTGCACACTTTAATGACAGCAGCGTACAGCCGGGCCCATTAAGGGGCCGTCCGGGGTTACCGATTGTTTTTACAGAACGAAAAGTTTTAGTATTTTTCAGCCCCCACCCACCCACCCACCTTTTCTGCAGGTAAAACGAATTCCAATAAAATATTGATGTCAATTTTCGACACCCAGAAGTAACTGGGCATTCTCCATCAGCATTCAATAATTATTTTCAAAACGAAACTTCATCAAACCCACCCACCCACAAACGAAAACATTTCGTTTTGAAAATATTATTGGTAACCTTGGACGGCCCCTAACATACACCACCTACTCAAATAATGATGGAGAATATCACCGCATAGGACTTGATATCACAGCAGAGTATGGCATGTGGTAACAATTCTTGTCAAGGCGGTCATGTGGCTGTCGGTTGAATGGCAGCGGTCACAATGACATACTTGTTGCCGTATTACTCCGAATACGTTCCTTTGATTGCTACACAGCATTCATGCAGTCAGTACTCTGGGTCTACACAAAGCTGGGTTGAACTTTAGTGATCTTGGACTGTCACTTCACTGCATCATGTGCATCAGTGGAACAGTATTGAGTCGACGAGCGACGAAACAGGCACACTGCATGTATCAATAGCTGTTCTGTATTGCGGTAGCAAGACACGCTACTAGTAGTATGTGCAGCTTACAGGACACGTGTCCTGATTGTGTGTGTTCCCCCATTGGCCTTACCATTGTAGAGACCTCCCACACCACACCGTATCAGTCTCAAGAAGCCGACAGGAAAGGTGCTGTCTCACCAGTGGGCAGTTCCTAGAGAGAACGCTGGGGCAGGTAAGACGTGCGATCACACGTTTGTCTGTCCCTTTGGGAAAACGCGGCCAATAATTCAAAATTCCGCGGGGGAAAAGGGGGGTTTTCTGCGGCATTTTCTGTGGTAAAATCAAAAATCTGCAGCACTTTCTGCAAGTTTTCACCCTCCGTGTAGAGGATATGACAACTAGTTGCATGAAGGAGCACTTTTCACACTATCCTTTGCAGTCACAAGCTGACATGAGAGTGAAGAATTTTGGAGATCCTGCACTCACCCACACTGGCAAGAGCATAATGTGCTTCAACAGATTGCAACAGATTGCTGCTTTTTGAGTAGTAATTTTACTAATTTACCCTAAAAAATTCGAATTCCGCGGGCAAAAGTGTAGATTCCGTGATTTCCGCGGATGATAGCAATTTCTGCGAAATTTGCCGCAACCGCGGAATCGCGTTTTTCCAAGGGGACAGGTTTGTGTGGTTTGTGTGTGTGTGAGTTGGCGAACATGTGTGTGTGTGTGTGTGTGTGTGTGTGTTTGTGAGTTTGCATACATGTGCGTGCATGTGTGTGTTCATGCGCACATGTATGTGTATGTGTGTGTGTGTGTGTGTCACTGTCTGTGTCTTTCTCTGTGTCTCTCTCCTGCTGCTGCTGTTGCCACCGTACGACACCTTTGGCGCCCACACGGCCAGAATGGTTATGGGATGTACATACAGATGTGTTAATACTAGTAAGGCAGAACAAGGAACCAGGAAGCTCTGCCATTTGCTGTATTGAGCAATGTGTGGGCAGAGGAATACTTACACATTTGCTGTATTGAGCGCTGTGTGGCCAGAGGAATACTTACACTGTGTGTACAGTGGTCCCTCTATAATCCGGCACCATTTGTGCTACGGAAATTGTGCTGGATTAGGGAGGGTGCTGGATTAACAAATCGGATTTACTGCCACAATATGCATTTGTCCTCTTAAAAGAGGACATTTTGGCTACTGAAAATTGTGCTGGTTTATAAAGTGCTGGATTAAAGAGGGACGACTGTATGTACATTCAATACAGTCACACTCCTTCTTTGCCCTTCGGCTATGTTCTGTTCTGTTGCGACAGGGGAGAGCCACCTGAAAGCCAAATCAACCAGAATCATGGGTGGACACCATGCTGGCTGCACGCAGAGCTCCCGTTGCGAACACTGCCAGCGGAGAGAGTTCGAGGATTTCTACAAGTCCTTTGCAAGGTATAACTACTGCCATAGCCGGTGTACGCCGCTCTGGCAAAATATAAACGGATAAGCCCTGTGTGATGTATTCGTATGGCCCCGTTCGGTTTGCTGCATGCTTTCTCGATGGCTCTCTGTCTGTCTGTCTCTCGGTATCTCTCAGACCCTCTGTCTGTCTGTCTGCCTCTCTCTCTCTCTCTCTCTCTCTCTGCATTCTATAAGTGCCATCATGGCTGGAGTGAGGCTTATCCAAAGCTTCTTCTAGTGTAAACTGATAGTGAGCATAGTGTACATGTACGTTGATGTCTCGGAGTAACTGTTGTACATGATCACCTCAGACGAATTTCAGTCAACTGCATGATTGTGCAGCCTTGCATGACTCACTCTCATGCTGTGCAAGTACTGTGTTACTCATGACGACGGAGAGAACGGCCACACCGGTAACGATGCATTTTAAGTACATTGCTGCACTGATCGTACCGATGAGCTTTTTTTTTGGGCGGGGGGGGGGGGGGGCTGCAGCAATATGCAAGATCGTATTGTAATCTTGGGCTAATGGTGAAGGGCTAGAGATCTGGCATGTGGCGTCACTGTTTCTACTGAGACTCACCCACAGGGTGCCCGTAAGACCTGAGGTACCTGAAACTTTGAGGCCTGGATGAAAGAGATAAGAGTATATAAGCACTTGTTGCTTGCTTTACGTTTTGTGCCCATTCTCATGCAGTCTCACCGACATAGGCAAGAAGCAACTATTGGCATCACTACCACACAACCCTGCACCGGAGGTGATGCGCTACCAGCGTCGCGACAGCATGGACCCAACGGAGAACACCTCGTCGGCGTTTGGTCAGACAAGACCACGGCATATTGGCCAGTTCACGATAGCGCCCGACTGGTCGTCCGAGATCACCTCCAAGACCTTTCGCCACCGCCCGCGTACTTCCTACAACATCCTAACCCCAAGTGTCTGACCCGCTCAGTCAAGTTCTCGCCGTCTTGGTTCATTAGGGTTCATCCTTGTGTGCTTCACCAGTCCTGTCATCTAACCGAAAAAAAGGTCATGTATAAATGTAACACGCTTGTGTCTATACTGGAGACATGTAAACAAGAATCTGTCATAATTATACAAGTATGTCATACTTGTCTACCAGTCGTGGGCCACTCAGCCAGCCGTACTTGCACGGACGCTTCCAAAGACGTAGAATGTGCTGTTCTTTTGCAAGTACATGTGCATGGCTGTGCCGCAACTTCACGTATCCCGTGCCATCTCAGTAAGTCTAGTCGTGAGGCAGTGCTGTCGGCTGGTTACAGGATGTCACGTAGTGGACGGAAACCGAGACTACAGCATGGCGGCTGACGCTCTTCACGACTGAACCAGCGACTGAGTAGAGTACCAGTAGTTTGAGTATCATTAGCATTGCTCAGTCCATTGAGTCCCAGCAGCAGCAACGAGTAACACTAAGAGCTTATCGCAGCATCCTATCCCAGTCACTGTTGAAGGATTGTAAGCTTGCTACACTATCTCCGTCCCCAATGTCGTATTATCCACTATGTCTTGTTTAGTATATTTGCCATACCACATGGCTACTCGCTCTTTTTTGGCTTTTGACAAAATTTGTTGATTTTTTTTTACAAGCAATACAAGGTTGCTTTTTCGTCCACCTAAATAGGCTAATTTTGTGAAAGCTTCAGCTGTCAATGTTTCATCACAACGGCTGCTGCCAGCAGGTCCAGGATTGATAATTTATCAGTTTCCGAACGTCCCAGTATTTCTAAGCATAATGCTTGTCAATGCGATGTTGAGGTAACCATCATGGACAGCAAGTAGAACATGACTTACCATGTACTCCACTGATTGTATTCGCCCTCATCCACGAACTGACCAGGTACAGTAGCTTTATGCTTATCGGTTTCACTCGAGGGGCAGTGCTTAGAGCTACAAGAAACGAAGAAGTTGCAAAACCCAGTTACAGCTCAGTGGCTGAAATTAGTATTTCGAATTACTGATTGAAGCCAAACTACGACCCCGAAAATATATCTCGAATCTCCCACGCCAAAGCTTCACTTTCTAGGTTTGTTCTTCTCCCAGACATCTTCAACCTTCACATCAGAGCATGCAATCATGCCATTCATGGTAGATCTGCCACCACAACGTACAACCGAGCGTCCATGATAAATGCACTACTACAAGACTGGTGCAGTGGAAAATGTGCAGCCCGTCAAAACAATTCCACATTTCCAAGGTTGACTGTTGAACGTGGCGACGTCACAATCGACAGTTCATCCAGTTCAAATAGCAAAAATAATGCATAAATGCGCATGCTCCACAGAGGTTTCTGGAAATTTTGAGTTGATTGAGTTGCTGAGTTGAAAAGTTAGAAATGGCGAACCAAAGAGGAACTGGATTTGATCGCCATATCACAATCTTTTCACCTGAAGGACGCCTCTATCAGGTGGAATATGCCTTCAAAGCTGTTAACCAAGGTGGAATCACCTCTGTTGGTGTTCGTGGAAAGGACTGTGCCGTAGTTGTTACGCAGAAGAAAGTTGCTGATAAATTGATTGATTCATCATCAGTAACCAGAATGTTCAAATTGAGTGAGAGATCTGGTTGTGTTATGACTGGACTCATTGCCGACAGTCGAGCCCAGGTCAAACGTGCCCGGCAGGAAGCCTCAGCATTCAAATACAAGTACGGCTACGAGATGTGTCCTGACATCCTGTCCAGGAGAGTTGGTGAAATTAACCAGGTTTATACTCAAGTAGCAGCTATGAGACCTTTAGGATGCTCTATGCTGCTGACCGGGTGGGATGAGGAGACTGACATGCCTGCACTGTACAAAGTGGACCCTTCTGGAACTGTGTGTGGATTCCGTGGCACCAGTGCTGGTGTGAAGTCGACCGAGGCAAATAACTATCTCGAGAAGAAATTACGGAAGAAGCATGATCAGAATGTCGAGATGACGGCAGATGAGACCATTCATCTTGCTATCAATACACTGGCCACTGTTCTCGCTGCTGATTTCAAGCCGTCGGAAATTGAAGTTGGCCTTGTCACGCGCGACCGCATGTCGTTTAACACGATGACCGAATCCGAGATTGACCATCATCTGACGCAGATTGCAGAGCGCTCCTAAACAACTCCACACATATAAATATAAATATTCCATTTTAATTTCTGTATGTGATTGTAGCCCTGTACAACTGTATATAGTATAGGTACATGTATTACTTTTGATTTGAATTGATTTTTTACTCTTTTTTTTATATGCGAATGTACCATATCATATGCCATGCCTGCTCTGTTCTTGTGAATGTGACTGTTTGTGATTGGCTGTGCCGCATGTACATGTGCATATGGTTTGCCTGCTTTTTTGATTTTTTACTCTGTATTATTATGCTTATGTCCCATCAGGGAGTCATACCCTGGTTTGAATATGACTCCCTGTGTCCCATGTACAGTGTTACAACGTATTGCTGATATGCCATGCCTGCTCTGTGTTGTATGCAATGATTTGATGTGACTGTTCACAGCTGCTATCATGTTTGTGATTGGCTGTGCTACATGTACGTCTGCACGTGCACCCGCCGTGTGTGCTTTCATGAAGTGGGGTCGCTCTCAGCTGCATATGCATGCTCTGTCGACTCATCAAACGGAGAGCGCATCGCACATGCTACATCGCAGTAGCAACAGAGCACTTTTGGCTCCAGCTCTGGCACATATTGTTGGCTGTTGACCACTGTATTAAAGACATGTTATTATAACGAATCGCGACTTTAGCAATTGTCCACTCAGGCACATCTGCACATGACACCAAGAGTGCATAAAAAATGTTTATGAATTCTTGATGACACCTACGAGCAAGAGTACATAAAAAAATGTTTATGAATTCTTGATGACACCTATGAGCAAGAGTACATACAGTCAACTTCGCTAGTAACGACTGCGGATATAACGACAATTCGCGAATAACGACAGAATTTCCATGCCCAGAGCAAAGTCCCATCCAACTGTAATACATATAGTGGGACTTCGGGTATAACGACACTTCGCGAATAAGGACACTTTTCTGATGCCCTGCCGAGTGTCGTTATAAGCGAAGTTGACTGTAAACGGTTTATGTACTCTTGCTATGAGGCATTACAGCCTCAAAGAACTTAATATAACGAAAAATTATCACTTGTTAAAACGTTATTTTTACTTCCTCGTTATAATTACATGTCTTACAGCAACTTTTATAGGGAGCCGTCGAATACAGTATTTGAGGACTCCCTGCAGACCACATATTCATGTTTAATAAACACCATGGTACAGGTAAGTACTGTGTAGGTCAATATCACACTGTCACTGAGCTGCAGGCTGCATGCATCTGGAAAACACATAAGGTTTTCTTTTCGTAGACCTTAATTTAGCGTTACATTTTGTGACAACGAAATGCTCGTGACTTCCGAAGTATTCACCAGGGTGGGGCCATCCGCCGCTCTACAGTAGAATGAAAGGAACTTACATGCAAACACACAAGCAAGAGTATGCAATAAAGACGCGCCAGCCGTACTGCATGTACTGCATCATACCTGAGATTGCAAGCCAGACATACTGCATCATGACCATAAGTATGGTATTATAAGCAAAGCTGGAACAAAGTTAAAACATCATTGTAACACCAACCAGCATGATAGCAAAGGGATTCAGACATAGGGACAGAATGGTCGCCTTTAAAATGTGCAAGACCCTACTTCTAACTAATGACCCATCTTTAAAAAATATGTTTATACTAATCTGTTTTGGCGCTATACTCTGCGTATATACGGCTCTTGTGTGGCTTCCACAGTATTCATTGCTATTACCTGACGATGGCCAAGTGCCGAAACGTTGTAAAAATAACGGAACTGGTTCGGATGTGATGTGCAGCGCTATGGGAATGGGTGTGTCCACCCGAATTCTTTTCACAGATGAAGCTGCAGGAAGCCTCAGCCCTTCTTCAAACTTGTTTATACTAAGTATTAATATTTCAGTACGGATAGTAATATAATACTTTCGAGCAAAAAACTGACATAAGTTTGTAAGCTGAGAATACTTGCCGATAGTTGCAAAGTAGCGATATCAAAATAAAGCGTTGCACGATAGATCACCGCAGGGGTAGGGATGGAATAGAAAATTAATACAAGGAAACAGAAAGATTCAGTAGTTTCAGGGATTGAAAAGGGAGATAAAAGTCTGAAGAAGAATTGACTGTCATTAGTGAGAAACAATAATCTACAGCGCAGTCTCTAAATTCATTCTACTAAATAATATAGAATAGATACTAATAATATATTAAAAAAATATCCGAGTCAATACTAAAATAATAATAGTAATACTAAAACCAAGCAACAGCTGCTGCTCAATGGACAGCTCTGAGATTTGTAGCATTGAGTAAGTAAGGGCTTGACACAACCTGATGACCAGCACCAGGTACTGCATGATTGAAAATACATGTATGTATATAAATAAAATCAAGGGATTGGCACATCCGGGTACCAGCTGCCTGCTATCAATGAGTTTGCCTCCTCAGTGACACCAGTGAGATGAAGAAAAAGGAAATCAGCCAAGCACACGTGATGGCAAGACCCAGTCCAACGTCAAGATGACCTAGAGACCACCCTGGAGACAAAGGACAGCGGAACAAATACTTGTAGCGTCACATACCATCGCTCTACCCCCTCTCTAATTTCCTCCCCCTGTTTAATTCCTAAGCGAGAAGCGACTTCAGCGTATACGTCAAAATACGGTGTTGAACTGATGCATGCACTGCTGTTACACAATACGTGCCAGTGCAGGCATGCCTGTGGATGACAATGTGCACAATCCAGCATGGAAAGTCTGCTCTTTCATGTAGTACTGCACTTGGCAGCATTGATCTAATTCCTGCACCCCCCCCCCCCAACTGCAGAAAGACCAGCTGGGAAGCGACAACGCGGGGGGGAATCAACAGTACTTTATGGTATTGAAGTTGCCAAATTATGGTGTGCACCGGCGTATTATGTCAAGTCCATACGGCGCACACATTGGGAAAATGTTATGCTACACTGGTATGAGAGCACAATACACGGTATTTCCCCACTAGCCCTACGCAAACAACAATGCACGGTGAGTCAGCTCCTGGCTCTCATGCCTAACTTACCTCTTCCCATGATGTCACGCACTGCCGTTGCGGCAAATGTATTCGGCATGCAGTAGCTGATGTAGCGAAGCCATGTCGACATACCTTGCAGAGGCCAGAGAATGCCTTCAGTGCGCGCGCACGCACACACACCCACACACACATACATGTGCGCATGAACACACACATGCACGGACATGTACGCAAACTCACAAACACACACATATGTACGCCAACTCACAAACACACACACACACACACTCACAAACACACATACACACACAAGCGCACAAAGACACACATGGATGAACACCATCGTCATCTTCGGCAGCAAGTGCACATGCAGACAGCCTCCCGATCCCCATTACCCCCCCCCCCCCCCCCCCCCCGATCCCCATTGCCTCCCAGGCAACTGGCAGTGGACAACACAGCCCTAACGTACCCGCACCTGCCGTGAACTCCACCTGCGCTGAGCAACTTCTAGCCTCAGTGGTGGTGTCCCATGCTACTTTTGACTGACTTACCACCTTCCACAAATCCTGTGTACAAATGAGGTGACGTCCAGGCAGGAGGTTTCATCCCGACTGTAGAATGTATCTATGCTAAGACTAGCAACTGGCAACGAAATCCATTCTCTGTACCGTGCGGTAGTGCTAGTAAGGATTTGTCCGTGAGATGGCCCGACTCCTGCACGCCGATGCGTCGAAGTCTGCCCTAGAAGCTGTTGCGCTGAGAGCGCGTGCAGGATTATGGCAGCCCTGAGTCTACAGCCCCCCCCCCCCCCCCCATCGCAACTCGCACAGCCACGAGCATCTTGACCGTGTCAGCCGGTGGATGAAGTTGTAGCAAGCAGGTGATCTAGACACTCTCCAGACTCCTGCATGTAGGACTCGCCATTCGAAGATCCCTTGCTTCACCCTCTGCATATAGCAAAAAATGCAGTAGATGACTCAGCCCGCAAAGGCTTCGCCAGATTAATGCTACTTGGCAACGCGAAAGGTGCCCTG
This sequence comes from Sycon ciliatum, assembly GCF_964019385.1. NCBI lineage: Eukaryota > Metazoa > Porifera > Calcarea > Leucosolenida > Sycettidae > Sycon > Sycon ciliatum. Next base: position 66,258,473 of record NC_088643.1, read on the forward strand.
CACTGCCTGTCTGACCAAGGAAAAGGTGGCGTTTTGGCCCCCAGTGCTGACTGCGGGGATGGTCGTACCACCTTAGATGCTCTCAAGGAGAAGCACCCAGCTGCTTGCCCCAGTCCAGGTGCGGAGATGCTGCTGCAGGGCCCTAGTGCGCAGTTTCAGGCAGTGCAGTTTGCCAGCATCGATGCCAGCTTCATTTAAGAACATAGCACTCCGTCTTAGTGGTGCTGCTGGAGTGTCCTGTTTGGACTGGACTGCCTGGCAACGGATGTGCTGCTCGTTTGGCAGTGCCTCTTCAGATCTATGTGCAGCTTTTGCCGCAACAACCTGCCGTCTTGCCACAGAGCATGTAGACCCAGATGGGTGTTGCAGCTCTAGTGGCTGGTCGATTGATACCTTTGGATAAAGCCCTGGGGAGAGGCCTATTGGCATCGGTGAAGTACTAAGACGCTTTGTCGCTACCGGGCCATTCTTGCCGTCATCAAACGAGACATCCGAGAAAGTGCTGGTGCTCTCCAAGTGTGTGCTGGCCAGGTGGCAGGTGCAGAAGCCGCAATTCATGCCATGGTGGACTTCTACCACAGTGATGACTGCCAGAGTATTCTTCTAGTCGATGCATTCAACGCATTCAATGCACTCAACCGGCAAGTGATGCTCCACAACATCCGCATCCTGTACCCTGCTGCCTCTGTAGCTGTTACCAATTTCTACCGGAGAGCAGCACAGTTGTTTGTGCATGGCGAGGTTGTCTTGTCTCTGGAGGGCACAACACAGGGAGATCCTTTGGCCATGCCCATCTATGCAGTCGCCCCAGTCCTCTGCCAGTTGCTCTAGATGTCTCTACCAGTCGTGTCCACCAGATATGGTATACTGACGATTCTACTGCAGGTGGTGAATTGCACGCTGTGCACCACTGGTGCGACTTGCTTACAGATCTGGCCCCCACTTTCGATATCACCCGAACGCTGCCAAGGCATGGCTAGAGGTGAAGTCCTCCTGCTTGCAAGAGGCCCAGGAAATCTTTTCCGGTACTGGCATAAGGATCACTGCAGAGGGTCGCCTTGCCGCGGTGCTGCCATTGGTACAGACAAGTTCCAGCACCAGCACTTCTCACCTAGACTAGAGGAATGGTGCAGCCAGCTTAGGGTGCTCACAGAGTTTGCAAACCGATCCCAGTCTACCTTTGCCGCATTCGCACACGGTCTGCGTCTTAGGTGGACGTATGCTATGCGAACAACACCTGTACCTGCTAACTGTTACATTCACTCACGAGTGGATAGCATTCTCTATTTACTCTGCACTCTCATGAGTTGATTGTCGTGCCCGATCACTCTCATGAGTTGATTGTCGTGCCCGATCCGTTCCTGGATCAGTCATCCCATACATCCCCGTACTGTGTACTGAGTGTGTACTGAGTGTGTACTGAGCGTGTACTGAGCGTGTACACATACACATCCTGCTAGTTCATCTGTATCCTTCCCTGTTCTATGTAAATAAACCCTAGTTGTTGTCTGGGACTTGTGGAGTGAAGTTGCTTACCTTCCCCTCTTAATCCACTAATATCCATGAACCTTCCCAAGTTGGAAAGCGGTTGGTTAGCGCTATCGAGCAGTGATCAAGCTCACTTTCATGCCGTAGAATATCTCAGTACTCCTTGTCACTCTGGTGCTAACTTGTGCACGTCTGATAGTTCAAACGCTGATCTAGCTGGTGGACTCTAACGCATAACTTGTGCCCCACTGTTTCCATGTTTTATTATTATTATATTAGGCCAAGTAAAAAAAAAAGCTAGATGATCGTCCCCGTCCGCCCCAGTTTTTGTCAGCGCCCCAAGAAATATTTTATTTTTTAAATCGTGAGTTTTTGCCGAAATCGTTGTTTTTTTACCTATCGCGGATGCAGGAAACATGTGCACGCTTTGTTTAATACTTTCTTTACTATATGGACCACATACTACTAGTATATCACAACGTCAGTATCGATCTGCTGAAGAAAGAAAAAGAAAAAAAGAAAAAAAAAGAAAAAAAGAGAAAAAAAACCTTGATGTTGTTGTGTACACTGTGTGCATGAGAGGGTAAAAAGTAAAAAAATAAAAATAAAATCCTCCCGCCCTCCCCGATTTTTCCAAAAAAAAGGACGATCATCTAGTAATTTTTTTTACTCGGCCTTAAGGCCACACTTTGTTTTTTCTATGTTTCTCGTCATCGCCCGCGTAGGTTTTCAGAAATTTCGGAAGAAAAAAAAAGTTCATACTACGTACATATATGTGCGCTGCACATGCTGCAGCAGCTAGATGCGTCAATCAAAATCGTAAACGTTTGCACCCCAGCAGCAAAACTAGGGAGTGCTCCCCGTCCGTTCTCTGCAATGAAGGCTGCCAAGTCGTTCACTGCCTGAGCCTCGTGGATCCCAGGAATACCCTAAGTCGGACGAGTTCCGTGGCAACTGGCGTCTGCTGAACGATGTCGTGGGCAGAAAATCCAAGCCGCAATAGACGCATGGCGAGGAAAAGATGAGCAGCGGGGAGACAAGAGTTTGATAAGCGGACACAAGAACGTTGAAGTAACAAAACCAAAAATGATGAGTGGGAAAGCGTTTGTTGATGCGATAGCAGATAAATGTATGTTCTCTTCGCCATCTCGTATTCATCAAACTTTATACTCTCATTGTTGCAGTTTGCCTGATATTCGTGGGCTGATGTGATAATGTAGTGCAATCATGTATGAGACTACAGTCATGTACATGACAATGTAGTTCTGTATAGTAGTGCATGGTATGCGCAGTGTCTTGTCTGAATCATGCATATACATGTAAAATGTATACAGTTTTCAGTAGAAATTGTTCTTGTTTTTTTTCTTGGTTTTTGTTTTTTTTCCGCCCGCCCGCGCGCGCATACCTTTTGTTAAACTTTGCCGACGAGAAACATAGAAAAAACAAAGTGTGGCCTAATATTATTATTTCCTTGGCTCGCCATCTGAATTTAAAAAAAAAAGCATATATGTTACTACATGCCTTTCTATGGACAGTGTTTAGACTCTACAGAAAATGACTGAGGTGTTAACTGCGCCCTGATCAGAAAACTTCAAGCACATGCCAGCACATGTACTGAGTACATGTAGCTGCAGTGAGCTACGTGTAGACAGTCTTATCGCACACTACTGCAACCAGTCACTTCCCCACAGAACAGCATACAGTCAACCTCGTGCATAACGACCTCGGGCATAACAACGCCTCACAAATAAACGACACAATCTTCGGACCTAGTGACCATTCGGCTGCATACTTTCAACCTCGTGAACAACGACAATTCACGAATAACGACATTTTCTCATGCGGGATCGAGGGCGGTTACTCGCAAGATTGACTGTACCTGCAGCAGGTCTATGACTCTGTGTAGCTCTACATTTACATACAGGGGAAGAATTGAGAAGTCTACAGTGTAGATATCTTATATGAATTACCAGTACTATTGCACCATACACACTATCCTGACTATACTGTAGAACGGCTAATTTAAGCGGCTGAAAATTTTAGCGTTTTCTGAATGTGGACCAATTCGCAATGAAATATTTCAGCGATTCGAGTTTTAGACTAAAAAACAAAAAACAAAGTAACTAGTACATGTACTCTACTGCACATGCGACATTTCGATCGGCGCGGCAAACCTTTATCAAAAACACTCCTTTCGCTAAAATATCACCGGCGCTAAAATTAGCCGGTTGACAGTACAGTATTGGCGACGTACCACTGAGCAGGAGTGTTGGAAAGACAGAGCCCATTGCCACGACGACGGCAGAGGTCTCGTCCGAGCAGACAGCGGAGAGCAGGAGACCGTACGCCATGCCTGCGTGAACGGCAGCAGAAAAGTAACACGGAACAACACAGTGAGCGAAGCAGGATGGAGAAATAGCAGGAAATTAGAGAGGTTAAGATGCACGTTATTTCCAAAGTGACGCGCAATTTCACGTCAAATTTGGCGTAGAACTCCAAACTTCGACGTGAGCTGCAGGTCACTCGCGTTGTTTTTCGATGAGCAAGCCAAATAACGCGAGCTGAACTTTTGCGTCACGTCAGAAATAGCGTGCATCTTAACCTCTCCAGTATCGCATATTGCACCTGTACACAAATCAATTTAAAAAAATTCACGGTTCTGAGACTCGGCTGGAAGCCAAGTTTTCCGCATCCGTAGGAACGCCACCACCCGTCAAGGATCAAGGCGCAGATGCAGCGCCTAAACGGTGGGAGGTGAGCAGATCAAACCCACCACAAATCATAAGCCCATTGTGTGTGTACTGCCAAATGTGGGTGGCATGAGTAATGCATGTAAGTAGTACACTGGGATCAGGGATGCACTGTTCAACACCCCAGACGACCATGCCCAGGTGGCTGTGTGGGGTGTCCGCGATATAAATTACGTCATTGGGCAATGGGCTTATTGAACTATACTTCGAAGTAACTTACTAACCAGTTAGTCCTTGCAGAATGACAATGAGGAATAGCAATGCTAGTGGGCCATCATTTCGCACCTACATGTACGCAACAGAAATCGACAAGAAAATACAAGAAGAACATCTGACATGCCAACACGCTAATCCGTCAATTACCGGTGGCATTCTGTCATTCTTTCGCCATCAATGCCCAAGTAGACAATACAACGTGGGTCCCGATATTGATGATGCACATCATGCCTGCCCACAACCCCCTCCATGCCTGTTCCAGTGTGTGTCAGCAAAGTGTGAAACAAACGTTCAATGAAGCAATTTCCAGAGCACTATGTGATCGGGTGGTTGAGTGACGTGGCAGCATGACAAAACAGGTAAATATACATACACTCGAGCAGCACACATACACACCTTGAACCCTTCCACAGCCACTACTATCATCAGCACCATCTGCCCAATCAGTATGGCCAGTTGCGTCAGGGTCAGCGCAGCTAATAGCTCTATGTCTGTTACACCTATGGTCACACACGTACACGTACACACATGCACACGTTCATGTACATACATAGACACATAATTATACGCATACAGACATATTCATGCAAGTAGCAGCCGATCGAGAGCTTGCACAAATGGGCTCTCTCACGTTTACATGTTTACGTACAAGCAAACCTCTACGGGCTGTGTACGGCGAGGTAGGAGACGTGTATGCGGGGCACCAGAGCCAGGCCTTGTCCATCACCATGGGATCGTCATTACATGTACACTGTCACATGATTGCATCGGCAGGCTCTCACGAGTGATCTACAACTACAGCGTGTCCCTAGGGCTCTTGGCAATGCCTAGCTCTGCTAGGTGCTGACCCCACTCACATTTCATCACTTTAATAGACCCCTTAGCCACACGTACATGCTTGCAGCTGCACAGACGTAAACAACACAGGTCACTAGCTGTAGCCTGGCTCTGCCAGACATTATACTACTAGTAGTAGATCATTGTGTGATGTGGTCATGCACTGCTGGCAAAACTTGTGAATAACACTGGATACCAGAACAAAGCACACGGCGAAGAAAGAAATGGACCAAGTGGCAAAATCAGGGGCATTATTCCAGGACCCCCCCCCCCCCCCCCCACATACACACACACACACAGATGTGTGCAAGACACAATGCTACCGACCTGCTGCTCTGGTCCTGTCCAGCAAGCCTTGCTTGCGCTCAATAATCACGGAGAGCGCTGTAAGACCGATGGACATGACAAATGTCATGCTGCGTGTGTTGGCCCAGTAGGAGAACGTGGATAGAGAGAGAGGGAGACAAAGAGAGAGAGAGAGAGAGAGAGAGAGAGAGAGGCAGGTTTAGCTAAGAAGTCTGGCTAACAATGCAAGGGCCAAACTAAAATGGTCCGCATACAATGCTGTGCTGCGTGTCCCTGCAGGTTTCAAATGTCTGCCACACTCGATTAAAAGAGAGGCTTTTATAGAGTCCATTTTAGTTTTGTTCTTTTTCCTGCTGCACTTAGTCCAGTGAGTTAGAGGCACAGGGAGTATACTGCAGCTTGCCTTGGTATCTGTCTTCTATCATCACATACCAATATGCTAATCCACATTACTATAGTATTCATAAGTTTGAGGGAAAGTTGTAAATGGGAAAAAGTCAGAGAAAGAAACTGACTGTCACCACCAGGACTCGAAACAGGGACCCTCGCTTATGGCCAGCGATGCTCTACCAATATGTAAGCTATGGTGTAGTTGTCACACAAGCAGCGACTGTTCAACATTTTCTTCAGACTTCGAAACTCACCCCTCCTGTGAATCCACACAGGCTGCTGGGACACAGCACTCACTGTAACCCACACACTTCATGTACAAACTAGCACACAGGGAGCCCCAAGTCATAAAATAACATTCATAAGTTTGAGGGAAAGTTGTACTATAATAATTATTACTGGTATGGTTCTTTCAAGACTCGGGTGGAGAGCCAAGGATTAATTTATAATTTTGGTCCTCTTTTCTTCTTATGGTTCTTTTACTTGTCTTTTTCATTTTATATACAAGTTTCGGATTTGAACAGGTTGTCATTCACATTTTTATGCGTCTGTGTCTGCAAAACAGACCAGGCTAAAAAAAAAACAGGAAGCAGATGAACAGATCCGTCTGCTCAGATAATTCAGCATGCATACATGTGCATGTAGTGACTGCCCATCACCTGGTGAGAAACCATCATGTAACCCACTTTGGGACGGGATGAAACTACATGACATGTACTAAAAAAAGAGAGGATAAATTTAGCCAAGTGCTTTGCAACTCACGCAACAATGATGCCGGGTGCCACAAAGTCCGTAAAGCGCGGCTGAAGTGCTCCGTACACGGGAGGTCCTACCTGCATTCGATAAAGGCCACTCACACACATGCACAAAGCCACACACACACATTCACCCGCACACACATACACACACTCACACGAATGAGTCTAGCCTCATTACCGGACTTGCCAGCACCTCTACCAAGACACCAGAACAAATACAATTCAAGTAACAGAGTCATATATCAAAGACTACTGCCTGATGCTACATGCATGCAGCTAAATTTATCCTCATTTTTTCCTATTTGTGTAAAAGGAAGTGTGCTGTGAACGTGTGCGAGAGGAGTAATCCCGTACTTGTCTTGTACTGCACTCAACTACTGGCAAGAACACACGCACTATTTATTACTGCAGCCACATAGCAAGAGGGAAGAGAAAAGAACAGAAATACTGGTAGCATTAGTAGAACACAAGAAAAGCCACAGTCCAGCACAACAATACTCAGAGCACAATCCACCTCAATGGGAGACGACACGGAGTTCGGGTTGATGGCCTTGCCTGGATGCAGCAGCGACGCATACTTGACTAGCAGCGTCTTCTCAAAGCACTGCCAATACATACATGTACACACACACAAACACACACACACACACACAAACACACACACACACACACACACACACACACACAAACACACACACACACGTAGCACAGCAGCCTGGTCACAGGCAAACTTCCAACAAAGAGAAAGAGAATTTGAGAAGAAAGCACATCGGTGGGTGTATTCCATGGCATGTACGCAGCACGAATTGCTAAAATTAATACTACACCAGCCTTTATGAGAGGAGGCTGAGGCAGACTTGGCCATTGATAAAAATTTAGGCAACTCAGCCACTCGACACTACATTCCTAGCCCAGTTAGAGTCAGATAATAGAGGATTCACACTCGTGGGGAAAACCTGAGGTCACGGGACAAGGAAAAGAGTTCAGACTGTCGGTCAACCGAGTGTGGCCGTCCACACAAGTGGTCAGTTCTTTTTCCTTGGCCGCATGTTTGGCCATGAATTAGTGGCGGGGAATTAGAAAAATACTAATCTGTAATGCACTTTTTGTAGTACATTCTGTACCAAAGTTAGCAATGGAACTAGGCCGAATTCAGCACTATGTTTTGCATTCGCGATGCACGATTGTCCGCATGGGAACTGTCTGAAAATGCAGGCTGCAATGCACTCGTACAACTAGGGTTCAGGATTCTCGCCAAAGACAAAATCTACGCACGCGCGTCGTATAGCCGTGGGATTTCTCCCTTGACAAACGCCCTGAGACTCACCTGAAATGCTGCAGTAATGTCTTCTTCAATTACCAGGGCAATTTGCTGATCTGTCATGAGGTACACGTGAAAGCACCCACGACACAGGCAAACAACACCATGTTCACGGGCACGGAACCTTCAGAGCACAACATGCAGTTACGGCACTTGTAATCCATCACAGAGGCACGTGATTGCCATGGACAGAGTGAAGGCTTCAGCTACAGTGGTATACACGCGTGTAGTCCAGCGGGCATAAGCTTCTCTCCAGTGTGTGCTACTACTGGACATGATCAACAATAGAGTCCAGATTCCTACTGACATGTGTGTATGTGTGCATGTGTGTGTGTGTGTGTGTGTGTGTGTGTGTGTGTGTGTGTGTGTGTGTGTGTGTGTGTGTGTGCGTGTGTGCGCACACGAGCACGTGCATGTATTCCAAAATTGCGAATGGTTGCCACTGAATCGCACACGCCTAGAAATCCCTTGATGCAATGCTCCGCTGACTCACTGGACATGTCCAGGCGAACGTGGATGCTGGAGTTGCTGATTGTGTCGTTGTCCACGGTGTACGGAGACTGTGTCCTGCATTAACACACACACACATGCACACATGCACACATGTGATACATAAGCAGGCAAAGTACAAGAACACAGGAGGGAGATTCAGAAACAGTTGTCAATGTGAGGTTCAATGCCAACAAATACATGCAATACTAGTTGCCAGTCATCAGACAGCAATGGAGAATTGAAGATGAACCGCAAGTGTTTGAACTTTGAAGAGGTAAAAGCAAAAGACCTACCAGGTATGTACCATGCTATGCTTTAATCCAGGGAGTCGTAAAATACCGGTATTTTACGACTCCCTGCTTCAATCCCTACACATTAACAACGGGGGTTGCGGAACAAGATTTGATTTCAAATACCTTTCCACAAAAGCGGAAGAAAAGTCTTCATCAAAGTGCAGATACCCCCAACTTCGTCCTTTCTTTACTTCCTGTAGAGCATCACTGATTGAAAGATTAGCATCCTGTCGCGTACAACACAACAAAAAGAAACAAGTGTCTGCAGACTGCACAACTGGATCACAAACGTTAATCAGCACATCATGGCATGAATCCATCCTATACATCAGTTCAAAATCCAAGCCACTACCTGGACGCCTGGAAGTAGAGTAAGATTGATGCAGGCACATAGCTATGCTATACAGCACTGTACTGTTTACTGCACCCCCCCCCCCCCCCCCCTCACCACCACCACACACACACACCATGTGAACGTGCCTCCGTCAGGTGTACCGTCAGGCTCACGTTCCGTTTCTTGATTGCATGCCTTGAACGGCTGGTCAATGGCACTAATACCTTCTTGACACTGTCCCACACTATTGTAGCTGGATGACTTGCAACCTAGCGGACACTACACACGCCGTAAATACGAAGTCAGCCCTCAGCCCTTCTGATACCGAAAAACAACAGCCTACCTGTTGCAAGAGGACATGCTTCTGAGCAGCTAAGCAGTCGACATAAGTTTGGGACAATGTGACACCTGCCAAACACATAAAGACAAGAAGAACAGGGGGCCAGTTGAAAGCACCGCCATAAAGAAGACATGTTCTGAACTCGCAAATCAACATGCCGAGCTCGGATACACTAGCCCAGGACACAAAGAAGCACAAAGGATACTACGGACTGACGTCAGCATGTATGTGTTCGCCATATCCACACGCAATTCCGGGGACTCACCGAAGAAGCCTGCGTCTTCGTTAACGACTCCAAGAGAAAGTCCGGTGGGTGCACGGCCAATCGCCAAACAAAACAGACTGATCTCCAGCGTAGGTAGGAGAAGCTCAAAGAGGAGAAATCTGAGACACACACATCAACATACAACGCACAATATCAGAATCCAGGAAGCTTCGTTTCACCCGTACAGTTGTGCCAGGCACCAAACGTTCTGGAAATCTTCTTCGATTTTAAGGTGCACTCAATGGAAATAGCACACGTACGATACCAAATTACCAGCTGGATATACTCAGACATATTACTCGAGTGACATTGTATTCACACACTTAAAATGTCCACAGTTGACTTCAAGCTTACAGTGGCATACGCTTGCGAATAGTGGCATTCTTCCAGACCATGGCTAGTATGTTCATGCAGCTAAAGCCGCGAATTAAAGACTGCTTATTCCCTACAGAGAAAGACAGCACGGAAGAGGGCACGGTTGGATGCACATGTATACATGTATCTCTGAGTAGACCTGGATTCGATTTTCAACATTGCACGCAACGAAGACCAGAATCTGATTTTTAATATTGCACACAAGTACTAGCGCATGCACAGTGCTGCTCAATGAAATCCAGTCATGTCACTCAAGTTTGCGCCGTGCATCATTCCGCAGCCCAGTGTTCGCAGGTCTAGGGCTGCGTAACGCCCGGCAAGTATGTGAGTGACACGACTGGATTTCATTGAGCAACACAGTAAAGGCCAGACAGTGGCAACTCACAATTTTTAGTACATCTACATGTACCAGTATCGGTGCATGGGGGTCCACAAGGAACATGATAGTACATGGGTAATAAAAGTCAACAAATAAAGTTAATAAACTGTTCTCATAATACATGTACCTACAGATAGAATTGCCTGCACGCTCACTGCTCCGAACATATACAACAAGACATCATGGCAGGTCCATATTTTCCATAGACCATTTGTACACATGTGCATGTACAGTCAACCTACCCTTATTATAACAATAACCCCTATAGCGATATTACCCTTATTATAACAATAACCTCTATAACGATATTACCCTTATTATAACAATAACCCCTATAGCGATATTACCCTTATTATAACAATAACCCCTATAGCGATATTACCCTTATTATAACAATAACCCCTATAGCGATATTACCCTTATTATAACAATAACCCCTATAGCGATATTACCCTTATTATAACAATAACCCCTATAGCGATATTACCCTTATTATAACAATAACCCCTATAGCGATATTACCCTTATTATAACAATAACCCCTATAGCGATATTACCCTTATTATAACAATAACCCCTATAGCGATATTACCCTTATTATAACAATAACCCCTATAGCGATATTACCCTTATTATAACAATAACCCCTATAGCGATATTACCCTTATTATAACAATAACCCCTATAGCGATATTACCCTTATTATAACAATAACCCCTATAGCGATATTACCCTTATTATAACAATAACCCCTATAGCGATATTACCCTTATTATAACAATAACCCCTATAGCGATATTACCCTTATTATAACAATAACCCCTATAGCGATATTACCCTTATTATAACAATAACCCCTATAGCGATATTACCCTTATTATAACAATAACCCCTATAGCGATATTACCCTTATTATAACAATAACCCCTATAGCGATATTACCCTTATTATAACAATAACCCCTATAGCGATATTACCCTTATTATAACAATAACCCCTATAGCGATATTACCCTTATTATAACAATAACCCCTATAGCGATATTACCCTTATTATAACGATATTTTTCTGCCAAACCAAATCACTCCATTGACTTTTGTATACAACGCCTTTAATACCCTTATAACAATATTGCTATAACGATATTACCCCTATAACAATATAAAATGGGCTGACCAATCGACATTTTCCATTTTATAACAATATCCAGCAGGGAGCATGTAGAGTCCACTGTCAAGGTAGGGCAAGATTCACTTGATAAGTCGCTGGAACATGACGAAATGCATTGGGGGGCACCAGTGGGCACCTTGCTGTGTACATAATGTGCATGTACATACGTTTTTGACGCTATGAAGAGTGTAAAAAACGAACTAAATTCATGCATTACGACGTATGTGTATGAATGAACCAGTTACCTTTATAACAATATTACCCTTATAACAATATTTCTTGGTCGGACGCAAATATCGTTATAAGGGTAGGTCGACTGTACCAGACTGTACTGTCGACTTTCTAGAGAACCAAAGTGAGGCAGTGAGCCGTACTGGAAAAGGCAACTATGATATGACTCACTGAGACATGCGCATAACACAGCAACACCCACACCCACACCCACACCCACACACACCCCCACACACACCCACACACACACACCCACACACACACTAACACGGACACGTACACTGGTCCTGTACCACCCGTGCACGAAAGGAGATGCTCAGAAAGATTGCTAAGGCAAAGGGAAAAAGACACCGCAATGGCGGCATTCCTTACCAAGGTGCTGATACGATGCTTGTCTAGTCACGGAGGATGTACAGGAGTCGGGTCCATCCAGATCGGAGGAAGACTCAGCACCATCTTGTATATTACGACGGTCTGCATTCTGAGAGAGAAGAATGTATGTACACAGCCGATCGAGAACAAGAAAGTCAAGAAACGAAGAAAATTGGGGGTGCTTGACGAAGCACAGATAATCGTGGTGGCTGTCCAGTGAAGTGCGCTAAGTCCCAGATCCAATGCTATGGGGGGGGGGGGGGGGGGGGGGGGAGTAGGCCACTCAGCATTTGTCAAAATTTCCTGGTACTAGTAAGTCCCAGAGCATAGGGTTAAGTGAGTAGAGGCATACTGTACACAAGCCAAGCGCATACACGTACACAGGAGCAGACACACCGAGGATACGGTACTACTGTACCATGTAACCATGGCACAAGCGAGGGTGCAAGCATCCAGACTCAGGGTCAACAAGTAAAGCACAGCACCGCCACCAAAGCAACTTATTTCAGGTGCGTACATACTAGATAGTCCTCTTCCAGGCAGCTATCACTGCGTTCACTCAGGCGAAGGAATACGGCCTCCAAGGTCTGAAGCATGAAGACACAAAGACACAAGTACAAATCAAAGACAAAATTATTGCTCATGGGCTATAAAGCGTGTTTTCCACTGACGAAATAAAAAACCCTCGAGACACTGTCCACAGCTTCATGTTGCAGTTCATGGTGAGATAAAGCTTTGTCATTGCTATTCTCACTGTTCTCACTGCAGTTCACGAGAGCAATGAGTAAACTCCTGCAGTTTGAGCTATTGTCTACGTGTGCTGCACGCAGTGTGCTATCAAGAATGGGACGTCAAAGCAGCAGGTCAGCACTCCCACCGACTGAACTACTCTGAAAGCACAAAGCTGGATCACTGGAAGGGGCTAAGAGCCAAGCACTCAGTGCCAGTTCTGCAGGCAGCGTACATAACGTCAAGATCACTACTTGTACTTACAAAAAGGATTCTGTGGAGATAAAAATAATTATATTAACGAAATGAATATACTTCGAAGTAGTGAGTTACGCACTCAGTACAAACACCATACTGTAGTAAAATTACACGTCATATATTTTCCTTGAACATTTTCGAGGCCATCTCATCAGAAGGATTACCGGCAAATCAAATTCTTGAAGTACATGTACCTACTTCCAGATTATAAAACTGCAGTAGATGATCTGGTGGGTCTTCGGCTAGCAGCCGGCCAGCTCTCATCATCGCCACCTGCAACGGCATGCGTATTGCACACACACACACACACACACACCCACACACCCACACCCACACACACCCACACACACACCCACATCCACACACACACCCACCCACACACCCACCCACACACCCACCCACACACCCACCCACACACCCACCCACCCACACACCCACCCACACACCCACCCACCCACCCACACACCCACCCACCCACCCACACACCCACCCACACACACACCCACACACCCACCCACCCACACCCACCCACCCACACCCACCCACACCCACCCACACCCACCCACACACACCCACACACCCACACCCACACACCCACACCCACACACACCCACACACACCCACACACACCCACACACACCCACACCCACACCCACACCCACACCCACACCCACACACACACCCACACACACACACACACACACACACACACACATGTAACAGTTAGACACACAAATAGACACACACACATTCTCAGCTTACACAATTTTAAAATACTTTGAAAGCTGAAATCAACAAGTTTTCCAAATAAAACAAGAACTCAAGAAAACTGGGCACTGTAGTCATTTGATAACCGCAATCAATAAGACAAGCTGAATCGACATTTGTGTACACTTTATTCATGCAATGTAAAACTGTAGCCATTATTCAAATAAACGGCACAAGCGCCTAATCCATTTGATTTATTAAATTTAATGAAAAGACAGCAGTCTACATCGATCCCTGGTCTCTTTCGAGGAGGTTCCATCTTCCTGTCTCAGGCTACTTGCCCGAATGAAGAAATGAACTGAAGTGCCCGGCCTTTTATTTAACTTCTCGAGCGAAGAGTCCAATTTCGGAACTAGTATGATTGTCATCTAATCAAATCATTTCCCGCTATAGAAAATTGACCAATCAGGAAGATCGATATGAAAACGAAAAAATTGACCGATCGTGAATCAAGAAGCCCATGAAACTGAAGGCCATTCCAACGACGATTGCGAAGGTGAACGTTTCCACTGAGTGTATAGACGTGGCTGCAGACGGTACTTGTAGCACCAAAGAACGCAACTTCCAAGATGAATCCTGGGCAAAGTGTGTGCGCACTAAAACCAGCCTCAACGACTTAGACCCTATTGCCAAGATCATAATGGAGCCGAGGAAGATAGTCTGCATGACCAGAAAGAGGACTTGACGAAAAAAGTGAGCCGAAAATTTGAAAATACAGTTCGAAATTACGCAAATCTATGAGTTTTCAATCATTGTTTTTCGATAATCCAGCACATTCCAGAATCAAATGGTCTTACCCCCTCCACCAACTCCACCACTCTCAAAATCATTTTCCACGTAAAACCCGGGCGCCCGGTTTTTACCCCCAAAATGGGGTACTATCAATAATACCCCTTTTGGGGCGGGAATGTGCCTACCGTAGAACCGGCTCCATACATACTACTGCCAAGCCACGTCATGTTCCTGACTGTAAGGCGTGAAAGGCACTGGGGAAAGCCAAGCACAGTACTACAGAACATGCATATCAGTGACTTGTGATGCTCTGAGCTGCAACCAAATATCTTGCCTCACTTGTGTGTTCTATGCAATGACACTCTCCCATCGGGTATCGATCAGCGGAATCAGCTGCCGAGCGAACTATGATGAATTTGTCAAAATATCCGGGCCTTTGTGGAGCTAAGGCTAGACTAGAACTTACCATGTCCGCTTGTCTGGCCTCTTCAATGTAATGAGTCGTGATGATAACCGTAGTCTGCCCATCGGCAACCAGCTCGCGCAAATGTTGCCAGATTCTAAGCAAGAACGCGCAAAAGCAAGCAAAAAATCCTCGAGTACGATCGCAGAATGCAGCCACAAGGTAGCGCGTCATACGTGACCGATTGACAATGGACAGACCAGTGGCGTCAGCCTAACAAGTTACAGGGAGGTGCGGGGGCAACAAAAATAATGCTAACGCATATACTACCCACAATCAATCCTCACAATAACTATTTTCACAGCAAGGAAAAAGACGAGGAGCACGAAAAGAATCTCCCCAACACCTTCACAACCAAGGCCCTCCACTGCAATTGAGATTAAATTAGTCTGACTCTCCAAGAAAAGCCCTTGGATAAACCATGATTAGCTTCTTGTCCCCACAAACGCATAACGCTAATCAGCTTTCTTCTTACCTTGCCCGCAATACTGGGTCAACACCGACTGTCGGCTCATCTAGGATCACCAGAGGTGGACGTTGTAGCAAAGCCACGGCAAACGACACGCGACGCTGTTGACCACCACTGTACAGGCACCGGCATGCACACACATACATAGTACACACACACACAACGTCACAAGCACACACACACACACACACACACACACACGCATACACATACGCGCATACACACGCACGCACACACACACACACACACACACGCACTGTCACAAACACACATATACATGCATGCTGCCATCATGCATTGCAATAATCATGTGACATACTTGGAGCAACTTAAAAGCCAATACTAAGTATGTTCTGCACACAATGATACAATACTGACTGTAATTCAGTCACTACCATACCACCATCTTACCTGAGCTGGCTTATCAGCTTGTTCTGCGGAGGAAGGTCCAGAAGGCGTAGCAAAAACTCGGTGCGTTGTTTCACTTGCAGACTGGACATGCCGTGCAGCATGCCAAAGTACTGCAGGGTTTCAAAGATGCTAAAATTCGGGGCCAGTGCCACCTCCTATGGGCAGTACAGCAAAAACAGCAACAGCAAAACAGCAACAGCAACAACAACAACAACAACAACAACAACAACAACAACAACAACAACAACAACAACAACAACAACAACAACAACAACACATCTTCAAATCCCAGATATCCCTGCTGCTCCTCAAGTCTGTATGCTCATGTAGCGACTACCCCTGCACGTACACTTAAGTAGTCATTAATCCCTGCCCACCCAATCCTTCCTCACTCTTTCTCCTCTCTCACACTATTATCTCTTATTGGCCACTGGCTATCGTGACAATAAAGATTTGAAACAACAACAACCACAACCACAACCACAACAACAACAACAACAACAACAACAACAACAACAACAACAACAACAACAACAACAACAACAACAACAGCAGCAGCAGCAGCAGCAACAGCAACAGCAACAGCAGCAACAACAGTGCCAAAGTCGCATTGCAGTATTTAAAACAACTCGCCAATCGTGAAATCACAGGTTGTACTAAAGCAAACCGGAAACAAACAAAAAGAGAAAAAAGCACACCTGCAACCAAGACAGAGTTGTTTCAAGAATGTTACACACAAATGCATTCAAACCTTCTCTTGAGAAGTGCCAGAGGCAAGGACGGAGCAATGTAGTATGCTACTTCATTGCTTTTACTTGAAGTAGCATAGCAAGGAGACACAGAAGCAAGAGAGAAAGGAGAAGAGGGCACCCTGTCTAAACCGGTCAGTGCGACCCCATCTGAACCAGGGAGTACTACAATATGGTACTGTACTGCTCCCTGATCTGAACCTACTCCAGGAGGCTACACGAACTACTTAGAATGCCCTGTACTGTACCTGGGGCATGTAGCCAACCAAGACACCGGGTACCTGGTGCCCTGGCGAACGTGGCGTCCTGCCCAGAACGGCCAGGCTACCCTCGGCTTTCAGCCTGCCCAGTATGCAGCGCAGCAGTGTCGTCTTGCCGCAGCCGCTTGGCCCCAGCAATGCATAGCTGTATGCACACACATGGACACACACATCCATGTATACACAAAGGAACACACACGCATGAGGGTCACGGTGATAGTGTGTATTGTATGGTCATCGGAGCTCCTGGTACTGGCATCACTGTGATGATCTTGAGTAAACGTAAACGTTTATGGATATATAATCATTACACAAGGCAGAACAACACTGGGCAACTCGGAGTCCCGAGAATGATATTGGTCTGTTGTTTTGCCTTGTGTAGTACGCTCTGCCCTTGTTAGGGTATTGAGCAGTATTTTGCAGCAAGGTCCTCAGACGCTTTGTGTGCTTAGTTAAGTACAAGTGCAAGCAATTCAAAGACTTTCAAAGTGAGAAGGTCTACTCGTGTACACCTAGCACTCACATGCTGCCAGCTGGCACGGAGAGGGACAAGCGCTTCAGGACTGCCACGTGGCTCGCTCCATGACCATACCCAAGCTTGAGATCCTGTCCACGGACAGCCCACACCTGCTCGGCATCCGACATCGTGCGGTACAAGAAATCAAGTCATTCAGAAAGTACCAGCCGAAGAAGGATTTCTGGACTACAGCAACTCCGGCAGTCCCTAGACTAGTATGACAGGTGTTTGTTGTAAGTTTGTGAGAAGTACTACTACTAGTGTATCCAACGACCTGGTGACAGTCATACAATATTTTACCTAAAGAAAAGAACCATCAATGAATGAGGGCAACTAACGGACAGCCCCTAGCTTGCCACCAGCAAGTACTGATAATTATCCGACAAGGAAACACAACTGTGTGGAAATCCAAACGACCAGTGCTTGATTGTATTTTTGGAATTGAAATATTTTCGCGGATCTTTTCAAACAGGCCATGACGTAACGTCGCAAGAACCTGTACTGTGCACATGTGACTGTATTATTATATGGCTAGCTGTGATATGAGTCTGTGAGACTGTGACGTCGTTTTGCAGACTAGACACGAAACGCTTTTTGCACGTGCAATCGTCATGCATCCACTCGTGAAATCAATCAGATATTCGCATTTCAAATCAGGTTTTTGTGTTGAATACATGTACACAGTTTGGGAATTACCTCGAACTATTCTTAGTCACACCGTATACTAGTACAGTAGTACCTCTGTAGTAAGCCTAGCCTGCATGCTGTACTTCAACTTGAAATCTGCTTCCTTTATTTGTTTCTCCAACTTTTCCATATTGCTTGTCGGCCAAATACTTTTTCCGCACCAAGTGTCAAGAAGTTTCATGACTCGTATCACCCTACAGTAGCAGACAGAGAGATGGTTAGCTTGGAATAGACAAGTAGGATACCTCTCTGGTCCGTACGGAGCGCTTTGGCAGTCCAAGATCGCAGTGAACACAGGCGACTGGTGTGTAATGCCTGGGAACAGTCGAATATAGAACCCAGTGCAAGAACTCTCTACCCAGCTCTACTGAAGTGGCGTACATGCAGCACAGCTGGCAGCCTGGCATATGCACTGAAATGCGTTAGTCATCTGAGCAGCGTCATGGAGGCGCACAGTGCAGTGAACGTAGAAGCTTTAACCTACTCTCTGCGATCCCTGCCGTTCATACTCGCACTCTATTTTGTCGGCTTGCTGCTATGGCGATACCGAGAGCACAGGCTGCGGCACCCGTCGCAGCACCAGCAGCCGCACCGGAAATCGAAGAAGCGGCGAAGAGAGCAGAATCCGGTAAATCTCTTCACGTGTTTAATACTATTGCGTCCATGTCTCTCCCTTAACATTCTAATACACTAAAACTCCTCTAGTCCAGATTCCCCAGATCCGGGCACTGGTGACTCCCGTCGACCAGGCACCTCCCTAACCCCTCTTGAGTCACAAAGCGGGGCTTTTAAAAACAAAAAAACAGCACACTAAACTATTGATTGGCATGCTAATTGTTCACTTGCATGCAATCAGTATGACTGCATGTTCTGAGTTGCTGGCTATTCCTAGCTACGAGCAGTGTCCGGTCCCAAAGTGTCCGGATAAGTGGAGTTTTACTGTAATGCTATTGACAATAGACACCCTTAGCAAAAAACGTTATGTTGTAACGGTATTATCGTAAGGGGGAAAATACCGTGATTTGGGTTCGACCTTTAGCAAGATACACGCTATTTTTAGTACGCTGTTGCCACGAGAATAGCTTTGATTTCGCGCGGCACTACCATTTTTGTCACCATATACGCGATACAAGGTGAAATGCGTACGGACTATGCAATATTTGGCCCAAACACGTACCGTTGGTCACAACGATAACTCAGCCCCCATGACGTTTATACGCTGCAGCTTCAACGGTATTTGGGTGATCAAGGTACGAGTACCGTAAAAATAGCGTTACCGTTGTTTGCTAAGGGTGTCTAATCATGCAAACACACGGAACAGCACCACAATCTCATTTTAGTATCCGAGTTTATAATGTGTGCATTGCACAAGAACAGTCGTCTTCTTTCTGGTCTGGTCAGCAGCCACTTATTAACCTGCCATGTGGAATTAGAATGACCGACATCAGACTCAAGACAGCCTCACTGCTTACACCTCTCCGCTTCGCCGTCTGGTGGTGCGTTCCGTGCATAGTTCCAGTAAAGCCTGGTCTAAAACACCAACCATGCAGGCACTGCCTGAGAGAGAGAGAGAGAGAGAGAGAGAGAGAGAGAGAGAGAGAGAGAGAGAGAGAGAGAGACAACATTTCTGATAGCTATCCCGATGAGAGTTTCTTTGATATGCACCAGGGCGGTGACCTGTTGCTGCTGCTGCTGCTGTTCTCTCTCTCTCTCTCTCTCTCTGTCTGTCTGTCTGTCTGTCTGTCTGTCTGTCTGTCTGTCTTTTTCTCTGTCTGTCTGCCTGTCTCTCTATCTCTCTATTTATCTATCTATCTCTCTCTCTCTCTCGCCTCCTCTTGCGCCTCTCTCTCTCTCTCGCTCTCTGTCTGTCTGTCTCTGTCTGTCTCTCTGTCTGTCTGTCTCTCTCTCTTTCTCTCTCTCTCTGTCTGTCTACCCGTCTGTCTGCTCTATCTAATAGTATCTCTCTGTCTATCTATCTCTCGCGCTCTCTCGCCCTCTCTCGCTCTGTCTCTCTGTTTGTCTGTCTCTCTTTCTCTCTCTCTGTCTGTCTATCTGTCTGTCTGCTCTATCTATCTAATAGTATCTATCTATCTATCTATCTCGCGCTCTCTCGCTCTCTCTCGCTCTGTCTCTCTCTCTCTGTCTCTCTCTCTCTCTCTCTCTCTCCTCTCTCTCTCTGTCTACCTGTCTACCTGTCTATCTATCTATCTCTCTCTCTCTCTCTCTCTCTCTCTCTCTCTCTCTCTCTCTCTCTCTCTCTCTCTCTCTCTCTCTCTCTCTCTCTCTCTCTCCCTCTCTATCATACATGTAGTGTGTATGTGTGCTTCTTCCCTGATTGATGTTTGCCGGTGTGTTTGTACTCCTTCTAGATACCCAGCAGCCATGTTAGCCCTGTGCGCAAAAGAGTCACATTCAAGACTCTGCCGAACGGAAATCTCCTGGACGTGAGCGTGTCATCGGCAGTGCCTGCGTCTTCCGTGGACCCACACTACTCGGAGCTGCACCATCTTTGCAAGGGGTAAGTAAGTGTTGGCAGCAGTGGCTCATCAGTGTAACTCTGACGGCTACTGTGCCTTGTACTGGCTTTGCGGTGCCTTGCTATCGGATTCTTGGTGCATCAAAGGGGTTGAAAGTGATGACAACAGAAGTCAACAAATAACGACCAATAACGACTTCTGGATCCACTCTGCGCATAACAACGTACTGTACGTGATAGCAAGAGTATACAACCCCCCAAGAGTGTGCAACTCTGCATATGGGGTCTCCGACGGCGAAAACTCACATCACGTGTCTCAGATAC
Organism: Sycon ciliatum; assembly: GCF_964019385.1. Lineage (NCBI taxonomy): Eukaryota > Metazoa > Porifera > Calcarea > Leucosolenida > Sycettidae > Sycon > Sycon ciliatum. The sequence continues at coordinate 66,279,633 of NC_088643.1, forward strand.
GTTCGTACTACGTACCAACAAAGGATAGCGTGCGCGCGATCCGAATATCTGCCATGATCATGCTGGGGATTTGCATACCCGCAGTGAGTTACTGTCATTGAGTGCTTTTTTATTACTCCGCTGCTCGCTAAAAACAGGATGGAAACGTACAACTGCGACACTGCACCACGTGAAGTGAGTTTTCGCCGTCGGCGTACCCCATAGAAAGGTTATCAGGAGTTGGACACTCTACTCTTGGGGGGTTATATACTTTTGGTGATAGGTAGGCCCCTCGTGCCGCACGTTGGTGTGATTTTTCTCTCTACCAGGAGTGGGTCTCCAACCGGGAGGGCCCAGTCCAGTTACTCCCGGCAGCTGTGTTACCCTGCTCTGAGGAAGAACCACCCAAACGTGTATGGATCCAAGTACAGTGCATGTAGATCCAATAGCTAGCGTTGGCATGGCTTCGGGCTGGCTTTGATGTGGCACTTTGAAGCTTTAACCCCTTATAGTACCACTCCAGTGTATGCTGTGCACCACTCCAGTGTATGCTGTGAATGTGATGCAATGTACAGCAGCGTAGTACCACAGTGTGCCGCCGTAGTTATGTTTCTTTCTTTCTTTCTTTTTTTTGACTTCGTTTAGAGCACAGGCAATACTGCCTTCTCACCAGAGGAAAAACCTCCGGTTCCTGCTAAGAACGAATATAATATTATGAGAGAAGGAAATATTAAAAAGAATCATAACATGACCCGCGCTCTGCGAAAACCGACCTTAGGTGCTTCGTAATTTTTTCGAGAAAAAGAACAAAACGTCACGGTCTGTCGATTTTTGAAGATCACAAGGTGAGAGTCATGGCGGAACGAAGCAGAAGACAGTTGCTAGCTCAAATAATTGCTGTGGGCTTTTCCCAGAGGTTTCATCCGAACTCCTTTACGATGAATAGTCATTTTTTGGCCTGGTCCAATCGCAGTTCTGAGGACAGCAGTGCCAAGGAGAGTTGGATGTGGAATCGCAGGACGCAACGCTGATCAAGCTGGACGGCCATGTGGAGGAGAATTTCGATCTGGCGTCAGTTTTGCCACCAGCCCAGCCCCTCAATGCCGGCAATAAACAGAGTGCAGACCAAGAAAAATCGGTTCAAGTACTGTCTACAATCCAGGAGGCGCACGACAAGTTTGACAAGGGCTGTAGTTGTTCCGCACTGGTGCTGTTTCAAGAGCGTGACACTTGAAACCTTGCTTTACATTTACAGCGCACACAGCGCACGTCCTGACCAAGTCAGAGCGCTGCTTGTGTGTGGGCGGAAAGCTAGACGTGCTCAGGAGACGTGGTGAGGCTACCCAGCGCGTCCAGCATGCTGGGAGATGTGATAAGATGGGGCTCAACAATACCACTCTGAACTACTGAAGACTACATGTAGTCAGTGGCTGGTGTGGAAGTCATGTACATGCATGTCAGGAAGTCTTTGTGTATGCCTCCAGCCCAGGATCAAGCCCTGGGTGCTAAAATCTGTGTAGGCTGCTGTCAGTGCAAGTGAAATCAGCCCAACACAAGAATTGAATGAACTCTGGAATGCACTGCATGTGGAAGATGTTGTGGAGCTGAAACATTTTATAGAGCATTATGCTATAGCTCATGGCCTCCCTTAACCTGCAGATCCACATGGGCACAACAAGCCAGTACCAACCTACATGTATTTGCCCAGTATCACTACGAAGAAGCTTGTTCACCAGGCGTTCACAAAGCCTGGTGGCAAAGCTGCATACAGTACGTTTGGCAAGATTTGGAAAAGAGACTGCCATGATATCACCGATTATGAAACAATGTGTGCGGCAGATGTAGACATAACTAGACGTTCTACTACCAGTACCAGATAAAACTATCAATATCCCTTAACCCGGCATTGATCCGAGCTTCTTCACTACTTTGCACCTGCCTCTACCCATCACTCTGGCTGGCATATCCTCATACAGAGCCGAATACCTCTTCCAGCAGATTCGTGAGCAACACCATCCACAGAAGAGAGAAAGAATGTGTCTATCTCCACAACAGGAAGATCCAATGCCATCATAAACCTTTCCTTTTGAAGATTATGACATACAGATTTATTCTGCAAAGTTTGGTTGCAATCATGCTGTTTGAATTCTCACAACATTGGCTCCAAAATGTAGCATAAAATCCAGGATTTTTGCTACTTTTCCTCAAAATATTGTAGGAAAAGTGCAAAGAAATTGTCATTGTATCTAACTGAATATGTATGCAATCCACCTCAAACTTCACCAGAAGTTGAAGAAAGGATCATGGGTCAACAATCCAGCACAAACTCAATTTCGCCAAAATAGCACTTAAGGTCGGTTTTCGCAGAGCGCTGGTCACTTGATAATTCCAAAGCACAAAGTATGTATATAATTCAAATGGGTGTGTATGTGTAAGCATGCAGTGAAGAACACACAGAGAAAACATGCAGTAATGTGTAGGGATACCGAGCAAGGAAGGAGCGCGATCAACGCTGGTTACAAATTACAATTAATTCTGTTCAGAGCCAGTTTAAAGGCAAAAGCCGCACTGTGGAGGCGAATATCACTGGGAAGGGCATTCCAAAGAGTGCTTCCCACAAATGTCAATGACTGACGACCGGAAGGTCCAGGAAGGAAAGGCACTTGCAGTAGCCGCTGTTCCTGTCCTCGAGTAATTCGGCGATCATCCCGGGATGCTTGGCCTGTATTAGCCGTCAACTGAAAGTAGGTGCAGGAAAGAGGACTTGCAAGATCATGTAGGCAACGGAAAACAAAAAACAAAACCTTGTAGTGAAAAATGTGAGTTGGGGATCGAATAGATAAGCTCACGAGGAGGGGGGCTGTGGATGCAAGGCTGGAGAGTCGGAAAATTGCACGAATTCCGGATTTGCTGGATTTGATTAAACGACTCTGCAGCTGCTGTGTCAGCGACGGGAAGAATGCATTGGATGTGTACGTTAGTCGTGCTTGCACAATGCCACTGTACCAAAGTCTGCGGGCTCTTATGGGCAGAGATCGCCCATGGCGCCATAGCTGGCTGATGGCGACTGACGCCTTCTGCACAACACTGGAGACATGTGGCTGCCAGGATAGCTGGTCATCAATGGTTACGCCAAGGTATTTGGCAGTGGAGGTAACAGCTAAGGCTTGATCCTTACATTTCACGGCTGGTATGTTGCCAGTGAGTCCCCGAGGTTGAATTACCATGACTTGGGTTTTGCCGGTATTCAGCAGAAGCCCAATTTCGGAGAGCCAGTCAGACAGACGTGTCGCAGCCGTAGTCAAAGTCTTGCAAACAATGTCCAGATCTGAATCAGAATAATCTAGGATGATGTCGTCCGCGAACTCCTGATGAACAACAATGCAAGGTATGACGTCGGAAATGTCACTCGTGTAAAGGACAAAGAGAAGCGGCCCAAGAACACTGCCTTGGGGCACACCTCTTGAGCATGGGACTGCATCAGAGAGAGCCTCACACACCTTGACACGCTGAAAACGACCAGACAGATAGCTAGCCAACCATAACAATACTCTGCCATTGACTCCCAGGGTGAATAATTTATCAATCAGACGTTGATGTTGGACACGGTCAAACGCTTTTGACATGTCAACCATCACAATATCCGTGTATTTACGCTCTTGTTTGGCCAACAGCCAACGGTTGGCGGCTAGAACTAATGCATCTTCGGTAGAGTGCATTTTCCTGTAGGCAAACTGACTGCTAGGTAATATGCTATGTTGCGTGAGGTATGCTGTGAGTTGCTTCTTCACAAAGAACTCCAAAATCCGGGACAGAATAGGGAGCGATGACAATGGTCTATAGTTAGTAGGGGATGTTGCATCGCCACTCTTGAACAGTGGACTAATGTGTGATGTTTTAAAACGCACTGGCACAGTACCTGATGTCAAGGATGCATTGACTAGGGTGGTAAATGGAGGTGCCAGGACGTCTGAACACTGCTGCAGTACAATTCCAGGAATGTTGTCACTCCCAGATGCTTTGTGAGGACTCACAGTTTGCAAGCAGTGTGCAACATCAGACACGCTTACCGGCTGAAATGTTGAGAAGCTAGATGCAGAGGCTGGACCATGTGGTATATGCAGCTCAGGTGGCCACATAGGGTAGAGATTGTACGATTGCATCATCATTTCCGCCCCTCTGTATGGTGTGCCGTCACAAGCTCTAGTTTACTACTCCATGCAAAACATGTACGACAATGTCATTTACATTGCCTCTGTGTACTTCCTGGTTTATTGCGATTCTTGAAATCGAGTTCGCAAAGGAGATGGATCTGTTGTTCCGCTCGTGTCGTATGCCTGTGTATTAGGTAGCAATGGCTCATGGCGTTTTCCTTTCTTTTGCTGTCTGCTCTCTCCATGTGACGGTGCTGTGTGTACAGATGTGGTCTTGTACCAGCTAAGACAGGCTGCAGGTAAGGGAGAGGAGGGCATTCCGAGGTTGTGCCCAAGTGAATATCGGGGTTCCAGCCACCCCCCCCCCCCCCCCTCCCCCACTCTGATGACGCACCACCCTGCTCATTTTTCTATTTTGTGTTTCTCAGTTCAGACAACGGAAATGTGGCCACAACTCGATCGTTCCGGGTGCTCGCTGCACCTGTACGGGCGTTGCATTTTGTGTGAACATGGGCAAAATGGGTGAACTGTTTGTCCCCCCCCCCCCCCTTACATCTTTCCTGGCTAGAACCCTGAATTATATCTGTGCTCAGCCACCAATCCTGTACATGGTACAATGTACACTTGAGAATCAGTCTTTTAAAAGCCTGATTCATACCGTTAGTTCCTTTCGCGTACGGGAAACGCATTGCGTGACGGTCGCGCGGTGAGCCAAACAAGTTGAGCCCAAGTCCATTTTCGCGATGCGACGTGTTTCCTGTACGCGAAATGAAGTATGAATCAGGCAGAAGAGACAAGTGGTGGTCTCCTTCTAAAAACGCAGATTTTATAAGCCGTGGTATTGCATATTTTCCCTTTGAACTCTGCAAACTCGTCCATAGAGTGGCGTAGACCCCATGCTTACGATTGTCTGGATCAGCATCACCCCAAGCCGCAGTCCGAAAAGAATTGTTTTCCCTGCGTCAATTGTAGCCTGCATTTCGAGATTAGGTGTGTCTTTGCTAGTAATAAGTATGCTCTGTTGATGACGACACTACATTGTAGTAGTAATTGCACATATAACCCAGGAAACAGGCCAATATGTGCAAGGGGAACAAGGACACTATCTCTGTGCCAAAGTGACGTGACATTCCCATGGCTCAAGGATGCCACATCTGTTGCAATTTTGGAAGGAAAACTGCGTACCGGTATTTAGGTGCTAGGAACTGAGTTCCGTGTTCATGTTGCACATAACCTGTCTACAGCCTTTGGATATAGCACTGTAGCATTGCCTTTCCTATGCTTCAGCTACATCTGTTCAAAAACGTGTCTTCTTCCCCACTGTTGACATTGTTGTGTAGTCATTGGCGGATGCAGCTGCCGTGCATCACTAGCATATCTGCCTGATGGCTTTCAACAGCACAGCCGAATGAGAACAGCATGTGGTTGTTCATGGTTGTTGTGCTTCTCTTTACTGGGTGGCCACGAACGTACACTGATAAAAGTCCTGGTTTCCTTTCATTAGAATTATTGTCCTCTTCCCCGTATCTCCTTGTTTCTGCAGCTATGGTTATTGTCGTCCATGCTGTGTTGCCAAGCCCATGTCTGTCTGCGCGCCTCACAACACTGGCGCTCGCGTGGCCGATATGCTCCTTGACGAGTCCATACAGTTCCCGCCTTCCACACTCGACTTCAGGTAAGCCTAAGGGGAGCAGGCGACGCGCTAGTGCCGTTATAATCTGTCCTCCTCGAGCGTCACATTGCGGTGAAGGCATGGCCTGAGAGCATTCTTTCTATGCTGCAGTGGAAATGTGCTTCAATGAGGTTTGCGACAAGCGTTGTGGAGAGAATAGTTCGCCTTCTGTTGCTCTTAGCTAGTAAGTGAAGTTTGCTGCCTCGACCGGCCATGTGCACTCTTGGGAGTGTATGATTGTAATCTTGCTAGTAGATGTACTATCAGTACAGCCTACAGGGAGTAGTAAAATACCAGTATTTTTACTACTCCCTAACCAGTACCAACAGTACATAAGCAGTACATAACCAGTACATAACCAGCACTCATAGCCTGGTAATGTTGTTCTTGCCCTGTGTTGGCATTTTTCCTGCAGCTATCAGCATTTGCGTTGGTGTCCACCTAGAATCGGAGATATCGGCAGCAGTCTGGTATGGTTAATCTGGAGATTTCCTCAGTTGCTGTTCGTTCAACATCAGTTGTTGTTATTCTGGGCAGTTGTTAGATACCCTTACATAGTGGTGTCCTTATTGGGAGAGACGTTGTCTCTGTCTCATTCGCTGCATGCTTCAAACATTTGCTTTGAGTTGAACTTCAAAATGTTGTGTTTGTCCAGTTGCAATCCAATTTCTCTTTGCCAGTATCCATCTGACGAGATGGCACGAAAACGATGTGAGCGCGCAAATAACCTTATTAGTTGATAGTAGTCGTTTCTTTCTGTGTATTTTGTGTTGCATGCATGTGCAGACGAGCCTCAATCTGTCCAATAATCGTCTGAGGTCAATACCGTCTGAGATCAGTAACCTTTTCAACCTTGAAGAGCTATTTCTGCAATATAATCTTCTTGAAGAGCTCCCGGTGAGTTTTTTTTTGCTTTTTTGTACAGGTACTGAAACAGATTTTGTCGATTGTTCATGTGTCCACAGCCGTTTCCGCATTTCTGCAGTTGGCAGTCATTTGTTGTGATCTATGGACGTGTGTCTTACTCTTAGAGAGGCTGCCTGTAAAATAACCTTTGTCTCTGTAGTATGTCTCGGTGTTGTGTTTATTGGTTGGTGTGTGTGTGTGCTGTGTGCTATTTCTATGGTCTTTCTCTCCATACACTAGATAGGCAGGCGGTGTGGCTACTTGGCAAGGGCCAAGGCTGCCCGCGGTGAATACAGAAGCAGCAGACTGAAATCTGTTCCTTTTTGCATCTGCTCTGCTTGGTATGGGTGCGCTTAGCTCATCACAAAGAGTCAGGAGCAATCTAAGACCACAATGGAGTTAAACAGACCTGACTTTTTGTGATGGGCACAAACCATACGCGTGGAGTGCAGTTGCAAAAAGCGGCCGTGCTAGTACTAGCAGGAGAATATTCTGTCTGCGCTTTTTGACTGACAAAAGTTACAAAACGTATTCTGACTATCGGCGTTGTCCCTGTAGGATTCGGTCTGTTCCTTGGTTGGGCTGGCAGAGCTGGACTGCAAAAATAACCTGCTGAAAAGACTACCAGGTAACGGACGGCCACCTATGTGTGTGTCTGTGTGAGTCTCTCTCCCCTCTCCCGGGGAGACCCACGTGACCAGTTTTGGCAGTGAGCAACAAGTACAAGTGTGGGTGTATCTAGGTGTGTCTAGGTGTGTGTGTGTGTGTGTCTGTGGGTGTGGGTGTCTGTGGGGGTGTGTGTGCCTGTGTTTGTGTGTGTGCCTGTGTCTGTGTGTGCTGTAGCTAGCACTTGTGTCACATGTCATATGTAAGGCAACGCAAAGAAAATGCCCATTGCGTGCCCAGTGCGGTTTTGTGACTGCCTTGCCTTCCTGTTGTTGTTTTTTTGCTTTTTTGTTTTACGTAAAATCTCGGCCATGAATGTTGAAAAGTATTAGTTCAGTAATGGAATGTGCATGGTTCTTTGCTGTGGTGCTGTGGTGCTTTGGTGCTGTGGTGGTAGCTGCTGTGGTGCTGTGGTGCTGTGGTGGTAGCTGCTGTGGTGCTGTGGTGGTAGCTGCTGACAAGAGTACATAACCAACAGTGTGGGGCGTGGCAATTCCTTGGCTCACTGATGCCATGCTGCATTTCCAGACAATATTTTAAAAAATGCAAAGAACTTGAACGTCGCGGCTACCATTGTCAAACGGTAGATGTGTCCTCAGGACCTGATAAACTGCACTGCAATGCTATGTCCTACTTGACGAGCATGGAAAGCTCTACACCCTTTGTTTACACCCCCCCCCCCTTGGCTAGATCTCTGTCTGCTTTGAACTCTACTTCTCCTTCACGGGCCTTGATCCGACCATTTCAAACTCGCCAGGACATGTAGATGTCAGATATCATGCCACGATTGGCGACCGCTTTGAAGTACATTACATGTACTTTAAAAAAAAAAGTAAAACAAAAGTGGTCTTGTGACCATCATGGACCGGTGTTTGATTGCTCCATGCAGAATCCATTGGCAACTTGGAACAGCTGATCATCCTGAACACGACCAACAATGCACTGCGCGCTATTCCGGAATCCATTCGCCATCTCACTCTCCTCGAAGAGCTCTGCTTACAGTAAGATTCACCTGCTTTGAAAGGATTTGGAATCAATGCTTCCCTTGTGTAATGGCTTGCAGCTCAGATATCTTTACGATGCCTTCGTCGGTTTAGTCACTAGTACTCGTACTGCAGTACATCTATGATGTGTTCTGACATAATTCATTGTTCGTGTACTTCCTTGTGGAACTTGTGTGGCTCAGCCAAGTATGTTTGTATACTGCATGCTCTTTTGTTGTGTCCACTCGCAGTGCAAACAATATCACAGAGCTGCCAGATGGGTTCTGTGAGCTAACTAGTCTACTGGTAAGGGACTCTCGAACAGTTTCTGCAACCCTTCCTTGCCCCCCCCCCCCCCCACACACACACACGCACGCATGCGCGCGCGCACACACACACACAAACACAGGGGAGTGTGCCCGTTGTTCGCCTATCTACTTGTACCCAAGAACTTTAGTGTTAAACTCTCAACCTTGTTCCAAGTTGTACTCTGTTTCTAAAAAAAATCTTTTTACTCTGCCCTTGGCTGAAATAGGCCAAACTGCATCTCCTACTTGAGTGGTGTTTTGAACTGAATGATTGCAAAATAATTATAACCTTTATCTGAGGCGGGGAAACCCGGAATTCTCTGTCCTGCCTCTATCTCCGTTATAATGCACCCCTGCGTGGTATTCTGTTGACTACTCGAATGCTAGCAATTACCATGATTACCATACCAAATGCTCAAGTTCTGGCGTAATGTGCTGATCAATCTCCATCCTGCTGCGCCTATTAGTAATAGTAGTACTGCCTATGGACGACCTGTGCGCAGGATGAATTCTTATGCGAAAACAGTCACTGGTTTAGATTTTGTTCTCACATGTTTGACTGTGCTACTGCGGCTGTGTACATCAGTTGTTGTTCTTGTCCCAAGTCTGTCCGCTCAAGTACATGTACGTGTATGTGTCTTGTCTGTTTGTCTCCCACCCCGGTCTTGCAACAGTCGCTGTACATTGGCAACAACCGATTGCACCGCCTGCCCAGAGAGTTCGGCAGCCTTCGCCAGCTAAATGAGCTGGACCTCAGCGACAACGAGCTGGCATTTCTGCCCGAGTCTTTCGTCCAGTGTACCGCTCTGGAACGCGTATGGTTGTCGAAGAACAGGTGTGTGTGTGTGTGTCAGTTGGGAGTGAACTGAATCACTCTTTTAATTATTCTCCTTAAAATGGTGTGGACCGTGGGACATTTACTCCACTAGTTTTCACCACGGCCGGTTGTTGTGCGCCAGAGTGCTCCAGATTTGTCAAGCGCCTGTGTGGCCTCATTTCGAGTGGGGACATGAAGTTGTATGCCGAGACAATGACATATGTCCTGTGTCGACCGGCGTTTGCATTGTTGCGGTCGGCGATCATGTGCATCCGCGGTGCCCGATCGTCATATCACCGTCCTGTGAATGCATTGCGAGAGTTGGCAATCTCGGAGGGCCGGCTGTGAGGTTTTGGAGATGATGGTGGGCAGGACAGTGAGTGCCCTTGTATTTTCCTGTTTTTGTTTTGTTTTGTTTTGCGTTTTTTTTGCGTTTTTTCACACATACAACTGTTTTCATTTTTTGGTGTTGTGTTCTAATCATTCGCCATGCCACTGTCAATTGTATTCTGTTTGCCCGTAAAAGAGGCCTTTGATTCTTAAAGTGGTGGTGGATACTTCGAAGTAATTGTTCTCTATGGACATTGCGCGCAGCCATTTTGCATGGTATAATATAAATGTGCTTCAAAGCATTTGAAATTTGATTGTTTCAAGATGCACCACCAATGTGATTTGAGTGGCTGTTGGTACTCTCTCTCTCTCTCTCTCTCTCTCTCTCTCTCTCTCTCTCTCTCTCTCTCTCTCTCTCTCTCTCTCTCTCTCTCTCTCTCTCTCTCTCTCTCGCTCTCTCTCTTTCTTCTTTTCTCTGTGCAGGTTAAAATGTCTCCCGACTCGCATCGGCTGGCTGTCTCGCCTAAGTGAGCTGCATATCCAGGACAACGAGCTCCGCTATTTGCCGCTGTCATTACATCGACTTCGGCTTTATACCCTAACCAGTGAGTGAGAACATGTGTGGTGGTGCGGCGTGGTTACATGTTCTACCTCTGTTGCCACTCACAGTCCAGATTGTCATAGCACTTCTCCTTGTTCAGGGCGTTATTTGTTGGTGACTCGATTGGCATAGCAATGGCGGGTTTGCTCCATACTCCGATCTTTGTGGGCCATAGACAGTTGCTGTTACTGGATGCAAGAGGAGCATTTCCACTGTAGAAGATGCTGTCTGAGTTTCGATGACTATAATAATAGTATACCACGACTGCATTGGCTGTCACTCAGTCTCCCCTGTTCTATACCCGTATGCCCATGTATTGTGTGGCAGGTAGCGGCAATCCATTCCTGACCAACTGGAGCAAGGTTGCTCTTCGTAAACTGGACTTCAAGCCAGTCGATCCCTTCCCCAGCCTTCAAGAGCTTGCAGCACGTGCTATGACGAAGAGGCTAGCGCCACCGAAGAGGGGAGAGCTGCCATCACTGCTCCTGGGTAAGCTAGCCAGCTGCATATGTGTGTGGTACATGGTGTGTGTGTGTCTGTTCAGTGCAAATGGCCCAGTGGTTCTCTGTTGGTTTAGCATGTCTTAGATCATGAAGCGGTCACATATTCCCCATTCATCAGCCTTTTAAGAATAGGGTTGCTATGAATAACCCAGGGTGGGTGGAAGATAAATTGTGCTTGTGCCTGTTTGTGCAGCATTTGTAGTGCAAGAATCGCTGACATGCACTATAATATCAAGCCTTGACGTGAAGCACAGAGTGCCCATTCTTACCTTCCTGCCCATGTTCAACATGACAGCACATGGTTTCCCGATGGGCTTTGGCCATACATGCCTGATTACTGAATGTGTTTGCTAATTGCGAGGCTGCCGACCTGTGCCTGGCTTACTCTGTGTGTGTGTGTGTGTGTGTGTGTGTGTGTGTGTATGTGTGTGTGTGTGTGTGTGTGTGTTTGTCTCTCTCTCTCTCTCTCTCTCTCTCTCTCTCTCTCTCTCTCTCTCTCTCTTTCTACTAGTATTTATCTATCTATGTGTGTGTGTGTGCGCTCACGTGTGTTCCTCTGCCTCTAACCATCTTATTTTTGTGTACTCTCATGTGTGTGCATGTATGTGTGTTTTCAATAAATGTTGCAGACATGCTGGAGGATGTGAAATGGTGCACTAACTGCGGTGGTCCATACTTTTGCTTCTCCCAGCGCCGCATCATCTTCTGCACGGTTGCGGTCTATTATCGGTTACCCCTCCTCGAAGAGCTCTGCAGTCCACATGGCAGTCGCAGGTGTAGACCATTCCGCTCACAGGACTAGCAACCTTTCACGAGCTCTCCTTGTAAACCGTCCTGTGAGCTGCCTCGCTACTTCGCTGACAGTGCGTTTCACGTCTTCTCCTAAAAAAGAACCAGGTGTCTTAGGACAGACACGGAGTCTGATTATTTTTTTATTTTATTCGATTAGTTGCAACTCCTCTATCATCAGGGAATGCTGCATTGTGTGCCAAGTCTGTATTCAATTATGTTGTCCAGTTGCCAACACAAAAGTCTGATTTATTAGGTGCTCGCCTCCCTCCCTCCCCAAGATTTGAAAAGATGTTGCCAGTACCGTTCCTATTATCCGCCTTGCAAGTGGTGATCACTCTCTGATGGGAAGTCTTACTTTCTATTATACTGCTAGTAATGCCAAGATATGTTTTACTCCAGTAGACACACTGTTCTGGTCTCTCATGCAGCAAGTAAGCACAAGGCTGCAGGTTTTTAAATATAAATATTATGTTCTTGTCATCGCTGTCTGCTACTCCCCTCTTTTTTTTCTCTCTCACGCACACACACACGCACGCACGCACAAGTACACAAACTCCATACCTATCTAGCAATGGAGAAGGAGTGTGCCGAATATTGTAGGGTGTTGTTTTTAAGTACGCTAATTTAATTTCCCTTGAGAGAACTGGTCTTGCTGAGATTCTTCCGAATTTGTGGCTTTTTCACATGCTTTTTATTCTTATATTGTTCTACCCGAGCATCTCTTGTTACTCCAAGTGTTTAAAATAGCCAGAGTATTTATGCCAAGTGAACGATCTACTTAAAAAGTATGTAAGTAATAACACACTGGCCCGTTGAAGTGTGCCTGAACTTGGCTTCAGCCAGGGAGTTGTATGGGTCTGTACAGTACAACCCCCTAGCTGAAGCCCATACACTGGGAGTCATGTAAACCTCGATTTATACAGCGCCTTGCAGTAACCATACTATACAGTGTAAGCAGTCCGTGCGCCAGGCCAGTGAGTGGGCCGTTTTCATTTTCTGGTTGCTGTTGCCACTTCAGGGAAATGACGGAGGTTGAGAATCCCATACAATGCTCGCCCCCAGGCGCAGCTACGCTCATTGACTCAACTGACCATGGAAACCCTTGCAAACGTGTGAGTTTCGAAAAAGATGGACTTCTAGCTTTTGGCCATAAATGGGTCAAACTTTGAGTTTTTTTAGAATTTTTTTCTGCAATCCCCTATGGAATCCTCTTCCAATTATGTTTCTGAAGTTTTTTTGTCCAAAAAGCAAGCCATAACAAGAATAGAATTTCGGCCAGGTTTTGCCCCAACAGCACTGAATTGGGAAAAACCAGGGAGTCGTAAAATACCTTGTATTTTACGACTCCCTGGGAAAAACCATAAAAATCCAGGCCGTTTGACCCCGCCTGCAAACGTTATAGTACGGGGGCCAGGCATCAAAAAAGTGGCTGAAAAAAACTTTCGTTTCCACTTCGTCCGCACAACAATTTGACTGCAGATAATGAAAGCAGTGGCCTTCCTGACACGGAATCCACAAAAAAATGCTTCAAAATGCGAATGGAAGGCCTCCATCGAGTAACTTTTCTCGCACCTGTTCAGCCATTGCCGCTTGTCTCTTGCGCTGAGTTTCTTCTCCGCGCGAGCAGCCACGCAACGGTAAGTTTTCCTCACGGGACTGTCCCCGTCCATTGTACGGCGAACTGAGCATAGTCTGCGCTGCGCGAAACACGCGTACAGAGTCTAGTCTCACACCTCACGTGCTCAGCGGTCCACGTGGAGTGTCAAGTTTCAAAAGTGAACTCGGATGTGTCGATTCACGTACTACTACTGCGCTTCTTCTCCGTTTTTGCCTTTTTGTACTCTCACGCATAATAGTAAGTAGTTTGTTTTCGGGTGGTGAGGTTCTGGAAAGTCGATGTCACAGGCAGATTGTCCCCAGCGGACCACTCGGCAAAGTCTATCTGTACCAGTTGTAGAGCCAGGGCGAAAGGAGTGCATATTCTGTCAGAAATTTCAGCTGGGAAAGAAGCACAAGTATCAGAAAACTTCTCAGTGCCAGTCACACAACGCTGCCCAGAAAGTGCTAGACGCAGCTAAGTTGCGGAAAGACGAGGCTATTGTAATAGCTATTGGTTCTCTGTCTTGCCTCATAGCACGTGAAGTTCACTACCATCGGCACTGCTTCCGAGAGTACACCAGACTATTGGAGGTCGAGGATCCTGGTGACGACCCTCAGGGAATTGGTGGACAGGCTCCTTCGGAGGAACAAGTAGTTGCCCAGTTTCTTGAGGTCGTGCGTCAAGAATTGTTTGACAATTCTGCACTGCTGACCTCTGCTGATCTCCAGTCCATCTTCCAGACCTGCTGTAACAAGGAAAGTGGCAACTTCTGCACTCAGGTCAGAAATCGAAAACTGAAGAGCATCATTTTGAAAGAGTTTGATGGCGTTGTTAGGTTTGTCAGGCCAGCTCGCTGCAACGCCCCTGAATTGTTGTGTGCTGTTAGCTCGACTGACAACTTGATCAGACAGTTTGCACTGCTGAAGGAGGAAGTTGCAGAAGATGAACCCCTAGTGCCCGTCGATCCTTATTGCAGTGAGTCTGGGGAGGAGTCTGAGGATGAGTTTGCCAAAGTGGAGAGTAGCCATGTCTGGACCAATGAGTGTGAGGAATGGAGAGTCTTATATCATGCAGCAAACATCCTCCGCCAATCCATCGAGCACCATGTCAAGTCCACGAAGCAAGAACTGAGCGGTGCACGGCTGTCTCTTGAGGAGAGCGCGCGATTGATGCCTGACAAGCTCTTTAATTTTCTTGCATGGACCCTGGACAAGGATGCCGAATTCTCGACGTGCCGCTTGCCGTCTCTTGAGAGTGTTCTGCAACGCCGTATCCATGCCATCTGCCAGGATCTTATGTTTTGCGGCACTGGTTACCGCACTCCGAAACACATTGTGCTGGGCATGGCAATCCATCACCTGTGCCGCAGTAAGCAGATAGTTACCATGTTGAATCGTCTTGGCTATTGCTGTAGCTACAGCCAGGTACTGGAGCTGGAGACTTGCTTGGCAGAGTCTTTTACACGCCATCAGCACAATAAGTCTTTCTTGCCTGCCGCCATCGACACTCGCAAGCCGTACCATTTCGTGTGAGATAACAATGACCCCTGCGAGGAGACACTGAGCGGACTTGCGACTACGCACTGTACAAATGGTATCGTTGTACAGCCTTCTATGCAGGATGAATCGGTAGCAAGTGAAGGGACTTCCATCTCTATGCCTACACTGTCAACGTCGAAGCGAAAGCGCTCATTGACAATGGTCCCGGAGATTCAGCCTGTGTTTGCAATGCCTGCAAGACAAAATCCACCTCCCATCATACGCCTATGCTGCTGACACCCGCTCTGGTGCTGCATTGATGGACTTTGTCTGGAAGCTCTCCCGGTTCTGCCCAGATGGACAGATCAGCAAGCCTCGTGCAGTCATTGAGATTGGAGCTGCAGCTGATGGCAAGTCTCAGAGCATACCGGCGTGGACAGCATTCAATTCTCTCGCGACGAAGAACAATGTGCCTTCTAAGTCGGAGATTGGTTACTGTCCGGTGATCAATGCATCGCCAACATAGAACCTCACTGTCTATACCCTACTATGCCGCTCCATTACTATGGCAAGGCAGGCTGATCTTCCATTCACGATGGTAGTTCTGGATCAAGCAATTTATGCCAAGGCTGTCGACATCGTGTTGCAGAGACCCCAAGAATTCCGCTCTGTGGTTCGCCGGAGTCGACTTGAAGTCAAACTTGATGACAGCATCTGTAATGTCCATGCTCTTGTACACATTATTATCGATGAAATATATTATGTCATGTTCTAGTGGGCCATCGAAACTGGCCTTCTGTCTACTTTAATGCGCATGCCTGCTGGAATCGTAACCAATGTGCATGTGCATGTACATGCTTTGTACATACTTATGACTGACTTCCTGTGCTGGAAGGCATGATTGTTCATGTACAAGTACCCTGTGGAATAAAGTATGCTTTATCTCTGCATGTGGTGAAATAGTCAGCTGCTTCCTTCATACCAGTACACTGTATTCTGATATGATACATGTACTGTATACAATGCTGTAGTACATGTACATGTACATGACTCTATAATTATGACTATTCGTATTGATACAATAGAGTGCACGATGTGCATGATACTCCATGTACATGTCTGTTTTACTAGTAGTAGTGCCAGTTGACACGAGTACATACATAGTATGTACCTCTCAACAAATTTGGACCTTCTGTGGAAGAAAATAACATGAAAAACACGCTGTTGCCATACTGTTGCTATGCGGTTGCTATGGCAACCCATGGGAAACTTTCAAATGCCAATTCCACACCGTTCCATCCCGATTCCAGTGGTGAAAAATATATCAGGCGACTCTACACGACTGGGGCTACAAGATAAAGTACATCTTTTGTTGTGCGCTCTCAGTGGAAACGAAACTTCACATTTCTCAACCCTGGCCCCCGTACTTTTTTACGTGCATTGTGCGGTTTGAACCCCAGTTCAGGTACCCTTTTTGGACCCTTTTTCAAATTTCAAATTTCGCAGCACTGCACTGTGTACGATGAAATCACGAAAAATCGCCAAATACGGGAGCTCGCCAGAGCCAGAGCCCATCTTTTTATGAATGGACTGTAGAGGGGTAACACTGTGCCGCATTTTTTAGACGCAAACAGACCCATGCAGAAACAGTTGAAAAGAGGCACTACACCAGAACACTGGAGGAGAAGAGCAGGATGGGCCGGGGCGAACAAATGAACGCCACGCAAAAATAGCTTAAAACTTAACAAGACAGTGACTATAGCCAGTCTAAAACAAAAGAAAGCCACAAACATTCCTGCACTGCAGGCTGAGCGAGTGGCAAGATAAACATTTGAAGCACAGCCTCGGGTAGTCTACAGTGAACTAACGGCCTCACTTTACGGGCATCTACTGGTATGGGTGATGTTTACTGCACACACAACGAGTACAGTAAAGAAAAGGCCCACTAAAATTCATAACAAGAGATCTGAAAAAAAGTGAGATGACAAGTCGCAGCATGACCTATGTGCAATGTCTACGGAGTTTTCAAAACTCTGAAACAACCAGATTGGGCATGCTACAATAAGCGGGGAGGCAAGCAAATGCACGTCAGTGCGTCATCAGCTATGACGCCGATAGTACATGGAGCGTGTATTCGCCAACAGAAGTAACATCCAGGCATCCTAACGGCGGTGCAGTGAGAGGCATGCTACGGTCGGAGGCAGGCATGTGCTGTGTTGTTTTGCTCCTAGCTGTGCCAATGTACATGATTGTACTGTAAATGAGTATAGAGTAGCACTCACTGCAGACTGCATTCGGCGGCTGCTTCACATCAGATCTTTGATGATGCGGCCGATGGTCTCGCCAGCCTTCTCCAGTGTGTCTTCTTCTTCGTACGTGTAGCAAACGCGGATGTAATTCTTGAACTTACCCTCAAGGGAAAACGCTTCGCCGTGCGTCAGCGAGATGTTCTCTTTCAACGCCGCTTTCCTGACGTCCATGCCACTAACATTGTCGGGCAGGCGTAGCCACATGAAGTAGCCACCATGGGGTGGCTTCCAAACAACTTCCGACGGCAAGTGCGCGCGGAATCCTCGGCACAGCGCCTTGGCACGGTTCTCAAAAGCTTGCCGGCAATGTGCCAGCTGCTTCTCCTGCAAACCGAGCTCCAGCAGTGCTTCGCCAATGCCAGCCATGAAGTGTTGAATAGCCCCGCCGCTCTGCACAAAGGAGCTGCGGCGCACCGGGTCAAGCACGTGCTTAGATCCTTCCATCCAGCCGAGACGCGAGCCCGGTGCCAGGATCTTACTGAACGTGCAGTTGGACACGACGTTCC
Organism: Sycon ciliatum; assembly: GCF_964019385.1. Lineage (NCBI taxonomy): Eukaryota > Metazoa > Porifera > Calcarea > Leucosolenida > Sycettidae > Sycon > Sycon ciliatum. The sequence continues at coordinate 66,297,237 of NC_088643.1, forward strand.
CGTAACCAGGATTGCCGCTATTGGCCAGTCGGTCATAGTGGTACATGCGCAGTGGAGACGGGTCCACCTTCTCCTCGGTGGCCGGCACGTAGCTGGAGTTGAAGTCGCCGTCACGGAAGCTTTGCGAAAAGGGCAACAGGTTGTAGACATCCTCGCTGAGCACGAGCAAGTCGTTGGCCTTAGCAACGCGCAGGATGTCGTTGCAACGCTGTGCATCCAGTGAACGGCCCGTCGGATTTTGGTACGTCGAGATTGTGTAAAGCATGGCCTTGAAAGGCTTGTTATCCGTTACGGCTCGGAAGTCCTTGCTGTGCTGCGTGACCAGGCTTTCAAATTCTGCAGGAATGATACCACCATCGTCGGTCGGCACCGATATGATCTTCATGTTACAGTCATTCTTGAAGAAGGTGAGGGCCAGGAAATATGAAGCATCCTCGACAAACACTACATCTCCTGAGCTAAAGTAGTAGTTAGTCAGCAAGGTCAAGCCCTGACTAGCCCCTCCAGTGGGCATCAAGTCGTCAGGGTCCACAGCATCACCATAATGTTTACTCAGGAAGCTGGCCAACTGAGCCCGGAACCCAGGATGCCCACTTCTGGGTCCGTAAGAAAACAAGCTTGTCGAGTCCTCCTTGCTTATTCTGAATTGCGTGGCTTCTGCAAACAGTTGATTGCACGTGGCCAACTCTTTTGGGCCAGGTGAGCCAATTCCTAAGTTCGCACCGGACACCAGAATCCCGATGTCTTCAAACAATGTATCAGACATGTCGACGCAGGAGCGCTGTGCGATTCTGTGGACTATTTGTGACGGGAGTCTATTTGTTCGTGGTGCAGCTCTCGTCGCTGCACGACCAAGTCCAGCGAAAGCCAACATTACAGTACAAAAATAAAAGAACACAAAATTTAATTTATTTGAAAACAAGAAAAGCAACCGCGGGGCCAGCTAGCTCCCCACGTAACCTGGTAACGGCCACGGCACTGATCTGCTTGAGACGAAAGCTCTACGCGTGCAGCTAGCTAGCAGTGCAGTGGCTGAAGTGAAGATTATGACAGAAATGCTAGAAAATGACAAGCTTTTATATTATAACACCCAGCTTGTGCATGCAGCTAGCAGCTACTACTACTACTAGTACTAGTAGCTGCAGACTGGAGGTTCATGATTCATCTTGCAAATCTGATGCCCATTCTATCAAGACTCAAGAGTCACAACACTGATAAAGTGTTTATGGACTCTGGTCAAGTCTTGATCATTAATTTGGACTTTCCCGTCCGATCCTGGTTCCGGGTCGTGACAGCCTGGATCTCCAAATTGGAAAGGCTTCCTGTCTGAAGCCTTTCCATACTGGTACTCGATGTTCCAGTTTTGTGACACGAGAATGGCACGAGAATTAGTGTACCGCTGAGTGTACCGCTATACACGTGGTCGACACTTAGTCGACACGTTGTTGATACTTTTTTGACACGTGACCCCGTCAACGGTCTGCTTTGTGCCAATGCCACTCGGTAAACGCCGATGTCGCGTACGACAAAGACGACTATCCCGTACGCGAAATAGTTGAGAATTGCATGACGTGGACCTGACGGCAAGGACAACTGCGAGGAGGCCCCTTTCGGTACCCCTGACGGGAAGGAGAACTGCAGAAGTCGACGAAGTCGAACGAGGAGGCCCCTTTTCCGTACCCCATACTGCAAAGTGCCATTGATGGATACCTTTTGGACCTGGAACGACCCCTTAAACGCTGTCGCGGCGACTATCCCGTACGCGAAATAGTTGAGAACTGCTGACGTGGACCTTTTGCACCTGGAACGGCCCCGTAAACGCTGTCGTGTCGGCGGAGTGAATGTGCTAGGGTACTAGGGTGAAAAGAATTGCTGCAAAGACGTCCTCTCTACTAGGCTCTAGGCCTTTGCCTTTGGAGACATCGTCGGCGAACTGAATGCGCAGGGCGAAAAGAATTGCTGCAAAGACGTCCGCTCTAGGCCTTTGGAGACATCGTGGGAACTCCTTCCGGTACTATACAAACTGCTGACGTGGCCGTGGACATGTACATGGAGAGTCATGGTGGGACTTCATGTACATGGATACATGGTGGGAATTCCTTCCGGCACCCCTGTACCGCAAAGCCAACGGTGGGGAAGGAGAAGTGCAGACGTGCAGGAAGACGAACGAGGAGGAACCAGGACGAGCGAGCAATGGCAGGACTAGCTGGACCGTAAGTAATAGCTGAATTGTGCATGACAACTTGACATCCATGCGGCACTCGCCACTTGCCACTGCATATTTCTTGTCCACTAACAATGTCTCTCCTCTGCCCCCTGTGTGTCCACGGCCCTGTTGCTGAATTGGCCCGATGAATCGAATGTCTTCCGCAACTGGAACGGCCCCGTGAACGCTGTCGCGTCGGCGACTGAATGCGCAGGAGGGAAAATATTGCTGCGAAGACGTCTCCTCTAGACGACGGTAAGGCACCCCATTGATATGTTGCCAGTGTGTGCCAGGGTATCGCGCGATGGTGAATGAGGAATGATGAAGGGTACGGTGGGACTGTAGACCTGTTACCTTCTACTAACACGTTATCAGGTGGAGGGTGTCTTGTACTCACGTTATCAGGTCGAGAGCGTATTGTAGTCACTCTCTCTATTCCTGTACTTCATTACGTTTAAGGTCAGTGTCTGCTCCAGGATTGTAGGACAGCCGGGTACACGTGTACCTGGCGCAACCATTTCAACCGGGTGGGAGCCCGGTACACATGTACGCCCAATGATCTAAAGGCGAATGGATAAGCCGCATTTAGAAAAGAGAGGACAGGAATTAGAAAATTACGAAAGAAGAAGAAGTATCTGACACATACAAGCCATGTAGTCAGTCCTTTCAAAGTTCGAAAGTGTAAAGTACCAACCGGGTCACAGGTGACCCGGTACTATATTTTCAACCGGGTCCAAGCGCCGCCCAACCGGGTGGATTACCCGGCTCACCCGGCGCTGGAGCAGACACTGAAGGTGTACGTATAACTTCTCAAAAAAATTTAATGGTCTACAGTCGTGTCGGAAGGGTACGGTGGGACTGTAGACATGTTACCTTCTAACACGTTATCAGGTGGAGGGTGTCTTGTACTCACGTTATCACTATATCAGGTCGAGAGCGTATTGTAGTCACTCTCTCTATTCCTGTACTTCATTACGTTTCAGGTGTACGTATAACTTTTCCAAAAAATTTAATGGTTCACGTCTTCAGATAGAGAGCGTATTGCACCCACTGTCTAGTCTCTGTAGTGCATTGAGATTTTGTTGATCGAACATGAAATGGATACACAGGCAAAGCCAGGCCAAGTACATGGCGAGATGTCGCCAGAAGAACGTCTTCAGGTAGAGAGCGTATTGCACCCACTGTCTAGTCGATTTTGTGGATCGCACATGAAATGGATCATGTGACACAGACAAAGCAGGCCAAGTACATGAGAGAGTGGACGATGTGCAGATCGACACGGCCTGCGGGTACTTCATTAAAGTTACCCGTGACATAACTAGGATAAAAGTTAATCACTGCAAAAACATTGCCAAGTATGTGAGCACTTTGGACTTGACAGAAGAGTGCACGGGCGACGTTGACAAAACATACTGCGGTGCCTGTCACTATCATGACAGCAGGGCACATCGCACGCAGCACCGCAGATCGTGTCGAATTGCGCATCATAATATTGCAAAATTGCTCCTGTGCATGCAAGTGGATTTCATTGCACTTCTCAGTTTGGGAAATGCTCGATTATGACAATTCTCCGTGTGAGTGCACTAGCCCTGAACAGACATGTAGGTGAACCGTTTGTGGTGTCTCATAGCCTACCTCACGACCTTCTGCTTTCTTTCTTCATCACTTGTATCTTGCAGGTATATCATCCCGTGACGACCACATTGAAGTCTGAATTTGAAGTGGGAAGATGCTTCAGCAACCACATCGTACTTTTCCAATGCTTTCATTGTGCTTCTACTGTGCATGTGTGTAACTTGTGGGGTAAACATGTGATGACATTGTATGCTGGCGACACGGTCAGATGTTCATGCGTCTAACGTACACCTGCATGTTATGCATTGAAAAGGGTTTGCCACTTGCGATCCTGGGACGAGTATCAGGTCCGCTTTGTCCTGTGTGGGCTGTATCAGATTGCTGTTCACTTCTCTATCTCAGGGATATGTGACTTTCTGCAAGTTTCTGGTGTATGATGGCCACGTCCTTGCTTGTCACTTTGTATGATATTACATTCTGTATTCGCTGCTTCCATGGCATGGTCTGCAAACTGCAATCCTTGGGAAAATGTCATGTTTGCTATGTTGTGCTTTGGCCGTCAGCTTGTCTACACGCTGTAGTTGAATTATTTTTGTTTCACAACTGACTTCCTCAAGTACGGTGGCCACTGCTTTGCATGGCATTATACATGAAGAATTTCCTGTTTGTGTCGTGTGCATGTGCGTATGTGTGCGTGGCCACGTGTGTGTGCCGTGTGCATACACATGTTTGTGTATCTGTGTGCGGGGTAGCGAGGCGGGGAGGGCTGGTATGTATCAGTGTGTTATTGCAGTCGCATGGCTACATACAGTACATCGCGCGCGTGGTCATCATGTTTACCTTCGGGGTTGGGGTGGGGAGGGAACGGAAAAAGACCTGAAATTATCCATATAAAAATCGCTCTGTGAGCGGTTCTGAAAAACCTTTACTGGTACTGCCCCGTCGTAAAAGTAAGAAATTAGAACTGGCCCATTGTCCCCCCAAATGTGAACTGATCCACCTAAATCGCGAATGACGGGACCCGAACGCACCAGTAGCACGAGGTTCCTACCTGTGGATGCAGATGGGGACGTTGGTCCGGACCATAGGCCATGTACTGTACTAGCGGTAGGCTTCCCTATCAAAATAATAAATTCTACTGCTACTACTGGTGTTACCCTATGATAATTGCCGTGATCCTGTGCCCTCCCGACCTCGTGCTACTGGTGCGTTCGGGTCCCGTCATTCGCGATTTAGGTGGATCAGTTCACATTTGGGGGGACAATGGGCCAGTTCTAATTTCTTACTTTTAGTTTTACGACGGGGCAGTACCAGTAAAGGTTTTTCAGAACCGCTCACAGAGCGATTTTTATATGGATAATGTTCGTACATCTAGCTTGGCGCGGATGTTGTGTTTTGTTGGCTGGTTCAGCTCTTGCCAGCAAACCTTTTGACCTTGTTGAACTGTTGAACACGGTCACAGGTGCTGTGTGAGGTGGCATGCCCTTCTTCTTGCTCATGTGTACACTACGCTAAGCTCTTCCATCTTCCACCGTGAATGAGAGATCGAGACGAGATCGAGAGTGGGGGCAAATGTTTTTTTCTGACTTCGCTGTCCCGCACATGTACATGCACAGCTTCACGGCTGTTACGACAGTACAAAACGGGCCCACTTGGTTTTTGTATAGGAGATGGCGCTTCCCGGGACTTTCCCGTTCTCAACGTTCAAAATTTGTACTCAAGGAGGTGTATTTTGAACGCAATCTCTGCTCAGTTGGGTCTCCAAATTACCACTTCTGATCACCGCGTCGAGCTGTCCTCGCGGCTACAGTTGCGCAACATCCTGACCAAGCTTCGCCAAAGAAAAATGTAGTGAATTTGAGCTTTCCTTCGCTGAGAAAAGCCATTCTTCATGGAAATTTGTCTTTGAAGTTGTTGCCGTTCGATCGTTCTAGTCACCGAAGTTTGTTGCCTCCTTGAGATGCTCAACGAGTTTTCGTCACGTCAAGGGTAGTTTTGCCGAGGAGAAGAGTATCTGTGTAGCTGTTTTTTGTTACTGCTGGGGCCCCGCTGATTCCTTGTTGGCCCCGCTGGGTCCAAATCTCTAGCAACATTTAGTGGAAATTGTAATTTATTCAGTGGATTTGAAATGGAAAAAACACCAAGAAAAGTTACAGCTGGTATGCAGGTTAGGCGGTGAAAAGTTGTGTAGTACTAGCCGTGGAACTCAGCACCTTGTGAGAGATCATGCGAAAGCCATTGAATTTGTGTTGAGTATTAATGTGTTGTGTGGTGACCAAAAAACTCATGCATATGAATATGCATGTAGCTCCAGCCTCATCCAGTCTGCATTTAGACGATGCAACAATTGGCATGGATATTCCCCTGATGAAACTGTACGACATTGCATCACCGCCATACAAAGCAATTGCTGACTTGCTGCCGGAACGCTTTAAATACAGAGTTCGTTGCAGCAGGTGCCAACTTGCAGCACGCACGGCGGTACAACAACGTGATTAGAAAAGCCATTCTTCCTGTTGAGCTGCAAGACGTGTGTATTCCTGTGCTCCACCTAGATCTAGGGATTTATCCCTGGATTTACGGTGCACTTTGTGCTGACGCACATCAAATCGATATTGCACTGAGCAAATGTATGTTTCTTGCTGCAGATGACGGTGACTCTGCAGCGTTTACAGCACTAATCAATGCCTACAAGAACGTACACGGCACAGCAACACAACAACTACACCTACAGTTAGAAGCACAAAGCATTCTTAGGCAGCTGCAGTGTGTGACGCTGCACATTCAGCAGCAGGAAGTAGTGGCTGCTGGCTTGCAGACTGTGGCATCAAATCTGCACTTCCTATGGAAGGAGAATGAAAAGGAACTCAATTTGATGAATGAGAGGTGATGTGGCTCGAAAAGAGCATGAGAAATTAACAGTAAAAGATTTAAAAAAAGCAGCTGGCCCGTGCGTAACTTCCTTGGAAGCAGTACTGCCACAGTACCAAATAAAGCGGCAAGCATATCACTCAGGAGCATTTGTCGTCAACCACATACACCGTGCGTTGAAACCGGATGTCATTGCTGCCCTCACTTCTGTTCCCCTTACAGTCGTGCAGAGCCGCACACCTGCGGACAGCGGCGAGGTTCAGCTGCTTGGCCAGGCAAAGTCCTTGAGAGATCGCTACTCGAGACTCTTCACAGAGTATGTATGCAGCATGTCGCAAGCTGTTCAGCGGCAAGCTGGTTTTTACAACAGCAACAAGGCAGGTTCTGGGTGATGCCATCCACACCTTCATGGCCACCTGCAGAGCGGAGGTTCTGGCACGCAAGTTAGGCAATGTGACTCCTAAGCTTCACCTTCTCGAGTGCCATGTCCTTCCTTGTACAGGGTTGAAATTAATTCTTGCTGACCTGTTCGGCCACACACTCTGAGCTCCTCTGATGAGACCTAACAAGGTTGAAATTAATTCTTGCTGATCTGTTCGGCCACACACTCTGAGCTCCTCTGATGAGACCTAACAAGGTTGAAATTAATTCTTGCTGATCTGTTCGGCCACACACTCTGAGCTCCGCTGATGAGACCTAACAAGGTCGAAATTAATTCTTGCTGATCTGTTCGGCCACACACTCTGAGCTCCGCTGATGAGACCTAACAAGGTCGAAATTAATTCTTGCTGATCTGTTCGGCCACACACTCTGAGCTCCGCTGATGAGACCTAACACTGTAACAGGGTTGAAACTAATTCTTGCTGATCTGTTCGGCCACACACTGTGAACTCCGCTGATGAGACGTAACAAGGTCGAAACAGCTATAGCTGTCCGGAGATTGAGTAAACTTGACAAAAAGTTCTCCTCCGATCCGAGGCGCAGGTTGTCATTTTGCGAAAGAGTCCTGAGAAGCACATCTCCTTTATCTGCTACTGAGCGGTATCCGTTGCACTTCGCGGAGCACAGCTGCCTCCAACAACATTTTTGACGAGCAAGGGACTGAAGAGACGAAATCCATAAAAGTACTATTTCAAGTATTCGAAGTGACAGAACCTTTTCTTTCTGCAGAAATGATCATGAAAATTTGAAAAATGCGATGAGCGTACCCACGCTTTCCGTGTGACCTCTGTTGCCAGGGGCGTTGCTACAGGTCGCCGCCATCTTGCCAAGTGACCTCCCCGTAACAGCCGTGAGCTTGTCAATGTCACGTCAGTGCACGTACAGCGGCTAGCTATCAACACGGGAATCGGTAGCACGCGATCTGGCCAGGTGACCCCATGGCCCACGCACGCATGCGCTTGGGTTTCCTTACCTACAGAAAAAATGGCGGCACATCCCCGACCGTTTGAAGGCGTGAGCGAATGAGCGAAGGCCCATCGTTGCCTGTACTGTCTGTACGTACGTGTACATTGTAGTACAGACACAGTGTTCACGTCGTTTGTTGGCTTTGTTTGCAAGCTGGCATATGTACTGTGTGTACATGTAGATCTACTGTCTGTGTGGGGCACATCTGACACTGCATGAAAATCTGCCAGCAGCTTTTGAAGACATTGCAGCGAAATGTTTCCTGCAGAGCTTTCGTTTGGAGTATTGACAAATTCTTCTATTTGTGCTGTGGAGGTGTGATGGCAAAAGGAGGCCAGTTGAATGTTCGTCTATGCGTAGCTCGAGTTGGGATATGCAGCTTGGATGTATGAGGACTGCTGCAGCTACTGATGGTGGTTTGTTCTCTTCACTTAGTTCTTCGGCTGCCGACGCCCATGATTTATCGTCAAAATGTTTTGGAAAATGCGAATGCAGGCTCCGTCTGCACTGGACGATTTATTGGCTTCAGACAGCTGTACTTTAGAGGAAGTTCTTGATGAAGAAAATGTAGTAGATGAGCTACGATCGAATAGAGCTCTACTTGACTTTCTTACGCGTGGTGATATTCTCAGTGAGATAATAACTCTAGTAATTGAGGAGCCACCGGATGATTTAGAAGAGAGTGTTCGATACAAGCATCCCCATGTTGCGTGTAACCTGTTTTCGTTGGAGCAGAGCTCTGCCAACGCTCTAGCTGACAGCATTGTGGCGGATGAAAGCCTCCTGGACAAACTCTGGACATTTCTGGATCAGGATGCTCCTCTGAACCCTTTGTTAGCTAGCTTCTTCTCTAGAGTTCTGCTCTCACTGCTGCAGAGGAAAGCTGTAGTGATGATGGAGTATATGAGTAGCAGAGATGGAGCACTCCGTCAGCTACTAGGTCACATTGATACGTCAGCCATAATGGACTTAATACTGGGAATGGTGTCGGCTTGTGACTCGGCGCCTCTGCGAAGAGACCTTGTACAATGGTTTCGAGATGCCCAACTGGTAAGGTCACTCGTTGACCTGGTACACCCATCAGTGGATGAGGACAAGCAGCGAAACGCCGCCCGGGCCCTGTCAGAGCTGGTTCGCATGTGCTACGACCACCTGGGACGGACCTCTGATGTCCTACAGTCTGACCCGCTTCTGGATATTTTGGAGCACGACGATACCATACAGCGCCTGCTGAATAACATCCTGACAGAGAGTGCTGAAACGGCATCGCCCACCATCCGTGGTGTGCATGTACTCCAATCCATGCTGACATTGCAGCAAGGCCTGACAGACCAGTCCCAGGTTGACGTACCTGGCGTAGCCAATGAGGAAGCGGCGCGCCAGGTTGTGGCCAGTCTCACACCGTGGCTATCTGCGTTTCATCGGCTTTTACTAGAGCCGCCGACGAGTAGACCAGTTGTGACCACGGTCGGAACAATAGCCGTACCTGTTGGTCCAGCTCGCTTGGGCATAATTCAGCTCCTTCTGCTTTGCTTACAAAGTAATGTGCCTGAGTTCATGGAGGAATTCATACGTCTTAACATTGGACCAACGCTATTGGATCTGTTCTTTCAGTACATGTGGAACAATTTCCTCCACACACAAGTGGAGCAGCTGGTGGTGTTCGCTTTCACTAATAAGACAGCTACGGCAGGAGCGTCCTCGTCTTCTGGAACAACATCTATGAGCACAATGGACTCTACTGGCTCGCAGGCCGAGAAGGCAAACTCTATTGGTCTTGGGCTGCTGTCATCGTACCAGCTTACCGAGAAGCTTGCTCAAGCCGGTATTGACAATGATCGTGAGCAGGGTGCACCGGGTGGTCGGCGGCGAGGCTACATGGGCCACATAGTGAGCATGTGCAACACCATTACCAGCACGATGGAGAGTGATGAGCGAGTCGCGGCCGCCGTCAAGGATGTGTGCGACGAGCAGGAGAACTGCCTTTGGAAAGAGTGGGTTGACGGCGGTCTGGCAACGGCTAATGAGCGTAACAATGCCCTACTCGGCGGGCAACAGATGATGGATGATGATCCAGATGAGATTCTAATGGAGCCAAGCAGCAGTACAACGGACAGCATTCACCAAGCTTTCCTCAATTACCAATCAGAGCAGCTCAGCACGGAGTTTGCTGACAGCTTTGGCTTTGATGAAGAAGAGCTTGGGTTTGCTGAGCCTTCAGTATCTGCACCGTACGACGAAGCTGCTGCACTCGACTTTGACCTGGTCACTGCTGTGCAAACATCAGAGGAGGATCAGTTCAAGACCTGTTGTGAAGCTCGGATAGAGCAGTTTGGAAACATACCGTCTTGGGATGACAACTGGTCAGCAGTGAAAACGAGTGCGTCATCCTCTGCTATGGATGAAGACCTGTCAAATAGGTATGTGGTGCATCCATCTCTCTCTCTCTCTCTCTCTCTCTCTCTCTCTCTCTCTCTCTCTCTCTTCCTGTCTCTCTATTATAGCGAGGCGTACCCAGAAATAGACAAGGAAGCAAGCTTTTGGTGATAAATAATTGAGGACTACCTTCCAAAGAGCCCTGCTCGATTGTATTCCCGCATCTCGAAATATGTTTCCCGGCGAAAAGCATGCAGTTGACGGGTACGTGAATGTGTCTGTCCCTCTCAGACCGCCATATTTCGATTGAATCCAAGATCACACTTTTCGTTCTGTTCAGTTCAACTCCAAAAGTACTGGAAGAAGTAGAATTGGATAGTTGACTCCCGAGTCTTTTTTCGTGGAGTTTGAAGTCCGAAATAGTGGTAGCGACCTCGGCAATAGTTCTATAATATTATAGGAAGCTATTTGTTCCCCACACTGGAGCTCGCGCTTTTTCCCGCTGACCTGACTTGACACTTGACTGCTTCCTGACTGTCATCCACAGCACACGAGAAGTCCATCGAACCTTCCACTCGGCAAGAAAGCACCACTCCTTGCTCAATACACAGTGTTTCTGGGAGCTCACCCCTCGTCAGTTGAGCTTGAGTAGGCTGACAGAGACGCTGTGTTTCCAGCGCAACAAATACCTCGTGAACACCAGGTAGCAGCGTGAGTCAGTGTCGCTCATGGATAGGTAGAACAGACACTGAGGACCCTGAGTCATTCACAACGCTGTCATCTCCATACCAACTATAGCCCATTAGCTTTTGGCCATAAATGGTTCACACTTTGAGTTTATTTGGTCTATTTCTCCAAAAAGCAAGCCGTAACAAGTACTGTAAGACATGTATATATAACGAGGAAGCAAATCTAACGTTTTAACGGCTGACATTTCTTCGTTATAATAAGATCCGTTGAGGCCGTACTGCTTCATATATGCTGTGTGTGGATATGGTAGAATACTGCAAGATCGTTAACATATCTTCTCGTTAACCTATGAGTTTTGGACAATCGTTAAATTTGCGACTCGTTATAATAACATGTCTTACAGTATAGTATTTCGGCAAGGTTTTGCCCCAAAAACACTGAATTTGGAAAACCATGAAAATCCAGGTCGTTTCACTCCACTTGCAACAATGCATTGTGAGGTTCGAACTCCAGTTGAGGTACCTTTTTGGACCCTTTTTCGAATTTCAAAATCCGCGGCACTGCAACGTGTATGATAAAATCACGAAACATCACCAAATACGGGAGCTCGCCAGAGCCTGTGCCCATCTTTTTGTGAATGGACTGTACAGGGAAACTGGTTTTAGTGATCTTCTGCTTTTCACGACCATTTTTCCATGCACGGACAGTTCTACACAGAAACTGTACCAGATACAGCGATCGCCTGCTTTGCGCGACCAGCAACCGGCTTTTAGTGTACCAGGTGTCATATCTGACCTGCATACACTGACGAAAACTAGCCAAGAGTGCTATCCTGGCTGGCAGGGTTGAAGTGCGCTCTGAAGCAAGTGCATGAAGTCAACAGACGTGACAGTGCAGGGTGCGCTGCATGCACTTGAATGAGGTGTGAAACTCATGGGTGCTTTGCCTGCACACAAAAGTATTCTATGCTCCACACCTGTCAATATGAGTACATGTAATATACTCCCAGCTGTTACCATAAAGTTCCGCAAGAGCGCACCACCACCCTGTTGTAGTCGTGTTTTGGAGTTGGTGTCCTGTCTGTACGTCATCCAACACGTATCTTGTACACACATTGCCCATTTTGCATTTTGGAATCTAAACCCAGCTTACCATTGGTTTACCTTAGAGCAGATGCGAGCCCCACACAAGACCTTAGTACCCTAAGGTTCTTCCATGCCATACAGTTTTCCTTTCTCTTGCCGTAAAATCAAGCTGGGATACTCTCGTAGTACTTAGCAATACTGTTTTTAGGAGGTGGATGGTCAAGGGTTGTGTATGGTCATACCTGTTTTCTGTCAGTATTTGATGTACTCGATATCCTCATAAATAGTACGTGGATACTCATGTGGTGTGAATGTCTGAATGAACGTATGATCCTCTTGGTGAGGTTCAGTCGCTTGTTGACGAGTTTGAAATGTACAATCCCTGTGGCTGCACTGTGTTGGTGACAAGTATGGTATGGGTACACTGCGCCCGACGTCGATATAGTGCGCCTGGCCTGGTGGCATTTGAAAACCAAGGAAACAGCCCCTAAATTATCATTATTATTATCAAGAGTACATAACCAAGAGTGTGCAACTCCTATCTCGAGCTGCGATGGGTTCACCCACGGCGGAATTTTTTTTATTGCGTCATTCTTTGGCTGAAGTATGATCAAGTGCGTATGCTTTCCTGCGCATTTTTTGTGGATACGGTGAGAGTTCACCAGGTTCAAGACACATCGATCTATCGTCCGTTGTTCTGCTTCGCCTACCGTAGCTGTGATGTACAAATTCTTTGTGCTTTGATCTCTGGCTACGCATGATGGCATCAACGAGCCAAACAGCCACCAAAGACTGATATCAGTCATGAAAAAATTCCGCTGGGGGATCGTTGAGTTGCACACTCTTGGTTATGTACTCTTGTTATTGTTCAATTTGGTGTTGGTTTGAAGTTTTCATTGTACTGTTTTTGTGTTGTGATCTTCTTGTCCATGGTTGTGTGTGTGTGTGTGTGTGTGTGTGTGTGTGTGTGTGTGTGTGTGTGTGTGTGTGTGTGTGTGTGTGTGTGTGTGTGTGTGTGTGTGTGTGTGTGTGTGTGTGTGTGTGTGTGTGTGTGTGTGTGTGTGTGTGTGTGTGTGTGTGTGTGTGTGTGTGTGTGTGTGTGTGGCTCGTTGACTACAGCAATGATGACAGACAAGCAGGCGAAGCTGGTGCGTCATCTTCTTCTCCTCACACCGAGAATTCAGATGAGACGGAAGCTGTCAGTTCTCACAGGCAATCTCCGCACACGCATGTCATTGAAATCAAGGAGACTCCGAAAGTCACCGATCTAGATGATAGCATCTTGATGGACGATACTGGTGATAATGATGACGAAGGTGAGAGTATAGACGAGGACGCAGCAGGGAACTTTGACTTCCTGACCGCTGGCCTCATGTCGAAGAAATCTGTGGAGGTTTCTGATATTAGGGCAGACGCCGAAGCAGCGATGAAAGAATTCGAGGAAGTCACTGGCATGGCCTCGTCGTAGACAACCCCTTTTGTCTTTTCTTTTTCTATTTGTTAGAAGTCATTTCTTGTAGACAGATTTTTAAGTAGGTTTGAACACAACAGAGGGAGACTGTGCCTTTTTTTCAGACGTGCATTCTTCTCTCCGCCATCCTCTGTATCTACATGATTACCATGGTTACATGCGCACCCCTGCCTGCTGGCCAGATTGGCAGTATTTATATTTTGTCGCCTTTCTTTAGTGACGTTGATTTATCAGAATGTGGAAAACTATAGCATTGCGTGCGCGCGCGTGTGCGTGCTGTGGTCAGGTGCACCGGTCGCAGCACCCATCGTCGTCGTCGTCGTCGCCACGTGCGCACACAATCTTCACAAACACAGTCCTTATCAACGCGCTCTGCTTCATCACATGCAGTTCTATTATCTGACGTGTCTTCTTGCCATATGAAATACTCTATTATTTGTGCCTGTACAAATCCTGTTTCAGTATTTCCTTCATTTGTTATCATAAAACACACGCTAGGATTATGTACGCATCATCATCATCATCTCCGTTCATGTCTCTCCGTGTGTTTGCTTTTCGTCTGTCTCTGTTTTCACACCTTACCCTGGCTGGCCATCTTTGTGTGTTGTCTCTACTATACGTTTCTGTAGAATCTGATGTTTTTCTCACTTCCTTCTTGTTGTACCAGTGCCCTGCCCCCAACTCACACTCATGTAATACTAATCCGCTGCCCCTACTGTTCATTTTTCCCTTCTGCTGTGGCCGTATGAGTTGTTATTTGCTGTCGGAGTTGTTCCCCCTGCACGCCCCTACGCCTCCGCCCATTCATAGCAATGCATCCTGGCATATCCTAAGGCACTGTTGACGGCACATCCAATAATGATAATAACAACAGCTACGACCAACAGGGTACTAAAAATTATTATAACTATTCATTTGATACTCTCCTATTGGCCACGCTCTCCGTTGCACAGTCTTCTCTCTCTCTCTCTCTCTCTCTCTCTCTCTCTCTCTCTCTCTCTCTCTCTCTCTCTCTCTCCCTCTCTCTCCCTCTCCTTCTCCTTCTCCTTCTTTTGCTTCACCTGCACATTCGTTCTTGTCGTTGTTTTGTATGCTCTGCTGAGGATTTGATTTGGCTCTCTTCAACTCTTGTTCTTTCACTCGTTGAGTGCAGATCTTCCTTCCATGCTGCATACTACACTGCTTCATTCATAATGTACAATGGCTGCATCACCAACAGTCCACCATGAAGACGTTTCCCCTTGTCGAAGCTATCTCTTGGTCTGTTGTGAACGTTGGTATCCAAAGCGAGCGCTTGCTAACACCAGGGAGTCGTACCCAAACCTGTTTTGGGTACGACTCCTGGTGCACATACATACAGCCAAGAATTCATAACCCCTTGATACAGCAGATAGGTTTGGGTATGACTCCCTTGAGTGGCATGCAGATATCTCCAGCACATGCACATGCGGTGCTGTTTTTCAAGCAATACTTAGTAGTCGTTCATCTTGAGGTACACATGCATGGAAGATGGTCAAAATACGGCAGTGAGTGCAGGAAGTAGGAACATGTGAAACACACATCTCTAGCCAATTTTCACCATCCCCCAAGAGTAAATAAAACGTCTGTACTCTTGATGGAACCGGCAAACTCAACAGATCTGGAGAGTTACATGATAGTATCACTATCATAATGTATTGGGACCAGGAAAGCGTACAAACTCCCCGATGAGGATGTAATAATGGGACGCAGCCGGTCAGGCATGTCAGATCTTTTTGTAAACACAGTGATACACTTACAGTAAATAAATACAACAAAATTAGTCATGTACACTGCACAGTGATTGACTCTCTTGTCGGGCACGGCATAAAATTTAAAAATTATAATCCTGGCGGGAATTTCTTCATTCATGCACTCATAAATGCATTGATGGAGATTTCTGGTTCATTCTCATTTTTCAATATGGTTGGTTTACCAGGTCAGTAAAGCAGTCCCATGAATGTCCCTGGCCTGGTGATGGCCCAGCCTGAAAAGCGCAGTCATAATTAGATACTGTAAAAGCCATAATTATAACGAAGTGCTAACTCTAACGATCGTACGAGGAGACATCTGTCGTTAAAATACAGAAATCGATACATAATACTATTGAGCGTTGAGAATGAGTGAAAATCGTTACCTTTGGTACACGTAAACTAGTCAATTTTGGGAAATCGTTATATATGCGCCTCGTTAGAATAATGGCTTTTACAGTAATAGGACTTGGTCATGTTTCGTTCTATCGACAATTCAAAACCTACCTTCGTCACACTCAGCACCAAGGCCGATATCGGACAACATTTAAAAGCAGCAGAAACCAGTTTTAAACCACTGAAATAAATCATTTTCTTCAAACAACAAAAATTAATATGCTGTCAACAAGAAAGACTGGATTCGGACAACAGAGAAAGCGAAAGAGAGAGAGAGAGAGAGAGAGAGAGAGAGAGAGAGAGAGAGAGAGAGAGAGAGAGAGAGAGAGAGATTGCGGACAGGCACATCCAGGGTGCGGAATATGCTCAGCAAAAAATGGCTCAGAATCAAAAGTCGATGGAAAGTGAGATCTATTACAGTATTACCGAGGTATGACAATGTTGCTCTTAAAGTTAGTTACTATGTACACATGCGTCATAATGCCGGAGTTCAAGAAAGGGACGCGGTGGTGGATACCCAGCAAAGGAAAAGAAAAAAAGGTACGGACCCGGAAGAAGCAGGTTTGCAACTCGAGCGGAGGTAACAATAAGTAGCGACGATGTGCACGGCATGTTGATGATGATGATGATTGATGAAGCAACAAGAAAAGGGAGGGAACAGAATCCTAGTGTGGACACTGGTATGGGTAGTAGCGGTCAAGCCATATCAAAATCACACACGGGACAGCAAGTAAGACGGAATGAAAGCAAGAAGGAGCGGCAGCGGCGGCAATAGGAACAGCCGCAAGATTGACTGAATAGCAACACCAAGATGTCGTCGATAGATCTCAAGTGGTGTTAGCTAAATAATCACAACAAAACAACGACGCGCATTTAAAAACTAGACAGCGACAATACTGGGGACATGGAAAGATGTTCGACAGACATGAAGGGAAAGAACTAGCTGGCTAAAAGAAAAAGAAAAGAAAAGAAAAAAAGAAAAGAAAAACAGGCAGAAGTAGAAGATGACCGTGTTCTCAACAATAGCTCAAAAAACTGAAAAGTAAAGCACTCCGAAATTGTATGGTGTCAGTCAAAGGTTGAGTGTGCTGAAAGCAAAATAAGAACGCTAGACTAAAAGGCAGTGGCGGCAGTTGCAACAACCTACAGATAGGGTGCAGCATAAAAAAAGGCACATCGACACTGCAAATGTAACCGACATGTCTCAGGTCTCGGCACACGAAATAGGCTATGAACCTTTGTCAAACTCCAATCGACTCAAGTCCAATAGCAAGTGGCCAAAGAACTAGTCCACACATAACAAAACTCTACACTTGGGCGGCAAGCAAGGCAAGGTACTAACTGTGCCGCTCAATCTCACACGGACGATTGCTGGGGTGGAAGGGCAGCATCAGCAGTATCACCAGTAACAGATTCAGAACACACTTGTACTTTAGCTTGACCATCTTCAAGCTCGTTGCCCGGCTCAGCCGCGGCTTGGGTTTCCGTTTCAGACGCCGGCTGATCTTCCGGCTTGAGTACAGTCTCAGCATTGAGTACAGTCTCAGATTCCATTGGTACAGGGGCTTCAGACGTGGCTGCCGCAGATGCCGTCAATTGATCAGCACCAACGGGTTGCGGAGTAGCCCCCTCATCAAATATACTCGATTCGCCTGTAAGGCCAGGCGAGGTGGCAGCTGGCACAGAAACCTCCTCAGTCACAGAGCTAGGCAGTACATCTCCTACACTGTCCATGGATGTGCCAAACTCGGCCGTATCGACCAGCGGGATCATGGACGACTCAGAATGCGACGCCATCTTTCTGTACTGAGGTAGCTCGGCCTGCAGTGAGGTTCGCTTTTGGCCGTTGGCAGATGCGGCGGCTGCTGACTCCGTGTCCAGTATGCTATCGCTCTCTCCAACTGCCACAACCGGTTCGCCACCATCTCCTATACTCTCTGTCTTTACCTCCGGCACAGAGACTGTGGTGGAGCCATCATCCTGACAAGCGGCAGCAGTTGCTTTGTCAGCTCCCTCTGTCACCACTTGGGGCATAGACTGGATTTCAGCAGCACTTTCGGATACGCTAATGAGCCGCTTGGAGCTACTGACCTCAGCATCCTCATCGTCCTCATCATCATCACCACGCTGCAACTCCGATGAAACAACAGCAGGTGTAGCAACAGGACCGCCAGGAGGAGTGTCGGAATCAGCAGAAGTGGGCGAGTTGGCCTCCTCGTTGACAACAGAAACAACACGGCTAGCACTGTCTTCCGCACCCAGCTCCAGTGGCGCAGAGGTGCGATTTGATAGCTCTTGTGGCTCGATGGAGTGTAGTGACACAGTATTCCTGGCAGCAACACCAACACCGTCGGTACACTCCGTTGAGCTTGGCTTGGAGGAGGCTGGAACGTGCTCGACATCCTCACCAGATTCACTTCCCTGACGACCACCTCTGCAAGGGCACACACATCACAATGATATACACCTACATGTGATCCGGATATTGACGAAATACCACCAACATACAAGACAAGGTTTCATCAACAAGAAAGTGCAACCTCAAAGGTCAAGGAACCTAACTTGCTAACCATATAGATGATCATCTAAATCATGATTTAATAACATAATATACTCCAGGATGCAAAAAGAGAGAGAGAGAGAGAGAGAGAGAGAGAGAGAGAGAGAGAGAGAGAGAGAGAGAGAGAGAGAGAGAGAGAGGCCACACACATGTACTGTACATGCCCGCCGCCAAAACTGGTCACACAACCACACATACACACGGCCACACACATATGCGCATACAAAGCAAAAACTTACTTGAGACGGTCGAACGTGAAGAATTTTTGTTCTAACGTTCTAAGATCGTCGCCAATGGCAGCTTCCTGGTGACGCAAACAGACAAAGACGGCAGAGAATATGCGTCAGAACAATCATCCAATACTGATACCGATACAGTGTATTAACAGCCAGGCAAAGAAAGATGTGAAAGGAAAGTTGTGCACTAAAGCCAAAGAAGCTCCCAATCTAACCTCCTCCTCGGTGCGCTTCTTCATTCTCTTCTTCTTCTTGTGAAGCGGCTGAGGTTCCACAATCATCTCTTCCAATTCGTGCATAGGATCACAGTTCATCAAATTTGCCTAAAGCGAAACACATCACCAATACACAGAGCCAACAGTAACAAGTCAAGCTTCGTAAGGACATGTATCGACAGAGATCACTTGCGGCAGGGAAAGGCAATTACTGTAATAAACAGAAAATTGCCAATCAATGATCTTGCAGAGGCAAGGTGATAACAACACTCACACACAACATACCTACCATTGTCAGTAGCATACTAGATACCACCATAAAGGAAAAATCTCCAACTACATGTACCACAGCTCAAGTCCTTCTGGGCCATACAACAAACAAACGAGTGCATGCCCATTCATATACTAGTAAATTAGTAGTAATACCTCCTACTGAGTCAGCTGCCAAGAGTTCAGCTCTGACAAGGTTGGCAATGCAGATGAAAGAAATGAACAACCTGACCTGACGTTGGCTATCAGCATGCACTCGACCGAGTCAACTCTACTCGGCACGTCAATCGACCTATAAGCCTACTGCGCGTGTGTAGAGTGCGAGGAGACTCGGCACAAAGTTTAAGTCCTCGACCGCAAACACACACACACACACACACACATATTTACGCCAAGAGTCCATAACCCCCCACAGAGTGCGCAACTGGGATGGGGTTGTGGGACGGCGTAATCCGCGATGTACATCATTTTTGGGTCGGATTTGCATCACTCCGCCGACGCGGTCCACCACTGAAACACTTCCCCATACCCATGATGTCACACTATGACGTGCAACACGGATTTCGCCGTCCCAGACCTGATCAGTGAAGTTGCGCACTCTGGGGGATTATGGACTCTTGTTTACGCTAATAGCCAGCAGCTGTGTTCCCAGAACAGAAAGCAGAGTCTCTTTACTGCTAAGAGAAGCAACCACTAGATGGCTGCTTCTGGCTAGGTACATACCTGTGGCGTGAAGGACGGTTGCACTTCACACCTGCCGACCGCAGCAAAGTCAATGTCCTTGAAGAAGTCCAGCTCTTTCATCATGTCAAGGCTCTGCACACGCCGGGAGACTGTCATCCGCAAGAACTGCAGCACAACCCAACGCAAAAGCCGTGCGCAACACAGGACAGAGTGAGAGTGGTCATAGCACGGACACACAGAGCCGCACAGACACAGTCTGCACTAGTTCCAGACAATTATACCAACGCAAAAGCCGTGCGCACCAAGCTCATTCTGTCTCTAGCACGTATATGTACATGCACAGTCGTAGTCAATGCAGCACAGAACGGACAGAAGGGATTCTAAGCACCCACTGCCGGAGACTAGTGCCTGAAAACGCAAGCAAAGACAGTAAGTCCTGCGAAGGCACCCTAGCCACCAGGCTTGTATTCCCCATCACAATGCTGCATACACGTCAGCACGGTAAGAGGACAGGAGCTCGTTCCGTGTGCTAGCACCTGCGCTGTAAAACAGTGAGCGAGCGCCCTTAGCAGCTGTACGCATAGATCTTCTATACGCACAGTGTGCGCGAGCACCTCACGGTGTTGAGCACCGCTCCATCTACACCACACAATGTACACACCTGACTACGTGTCAAAGGGCAGCGTAACATAATTAAAAGTGGTGGGCCCCTCTCACTGTACAGTACCATGGTACATTGAAAACACAAAACACTGCGACCAAGACGAAAAAGAACCTACTGACCTGCTGAAGAGCGTGGCAGCACTCCTTGGTCAGGCTTTGCGGATACGCCACTTTGCACGAGCGGAAGTACTCGCGCAGCTCCTGCTCCGTGGCGTTCTGCTGAAAGTGATACGGAAGCTGAACAAGGCCACAACAACAGTCCCAAAACTCAACAGACGGTAGATGCTGTGCAAGAGCACAGGGTACACTGTACATCAACGGCGATGCCTTTCGCCAAGAGGTATGGAAACCCTGGCATGAACGCACATGGCTGGAAAAGCAGACTACGCAATTACAGGTCAATTCTTCCATATCAGACATTTTTCCCCAAACATACAGTCAACCTCACGATTAACGTCCCTTGATCGGGCCATGAGAAAAGTGTTGTTATTCACGAGTCGTCGTCATCGTGAGGTTGACAGTACGCAGTCAAATGTATACTAGATCTGAAGATAGTGTCGTCATTCACAAGTTGTTACAAGCGAGGTTGACTGCACGTGTATTCATGATAGCGGTCTATCGCAATACCACACGCCATGAAGATGGAAGAATAACAGCATGCAAACATGCATAGTGAAGCTGTGTACACACAATGAAGAATAACCTCTCTTCTTTACTTCAGTGTCGCTTACAGGCCACTGGCCTTCTTACGGGAGACTGAAGGGTAGCGAACAAAAGAGCTTTTGTCTCATCTTTTTTTGAAGTTGATGGGTTTGAATCCAGAAGCCTGTGGTTCTGCAAGGCACCGGAACTAACCTATCGCGCAGGGGTGCACCCCACTTCTGACAGTGCTATAAAGGTCGCACCTGCACAGTCGATGGCAACTGTTGCAGAGTTCCTCACAGACAGTTGAGCCAAGCTGTCACTCCCACTCACCTTGCCAACAACACACTCATACATGCTGATCCCCAGACTCCACCAGTCCACCGCAGGCGTATACGCGCTTTTACCAGCACCCACCAACATCTCCGGGGCTACAGCCAAGAAAACAACAGGGCCGAAAAGAGGACAGGTCTCGAGCTAGTACGACAACCTTTTCAGCCCACATCCCGCATCCTACCCCCCCCCCCCCCCCCACACACACACACAGTTTCTGCGATAGTGCTCAACACACTACCTGCAGAGGTGTGCACACACACACAGTGGAAGGAATGGAAGACAATACTGTATACTAGTATCACCTTATTTTCGGTGTTGTAAAATTTCGGTAAAAGCCAACCCCTGACCTTTCGGTGTAAGGATAAATTCGGTATGCATGGCACCAAAAAACAAAAACAAAAAACGGCTATTCCTCTAATATCTCCGGCTAGGCTCCACATATGTACATGTATATGTACTGTTAGGTACCTCCTCCCGTACCTTTTCTAGCTGGCCTGCATGCACTTACGTACTCACCTTTTGTCTCCTTTTGTTCCGTTGGCCTGGGTAGCTACTTGCGCGCCCATATTTGCCATAGCTACCCAGGCCCTTTATCTTGCCGTTCAGACTTGATGTCTCTCTCTCTTTTCTCACTCGTCAATAATCACCATGTAGTCGTTTCGTTCGGCTTGGTCTCTTGTCTCGTCGTCTATAATAAATGTCGTTCCCACTAACTTGTTCCCGTTGTCAGTCGTCCTGTTTCGAACTCAACATTGGCGCCCGATTATTGATCGACCCACGACCCTGAGATCATCCCATGGCCAGCCGTCCTCAACCACCATTCGTCTCGTCTATGTCAACCTCGTCTCGTCCATGTCAGTCTCGTCTCTCCTACGCCAACCTCGTCTCGTCTCTATCAACCTCGTCTCTCCTACGCCAACCTTACCTCGTCTATTCTCGTTCAAGCCATGCAGGTCAGCTACCTTTCTCTCTTTCTTTTTTTTGTATGCTTCTTCGTCAAATTTATTTTCGTGAATTTTTTTGTAGTGTGTGCGCGCGCGTGTGTTCGTAAAACATAACCAAGTTAGGGGTCCGATCATGGTGAGCCACGCTCTAATTTTTGGATGTTTAGCAAAAGTGTAACTAGGCTGTATTAGCCGTGCAAAATACTAGTAATTCACGTTCCTCGTCAAACTCCAATAGTTATTACACACAATAAGTAGTACAGGAATGATGTGTACGAGTGCATTTTTAGTACACACTTTCGTGAGATCCATGCGCGCGTGCAGTATGTGCATGTGTGTGTGTGTGTGTTTTCTCCTCCAGTTCATTTTTTTAAATCTTTTTCTCTCTTTTTTTTCTCTCCGCGAGGACGCGGGATTTTTTTTCATGGAGGGGTTGTATGTTAGGTACCTCCTCCCGTACCTTTTCTAGCTGGCCTGCATGCACTTACGTACTCACCTTTTGTCTCCTTTTGTTCCGTTGGCCTGGGTAGCTACTTGCGCGCCCATATTTGCCATAGCTACCCAGGCCCTTTATCTTGCCGTTCAGACTTGATCTCTCTCTCTCTTTTCTCACTCGTCAATAATCACCATGTAGTCGTTTCGTTCGTCTTGGTCTCTTGTTTCGTCGTCTATAATAAATGTCGTTCCCACTAACTTGCTCCCGTTGTCAGTCGTCCTGTTTCGAACTCAACAGTACTATACCAGTATACAAGTTGATTTTTTTAATTTGACAGTGATTTTCATGATATTTACATATTTTTGGTATTTCGGAAAATTTAGGTGTAATGTTAAATTAGGTGATCCAGGACCAGTACCGAAGTTACCGAAATTTAAATTACACCGAAATAAAGGTGTTATACAGTACTTATTACTGTAGAGGCAGAACATTCCGTCCAACTCCAAAGAAAAGGAGTTCGTCCGGTTGAAAATTCCGTCCATGGATCATAAGAGTGTATAGAAAAGCTGGACAAATCGACATTAGTCCTACATTTAATTTAGTCCAAAAGCTCCTTGGACGAAAAAGACGAAATTAAATTCCAGACGAATATTTCTGCTTATACAGTAGTTGTTCCACTACCATCTCCAGTGTATGAACATTGCACATCATGGTAATATTATTATTTCAAGTCATGTGCCACACAGCACACTTTACTTCAACCTACAGTAGCCAGTGCCTGCACAATGAAAGTCATGTTTTGCAGATTTGCAGATAGCTGACATCAAGAGTACATAACCCCCAAGAGTGTGCAACTCCAGCTATGGCCCTATGGTGTGTGTCTGCAGCGGCAGAACTTCACATCACGCAATCAACCCGTACACATTATTTGCACTCTGTGCATGATAGATGCAGGGTTGTACGCAACCCAGCTTTGGGTACAACTCTCTTGTGGTCACTTCGCACTGTTTGCCAGCGTAACCTTTTGAACCATGTCACGCGATGTGAAGTTCTGCCGTCGCAGCACTGCATAGAGGTTGTGCAGGGAGTTGCACACTCTTGAGGGTTATGTACTCTTGCTGACATACACCCTGCATACCACACACACACACTGACACACGTGTGCGTGTATGTGCGCACACAGGTGCAAAACAGAAGAGCGTGTGCTTACCCATATACGGACGTGTCCCCGCAAGCGCTCTGGGCTTTGAGTTACTAGAACTTGAATACTTGAAAGCTACATTGAAATCGGTCAGTCGAACATGACCTGAAACAACACAAACAAATCGTCAGGTGACGTTATCAGGACAACGATCAAAGCTGAAAAAGGAAGTCACGTCCCTGCATGCACAACACAATTCAGGACTCTCTTCCTGGCAAATCTTATCTGGTAATTCAGAATGACCATTGATATGACGGGCACACACCTCACACCAGAAATGACCAACATGCAGCAAAGAATATGGGCAAAACTAGTGGTGAAACAATTATACCGAATACTGGAGTACTCACTCGGATTTTTCAAAAATAATCGTACTCGGAATAAATCAGAGTACTCGTTCATAGATGGTACGGGCATTTACCACAGAAATCTGCAGTTTCAGAGCAGCAGTCGGCAGATATTGATGTTCAGAGTGTGTGGTGAACATTTTGTTCACGAGTAGAGAGAGCCCAGATGACCCACCAACTAATATCCCCGAGAAAAATGACTTCTACTTGGTTCAATCAGGGTTGTATCATGTGATTTTAAGGCCCTTGGTGTGCAATTTTTAGGAGATGAAGAATACTCGAATACTCGAATATTCGATCGGAGAAAATCAGAGTACTCTAACTCGGGATCTCAGTGCCAACTTTCACCCCTAGCAAAAACTCAGCATACATGTACCAGCAAGTCAAACCAGTTTATACTCAGTTGACATGTTTGTTGATTGTTATTGCCATAGTGACAATAATTGCGGTATCAGCATCGCCATCTACATGACCTGGTGCCCATGGTAACCAGACCGGCAACTCAACACGCACAGAACTGCCGAAAAGTAAATCCAGCATGCCCATGGCATCTACTCAAACTGCACCGTTACACACAGAATAAAGCCCTCTGCTGCACATGTGGGTTATGCCCCCAACCAACCAACCACACATATACACAGAGTGCTGGGTAGCACCTCACCTGTTGATTCTAAGAGGATATTCTCTGGTTTTATGTCTCTGCAAGCACACAAGCACACACACAATTCATACAGTTCAGACATTAGTCACATGCCAAAAGTTCCAAAACACAAGCGAAACAGCCAAGTCAGGGGAGGGGCACATGCACCAACACTACATCGGAAGTTACACATAGAAAGATTTCCCCATAGCATACCAAGGCGATGCATAGCGTATAATAAAGGAGAGAAATGTGTGTGTGTGTGTGTGTATGTGTGTGTGAGAGAGAGTATAGTGCAGTGTTGCCACATCATTATAGCCAAATATCAGTAGACTGAAAAATAAAATGCATCATCCGGGGGCTTTGCCCGCCCCCCCCCCCCCTTCATAGTATCCCCAATATACCGTAGAATCCAGCGGATAAACCCACCCGCGCATAAGCCTAGGCCAAGGTCGAACATCGCCAAGCTTCGTTGTACAAACCCACCAGCGGGATTCTACAGTGCACACGACTCAGGCTGAGTTTGCCGATTTCCCCCAGACAGCTGATGTTTGCATTGTAGGCGAGAGCTATGGAAACACTCGTAATGAGCAGTAAAGGCCAAAATTCTGGACCATGACTTCTAAACCTTGCACAAAGGTCAATTTTGGACACTTTCACGGCTGTTGTCGGCAGGAGACGGTCAATTGTCGATTGTCGGCAGGTCGTGACAGGCCTCAAAAACCGGCAGGCTACTGACATGTCGGCAGGTGTGGCAACACAGATAGTGTGAGAGAGAGAAAGAGAGAGAGAGAGAGAGAGAGAGAGAGAGAGAGAGAGAGAGTATGTGTGCGTGTGCGCATGCTTCTCAGCTCCCAACTCACCTATGGATAATACGGTTTTCATGCAAGTAGGATAGCGCCATACCAACTTCACAGCAGTAGAGTCGCATGCGAGTCTCATCAAACGACGCCTGGCGCAAGTGGAACGACAGGTCACCACCGGCCATGTAATCAACGACGAAAAAGAGATCCTCCGGATCTTGAAATGCATACCACAGGTTGACGATGAATGGGCATGTGCCGTCGAGGTAAGCCAGAATCTCCTGCTCGCGCAACGTGTTCGTGCCACTCTTCGAGTCGATGCAGTTCTTCTTGTTGATGTATTTCATGGCAAACTGCGTGTTTGTGTCGCGCCGCTCAACTATACACACCTGCAGAAGAAGAGATGGAGGTAGCAGTGGCAGCAGCACATTAGCTGACATAGTGTAAGTTATTAACAAACACACACACTCACTCACACCCTCCACACTGACTAGCAGTCAACACCGATGGTAAAACATCGTAATGTGTGTGTGTGCGCGCGCGCGCGCGCGTGTGTGAGTGCAGGCTCCCACATCATCCATCCCTCTGCAAACATCTGTCAGAAGATGATGGCAACAAAATACGAGTGGGATAGACCAGGTTCTAAAAATCGAGATCAAGTCAGAATGATGTGGTTCAGATGCGGTTGCATGCTCCATGGTGGGTGTCCCTACCCTATGTATAGGCAAGATGTAAGCATTACTGGTGCACGAGACTGGCTCAACTGTGAACCCAAGCACCAAGAACATTGAGCCACGCACACACAGCAGACTACAATACATGCTGGCAAATCTACTCCAATCTCAAGATCAAGCATTTTGTTTCAATAGAGCATCCCCTTCCAACACCCACCCACATGTGATCAGAAGTAGCGCCCAGTATACTGTACCTTTCCAAATGCACCTCGGCCAATAGACCGCAGCACGCGAAAGTGGTCGAAGCTGACTGGACACGGAAAAGGGAGAGCACAAAGAGCAAGTTGATCTACATGCCAGGAGTTAATGTCGTACCGTTTCAGTAGCCATCACATCGCTGTCACCTTCAAATAAATTCACAAATTCATGAACTTTACACAGATAACTGCAGGAAAATCCCACTCCGGCAATCATGTCAAAGTTCAGGCACGCAAGCTGCAGGGGCTTCCATTGAGCTTCAGTGTGCTTGCGTCCAGCGTGTGTGCTTGCACACGAAGCCAGGCAGCTGCCCATTTGAAGCACTTCTGACATTCACACCCACACCACCACCGCCGAACAAATTCTCCTGATCTACGGAGAGCTAAACACATGCAGTGCTGCCAAACCGTCCAATTTTTCGGACAGTGTCCGATATTCGAAGGCTCTTCCGAAAACCGGTCCGAAAAGGGAAACGTCCGAAAAGCAGCCAAAATGTCGGAGATCATTACTTTCCTATGCAGAAGTCCTGTATTTTCACTTTTCAGCGCAACTGAAGGCACAACTCACTGTACACTTTCTTCTAAAAAGGCTAGCGCTTGGCTGTGGAAGTGCAAAGTAACATGCCTGGATGGCATGTACACTGACAGTCTGTACAGAGTCAGTGTGTGACCACACTCATCATTACAAAATTCATGACAACTCCGGGGTGCCATATCGGTTACCATGGCAACAAAGCGAATTTTCATGGTATTTTAGGCGATATTTTCTCTGTAAAAAAATTGCTGAGGAGAAAAATTCGCACCATGTGGCCAGCCTTGGCAGTGAAGGGTGTCCGATTTTAGGCGAAAATTATTTGGCAGCACTGCACATGACATAGCATTGGACCTCAGCAGCAGAACCCCTAGACTACAAGGCTAGATCTACTAGAGTAGGAGGGAATGGGGCGCACTACCTCCTGCCACTGTACCCATGCTAGACAACATCTTCCAGTGCCCTCATGCAACAGACAAGAAAGCTGCAAAAGCGAGACCCAGGTCAGGGAACTGTATGTACATGTATCCGATGTCTCCATTACATCCCCCTAGTCCCTAACACACACACACACACTGGTCCTGGTCCTGGTAAAAACTGCCATTACGGTCACGTGTCCCCTCGCGGGGCCGACAACATGGAAAACAACGCGCGACGGCAGAAAGTCGGCAGTCTGCCGAGAGATCACGGACCATGTTCAATCGGCACGACAAGAGAGCCATCTCCGGCAGCTATGGATTTGGAATCCACGAGTAGAGCGGCAGCACCGGCCACAGGCCCCAAAGTGGGCCTTGCAGCATGAGAGGGCGAGCTGCACACGCGGCGGCGGAGGAGTCGCCTGAGCAGCAATGGCAGACACCGCCGCCCGGCACAGAGCCCGAGACGATGTCGCGGGGAGCATCCACACACACACACCATGTACCACACACACGTACCACACACACACACATGATGACATGTGTGTAACAGTTTACAAGTTACATAGACTGGTGGCCAGAATAACAAGCCAGCACTGTACATCTACTAGTTGAACATTCCATTTCCCAGTGCTCATACATTCGACTTAATCATTTACTACTTGAACAGGTTATTCAAAGCTACTCCGACTAACACAACACACAAAAAACTGAGTAAATGACACAGAAAGTGACACCGATATGCAGCCTAGTAAAAGTACGCACTGGCTAAGATACTGTACACTGTAGGGCCTAGGGACTTGTAGGGACGGGACAAACAGTTTACCATACCATTACTAGTGTAGGTACATAAACTAGCCCACACTAACATCGGCACTGTAGCCTACATGTATCCAGCGGCTCAGTAATCAGCAACATAATTATACCACTGGCGAATGATAAAGCCCGACACTGTCTGCACTGCAGGCCAGAACGCAGCCAATAACTAACAAAGAGTCACTTGAAATGGACTGCATGCCAAAGGGAGCAGATGTGACAAGTGGGTAACACTAATACAGTCATTATGTCGGAATACAGAAGCCAGAATGGTCCAAGTGTCACGCTGAGGGATCATCAGGCACTGAGTCTGTGTGCTGTGGGTACTGTGTACTCAAGTAGACTAACAGCACTGTGTCGCACCATGGCAATGATCTTGGACTCATTTGATTTCTAATCTTTGGATATCACTGACTGACCAACAATACACTACGCACACGTATACAAACTACATCTCACTTCCACTGTTCCAGCACCATGCACCACTGCACACTAGCACTACTTTATTATTAATTTTATTCATTCATTATTAAATTTTCATGGATAACCCAGCACATCCACCCCCCACCCCAAAGTAAGTGTAAAGGTGACAACTGAACTATTTACTTCATTATTGCTTCACTTACTACCGACACCACAAGGACAAGTAGACCTACTAAGTACTAGTGTACGAATACCGGTGCGCAGTATCGACCGGCACCCGTAGGTCAATTTTATTAACAAGAACAAAATAATTTCACATCAGTAACAAAGAGTTGCTGCAACCATTGTAACGATACATCCAGGAGGGGAAGTTACTAGCAGTTATGAGATCCACCTTTCTGCATGATCAGGCCACCAGGAGCAGTTTTCCCTGTTCACTTTCAAACTCCATTGAACGCCGATAGGTTCAGAGGTGGCATTCAGCGCCCTGCCCTATTATCACAAGCTAACTGGCATGATCATAAATTCATAATAGATCAAGAGGAGGGGAGCATACCGCACAGAGTACAAACCTTGAATTTTTTTTATGAAACGCAACGAAATGCTTCGCCGATCTCCATCGGGCGTAAATATGAGAGCACATGCGCCAGATAATTGTGTCTAACACAGTCATTATCTTACCTTCGGCATTGAAGTCAATGTCGACCTCGGCAGAAGAACAGCAGTTTCCCATTCTTTCAAGAGAATGGGGGCAAATTGGCTAACCCAGTCCAGCGATGTAGCACAGCATACCACTATTTACAGCGACTAATAAAGCTGAACAAGTTTACTGAGGCCATGTCGCCATCAGGCTCTCAGAATCCACACCCTCCTTTGCGTCCAACACTCCAAAAGCAAATCGCCGTGTACGAGAAAACTTGAAATGCCACCAAGTAGAGGGACAACCGCGACAGCTGCAACGGCGGGCAAAATGACACAAGTCAAATCGCCAAAGATGCTGCGTACGACAATTTACTCCGGCCACTGCAACCGGGCAGCGTCAGTTGCCGAAGTGGATAGAAAACAAGACAAACTCTGCAAAGCTCAGGTCACGACAGCTAGAGTCGAGACTGACGAGAGTGAACGAAATGGGAACACCAAAAACAGATGCTTGGCGAAACCTGCACAGAGTCACACGTTCTGGACTCAGTACAAAAGCCCCAAAGCTCCTCAAAACCAGGGAGCCATACATCACACAACCCGTGCCCAGCTTTCCTGCATAATGCAAGCTACAGTAAATCTGACCCGAGCACGGAGTTGTCAACTCGATCGGTGCTCGGGTGTACCGGGTAAACTTGGGTTTCCGTGTCGCTCGTACCCACACACGCGTACACGTAGATCTACGTACACGGAAGTAAAGTTAGTTCCAGCGACTGGGCAGGCTGGGTTTCAGAAAATGTAACAAAAACGATGCACCATCAAACAAACCCGTCCAAAGTGTGAGAGAAATCAATACTGACAATAGCGAAATTCCAGGGAATGCATTACGTCATACCCTTGCTATGAATGGACGCATTCAAAACCGGTAGATTTGAAATCAGCAAGACGAAGAGCAACAACAAGTGCATGCATGCAAAGGCCAGGAAGAAATCATTTTGGATTCGTTGCTTCTTCTTGTTCTGCTCCTTGCCAGTGTCAGTGAGATATCTAATCTTCTAGACTTGGAGTGACAAGCGATTCCATTCGCCAAGCACCAAAGCTGAAACTAGTCCTGGCACATCGCCCTAACATCAAGTCAGTAGCCACTGGGAACTGAACTGGACTGCCAATCGTCGCGTTATGGAAGTCCCCAATCCAAGTGGGCC
The DNA here is from genome assembly GCF_964019385.1 of Sycon ciliatum. Lineage (NCBI taxonomy): Eukaryota > Metazoa > Porifera > Calcarea > Leucosolenida > Sycettidae > Sycon > Sycon ciliatum. The sequence continues at coordinate 66,328,022 of NC_088643.1, forward strand.
TAGGTACATCCGATAGTGCACTACTATACTGACCAAAGCAACGTGACTTCGATTGGCATGAACTCTTGATGGTTTCCTTTTTTTGTTTGTGACTTGGTGTGCTTGTAGAGCCGAGCTCCAGGCGACTCTGCATGACTGTATTGACAAATCTCTGAAGCAGCTTTCGACAATCTGGCACGACATCGGATTGTCTGAAAATCAACAATGCGATCGTACCAAAGTTGTACTTGAGCATGTACAGGGATTGCTGGAGGATATGAGCACCGAGGAAGAAGAATGCCGCTCCAAGCTGAAAGAGAATGTGAAGACACTTCGGGACGAGTATAAACAGTTGTGCTTGCAACTGTCTGTTTCTGAGACGCAGGTACATTTAACTCCATTCTCCCGTATGTATCCTGTCTGTCCGTCTGTCTGTGCATGTGTACAAACATGCCTGAAATGGGAGATAGTGTTTGGCATGTGTTGTTTTTTTGGCTATTTCTGGCTGGCTCAGTCCAGCCAGGCAGGTCTCAAATTCAATATGGCTGAAATTGTATGCGATTCATTTCTAATTTTCTATGCATACATGCGGCAAAGCCTCGGGGCGTTCGAATTTTGACATATCAAAGGGAAAGTTAAGCCTAAAATCAAATTTTCACTAGTTATAGTCTTCGGGGTGCTGAGTCGAATGGTCTTGGTCCGAGGAAGCTGAGGCGCTCCCTTCCTTCTTTAATCCCTGTCGAACTCGCGCACTTCCACCGAAACTGGGTGACTGCGCCCTACTAGATGGGGATTTGTATGCAAAATGTCACGAAAAGCGCCATTTCGTTCTTATAAAAGCACGGATGACCGCGATTGGCCCATATGTTGTAGTCTTTTGGACGCTGAGTCGACTGGTTTTGGTCCGAAAAGGCTGCGATGTAGCATTCGGCCCTTATTCCCAATCGAACATGCTTGAACAAGCGGTCACGTGCTCCTGTGTACACCAGTCACCTGGTCACCACGCCAGCAGGTGACAACTTTCACACCAAGGTTCAACTCAAAGGTTCAACTCAAGTGACAGAAACTCGCCCAAACATGCTGGAAGTAACAGTCTGCATGCATGGTGACCAGGTGATGGGTGTACGCACGAGCACGTGACCGCTTGTTCGACCATGTTCGATTGGGAATAAGGGCCGAACGCTACATCGCAGCCTTTTCGGACCAAAACCAGTCGACTCAGCGTCCAAAAGACTACAACATATGGGCCAATCGCGGTCATCCGTGCTTTTATAAGAACGAAATGACGCTTTTAGTGACATTTTGCCCGAAGACTACACAACTGGTGAAAATTTGATTTTAGGCTTAACTTCCCCTTTAACCCTGACGGAAAGCCCGCAGTTCCCCAGGCCCAAGTTTCAGGCGGCGGCTGACTGGGCATGTGGTCCAAGGCACTAGTACATAATAAAATTATTGTGTGCCCACTACTAGTACTAGTATCCTACAGTGCAGATACTACCCCGGAGAAGTAGGGTAATTAATCACCAACAGCTATCCAGCATCAGCTTCATGTCGCAGTCCCTGAACTGTAGTGTTATCCCAGGCTACTAGTAGTGCCCAACTGATCACCAATGCAGTTTGGAACACGTGTTCCACCCAGTGACTCTGCTATAAGCATTATGACAGTGTAGATGCTTGGCTTCAGAGCCAACCTATGCTACATACTAGTAGTACATGCCGACCGGCATTAATCGCTTGTGTCGACACAGTCATGCACTAAAACGTGTTTTATTGAACGCACACACCATTGATGATATGAATGCACACAATCACGTACTACTACTGGCTACTTCCCAGTGCAGCTTTGTTCTTTGTCTTGTCATGAGTGTTGACTGTTGTTCTACTGGTCTACTCTGCTTTGCCTTGCGTCCTTTACACTAGCTCGACAGTGATCTCACCCTGCTGCGCTGCGATGAGGAACTCAGAAAGCTCACAACCGATCAGCGAAAGGTATACCGTACTGCTATGCAGTGTACTGTTTTTTGTGCATCCTGCTGAGGGGTGGAATGTGTGAGACTCTTGATTTACCCCCCCCCCCCCCCCTCCGTTATCCAGTACCTACTGCTATAAATCGCCTTGGTTACTGGACCTTTCCATGTGATTGCTCTATTCCAACTTAACCAGGAGAAATCACGTCGAGTTCAGCAAATGAAGTCACTGCTGCAAGAAGAGGAAGACCTGTCGGCTGCACTCTGTCGCTCCAGTCAGCTAGCCGGCATCAGCCAGGAGCAGGTGCCAACGCTCAAACAGCTGCAGAGCTGGTCGGATGTGGTCAGCGAAGCCCGGCAGGACAAGGTACACGCGTGCGCGTGTATGTGTGTGTGTGTGTGTGTGATTCCTTTTGAGTCTCTCTCCCCTCTCCCGGGGAGACCCACGTGACCAGTTTTGGCAGTGAGCAACAAGTACAAGTACAAGTGTGTGTGTGTGAGAGAGAGAGAGAGAGAGAGAGAGAGAGAGAGAGAGAGAGAGAGAGAGAGAGAGAGAGAGAGAGAGAGGGGGGAGAGAGGGAGGTAGAGAGAGAGAGAGAGAGAGAGAGAGAGAGAGAGAGAGAGAGAGAGAGAGAGAGAGAGAGAGAGAGAGAGAGAGAGAGAGAGAGAGAGAGAGAGAGAAGTTGATGTATGGGTCGTAAGCAGATTTGCATTAGAATCGGTTGAACGTTTCTGTTTACTAGGCGCACCATTATTCTCATGAATCAAATGTACCAGATACAGAAGAAGAAGAAAAATGTGTAAGCTGAACCTCAAGTCAACGGCATCTCTCCTTTGTGTTAAAGTATAAGCTGAGACCATAATAATATTATTATGTGAGTGACAACTCCTCTCTTGCTTCTTTTTTCCCCACTCTGTATACTTAGGAATCGCGAGTAGAAAAACTGCGTTCCCTGCAGCATGCTGTACAGTCGTTATGGCTTCAGTTGGACACCAACCCGTCCAACAGCCCCGGCTCACCGGGATCGCTGGAGTTCCTGCTCAACACCGACAACGGCATTGAGAAGATGCAGCTGACCGATCAGACAGAGCAGTCCGTCAAGGCCATTGTCAGCAAGGTACAGCACTACTATCTTTGCATGCATGTGGACATGTCTGCAGTGTTGCTACTCAAGTACATCTACATGACATTGTGTAAAGTTTATAGACATACCCAGTAGTGTTTAGTTTTGCAGTACATATGTAGTGACATACTGCCGTGTTTATATGGGTGTGTAATGACAAGTAGGGCAGAGCGGACACTAGTATCACAAACCCAGTCATTGTTATTTCTTATTTTTATAACTCTTGTATGCATGAAACATTCACTACTTGACTACTGGCAAGCTTAGGTTGGAGATTTGCATAGTACATGTACGGGTATTTGATCTTTCTCCTCCTTTTCTTTCTCTTCTTTTTTCGCCATGCCTGCCTTTCCATCTCTCTCTCTCTCTCTCTCTCTCTCTCTCTCTCTCTCTCTCTCTCTCTCTCTCTCTCTCTCTCTCTCTCTATCTCTCTATCTCTCTATCTCTCTCTCTCTCTATCTCTCTCTCTCTCTCTCTCTCTCTCTCTCTCTCTCTCTCTCTCTCTCTCTCTCTCTCTCTCTCTCTCTCTCTCTCTGTCCATTCGTTACTCTTGTTTTGTAGCTGGAAGATGAGCTTGTTACCATGGTCACAAGGGCAAACAGCTTGCGCTCTCAGATATCCTCTCTGTACAGTCGCCTAGATGTAGCAGAAGAAGAACAAGAAGCATTCCTGTCGCAAAACCAGGACTGCCGTCGGCCTACAGTCGTGGCGGTAAGTCAGATCTTGCCAGGACCCTTCATCCTTGTTGATGCCTTCCGACCTGCTGTCCAGATGTCTGGCTTTTCAACACTGTCAAGCTCAGTATACTGGTGGTCTGTAGCATGACTACTGGGTATGCATAACTACTGGGTATGCATGACTACTGGGTATGCATAACTACTGGATATGCATGACTACTGGGTATGCATAACTACTGGGTATGCATAACTACTGGGTATGCATGACTACTGGGTATGCATAACTACTGGGTATGCATGACTACTGGGTATGCATGACTACTGGGTATGCATGACTACTGGGTATGCATGACTACTGGGTATGCATGACTACTGGGTATGCATGACTACTGGGTATGCATGACTACTGGGTATGCATGACTACTGGGTATGCATGACTACTGGGTATGCATGACTACTGGGTATGCATAACGACTGGGTATGCATGACTACTGGGTATGCATGACTACTGGGTATGCATGACTACTGGGTATGCATGACCGCTGGCAAGAGTACCGTAAAGTACCGTTGATCCGCCCCCTCTCTAATTCCCGCCCCCTGTCGATTTTCTCCTTGTGAAGCGACTTCGGCGTATACAACGAAATACGATGTTGAACCGACACATGCACTGCTGTACACAACACGTGCCAATCCAGGATGAAAATGTGCACAATCCAGCACATTCAGTCTGATCCTCTACATTGTTGTACATCGTACTGCACTTGACAGCCTTGATCTAATTCCCGCCCCTGCCGAAAACCAAGCTGGGAAGCGACATGGCGTGGGGGCGGATCAACGGTACTTTACGGTACATGAAAACCAGAGTGTGCAGCTTTGGGCCTTTTCTGCTATGGGTGTCTGTCACGGCGAAATTCCGTGATTACATCATATTTGGCCCAGACCGGAGGCGGGAAATGGCGTAGTGCGTACAACTGAGCTGCAGTTGTGCAGAAAGAGACCTGCTTGAATCCTGCTTGTACGCACTACATCACTAAAATGATGTAATCACGGAATTTCGCCGTGACAGCCACCCATCCGAGCTGCACACTCTGGTTTTCATGTACTCTTGCTACTGGGTATGCATGACTACTGGGTATGCATGACTACTGGGTATGCATGACTACTGGGTATGCATGACTACTGGGTATGCATGACTACTGGGTATGCATGACTACTGGGTATGCATGACTACTGGGTATGCATGACTACTGGGTATGCATGACTACTGGGTATGCATGACTACTGGGTATGCATGACTACTGGGTATGCATAACTACTGGGTATGCATGACTACTGGGTATGCATGACTACTGGGTATGCATGACTACTGGGTGTGCATGACTACTGGGTATGCATGACTACTGGGTATGCATGACTACTGGGTGTGCATGACTGTCGAAAGATTATGATTCCCAATCTCTCGATTTATCAACACAGGTCACAAGTCCGATCTCACCTCTACAGGTGGCACACATCATAGGACAAAGGAGTCTGTAGTAATCGCTCTTTCCAGAATAATACTAGAGAACAACAAAACTGAAAAACAACTCGTGTCCAAGAAGAGCCGCAATAACCCACCACCGTGGGAGAAGAAAAAACACATTCGCAAAAGCGCACCAAACTGTGCTGCATGCACGTGCCTTGACAACTGTCAAGTACATGTACAGTCATGCATACGTGGGCCAGAACAAGTCATACAAAGCACGGGAACGTGGGCATGGAACTAGCGTTTTGTACTGAAACAAGAACAGGCACAAACATGATAGAAATCGCGCGACAAAGTCGCCGCGACACTCCAGCCGACCGGGAATGTACACCGGGAGGTAACTTATAGAGCATAAGTAATGCAGATACACACGCACACGCACACACACACACACAACAAGCAGTTAAACAGGCATACAGAGAGTTTTATGTGCTTGTGAGGTCACTGCCAATTGGACCAAGCACCACCTAATCCTCACACTCTGACACGGTCAAACTTATCAGGCGTGTGGGATGTGTACGTGCAGCAACGATACAGCTGTCCACTTTGCAATATTCTGCCGGGCCTTGTCAGCTGCCGCACGAGTTGGTCGCTGGGGGTTTCGGAGACATTCGGAGACGGGACGACTGGAGTGGCTGGAGAGCCAGTAGCAGGGACAGGACTAACAGCAGTCACAGGAGGGCTTGCAGGAGCGGAAGGTGGACCCTTGGAGTGGACCACCACTGCTGATGGGCTGAAGGATACGCTGGTCAAGATTCATTCGGAGACGGGACGACTGGAGTGGCTGGAGTGGCTGAAGAGCCAGTAGCAGGGACAGGACTAACAGCAGTCACAGGAGGGCTCGCAGGAGCGGAAGGTGGACCCTTGGAGTGGACCACCACTGCTGATGGGCTGAAGGATACGCTGGTCAAGATTCATTCGGAGACGGGACGACTGGAGTGGCTGGAGAGCCAGTAGCAGGGACAGGACCAACAGCAGTCACAGGAGGGCTCGCAGGAGCGGAAGGTGGACCCTTGGAGTGGACCACCACTGCTGATGGGCTGAAGGATACGCTGGTCAAGACAGCGGCTGGGGACGTCGTGGGGGAGGGCTGTGGGCACTGGATCGACTCGAGTTGGTGGTTGCCTCCAGTTCTGCATCTGCTGTGGCGAGTCCGGACGGGTTCTCCCTCTGTAGAACGGTACGTGCGTCCCTCAGGACTTCCAGGTCATCATTGAACTCGAACTCCCACTTGTCGAGTTGCTCCAGGCGGTCCTCAACATCCGAGGAAGTCGCCTGTTCGGTCAGATCGCGGATTCTAGCCTGTGTGGCATTGATTTCAGCTGCAAGGCGTTCAGCCTGCTGCCAATCTCGTAGCAGGTAGTGTGGTGATGGAGCGTCTTTGGCAAGCTCCCGGGTTAAATTGTGGCGAAGGCGTGTGAGTCGTCGCTTCGTGTTTGCCCTACACTTTACAAGCTGGGCGATAGTCTCCATCACTCTGGTCGGAATTTACTAAATAAACTGAGGAAAATCTCTGGTCACTAAAGCACCATGTCGAAAGATTATGATTCCCAATCTCTCGATTTATCAACACAGGTCACAAGTCCAATCTCACCTCTACAGGTGGCACACATCATAGGACAAAGGAGTCTGTAGTAATCGCTCTTTCCAGAATAATACTAGAGAACAACAAAACTGAAAACAACTCGTGTCCAAGAAGAGCCGCAATAACCCACCACCGTGGGAGAAGAAAAAACACATTCGCAAAAGCGCGCCAAACTGTGCTGCATGCACGTGCCTTGACAACTGTCAAGTACATGTACAGTCATGCATACGTGGGCCAGAACAAGTCATACAAAGCACGGGAACGTGGGCATGGAACTAGCGTTTTGTACTGAAACAAGAACAGGCACAAACATGATAGAAATCGCGCGACAAGGTCGCCGCGACAATGACTACTGGGTATGCATGACTACTGGGTATGCATGACTACAGGGTATGCATGACTACTGGGTGTGCATGACTACTGGGTATGCATGACTACTGGGTATGCATGACTACTGGGTATGCATGACTACTGGGTGTGCATGACTACTGGGTATGCATGACTACTGGGTATGCATGACTACTGGGTATGCATGACTACTGGGTATGCATGACTACTGGGTGTGCATGACTACTGGGTGTGCATGACTACTGGGTATGCATGACTACTGGGTATGCATGACTACTGGGTATGCATGACTACTGGGTATGCATGACTACTGGGTATGCATGACTACTGGGTATGCATGACTACTGGGTATGCATGTTGCACATCTCCTCCTGTACACATGTACTATGTAGTACCTGCATTCATTCCTGTGTCCTGATTTGTGATGGATTTGGTAATGTTTGTTTGACTGTAGTGAAAATGTAAATATACCCGCTCTGGGAATAAGAGAACCGCCGCAGTCTTCCGAGCAGCCTATTCCCATTAGCCATTAGGGGCCGTCCGTAAATATTAATGTTTTTTTAGAGACGATATTCGTTCGTATGGGGAGGGTTTTTTGACGCTGTTCGTTGTTTTTGGCGGAAAAAATATCGATCTTCACATACGCTATTTTTAGGTATGCACCTTGTACTTGCTTGTCGCGGCTCGTGCACCATGCAGCATGCAGGCACTTGAACCTTGTGACTTGTACTACTACTAGTACTGCAGCAAGTATTATGTACCTACCTGTACACACAACCGTTCAATATAAAAAATATCGGTCCACTGCATAAATGTATGCATGTTCGTATTGGAGGGGGGAGGGGTCTGGGAAGATATGAACAAATAACGTCTCTAAAAAAACATCTATATTTACGGACGGCCCCTTACGAACAAGAAAATATCAATAGAACATGTCCTGGTTTCGTTGCCATTCTGTTTGTGAAATGTGTGTGTGTGTGTGTGTGTTTGCTTGTGTTGTTTGCATACGTGCAGCTTGAGACTGAGCATGCCCGACTTGAGGAGCTGAAACGTGTGCATATGAATGTTTTTATTGAACGAGTGAGGTAAGAAACAGCAGCAGCAGCTTAAAGGGGAAGTTAAGGCAAAAATTAAAATTTCACCAGTTGTAGATTTCGGGGTGCTGAGTCGAATGGTCGTGGTCCGAGGAAGCTGAGACGCTCCCTTCCTACTTGAATCCCAATCGAACTCGCGCACTTCCACCGAAACTGGGTGACTGCGCCCTACTACATGGGGATTTGTATGCAAAATGTCACTAAAAGCGCCATTTCGTTCTTATAAAAGCACGGATGACCGCGATTGGCCCATATGTTGTAGTCTTTTGGACGCTGAGTCGACTGGTTTTGGTCCGAAAAGGCTGCGATGCAGCGTTCCTCCTTTATTCCCAATCGAACATGGTTGAACAAGCGGTCACGTGCTCCTGGGTGCCCAAATCACCTGGTCACCACGCCAGCAGTCGACAACTTTCACACCAAGGTTCAACTCGAGTTCAACTCGAGTGACAGGACTGCACCCAAAAAAGGTCAAACAGGCTAGTAAGTTGTACCCTGCATGCACGGTGACCAGGTGACTTGTGTACGCAGCAGCACGTGACCATTTGTTCGACCATGTTCGATTGGGAATAAAGGAGGAACGCTGCATCGCAGCCTTTTCGGACCAAAACCAGTCGACTCAGCGTCCAAAAGACTACAACATATGGCTCAATCGCGGTCATCCATGCTTGTATAAGAACGAAATGGCGCTTTTAGTGACATTTTGCATACAAATCCCCATCTAGTAGGGCGCAGTCACCCAGTTTCGGTGGAAGTGCGCGAGTTCAATTGGGATTCAAGTAGGAAGGGAGCGTCTCAGCTTCCTCGGCCCAAGACCATTCGACTCAGCACCCCGAAGACTACAACTGGTGAAATTTTAATTTTTGCCTTAACTTCCCCTTTAACATGATCGTACTAGATTGTAGATTGTGGGAGTCCATTAAAACTAAGGTTTGATCCACGTTTCGGATCTGTTCAGGTGGACTTTGTGTGGCGGTGTGATGTCAACTTGTGCATATTTTTTGTCGCTTGTAACATTTCAAGTATCTCCTCTGACTGCAAGTTACACGCGGCTGGGTGATAACATGGCACAGTCAAGTACTGTCCCAAGACCAGCAGATGTGCACATTAAGTACCGGTGTAGTGCATGTGATGGCATTCCCTGTCTGTACTGGATGCTGTGCTGTATCATGTGCTGCATTCTGTACTGCATTCTGTGCTGCATTCTGTACTGGATTCTGTGCTGCATTCTGTGCTGCATTCTGTACTGCATTCTGTACTGGATTCTGTGCTGCATTATAGACTGCATTCTGTACTGCATCGTGTGCTGCATTCTGTACTGGATTCTACTGTGTGCAGGTGTGAGCTAGCTGAGCTCTGGGATCGCTGCTTGTTTGGGAGTCAACAGAGAGAGCAGTTTGCACCGGCATTCTCCAACGGTATGCTCCTGATTGCACTTTCACTGCATGGTGTTTTCAATGTGCTACAGCGCCAATAGGTGATATCGTGCAACAGCCTTAGGGATCGTTGCAAAAGGTTTTTGTCGTCCCTGAAATGGACATCATTCAGGGGGGGGGGGGGGGTGCGAGCCAAGATGGCAAGTCAACCGACACTGCACATGTACATTCGTGCGATTCTAGTCGTCCAGCATAGCAAGCTTCGTTCATTTCAGTGAGAAAAAAACTTTTGCGACGACCCCTTAGAAGTAACGTTCTATTTCACCACACTAGTAAAATATTCTGGTACGGGTGTACAGTACTAGTAAGCGATTGTGAACCGTTTCGCTGTAGCCTGTGATCGTCATGCTGACCTTTGGTTTGTGCAGCATTCTCTCCGTGATCAGCATGTGTCCAGTAGTCATGCTGGCATGCATGACTCTTCTGTGTACATGTACTGTAAAACACGATATTTTCGGTGTAAACTTTAATTTCGGTGATTTCGGTAGTGAAAACAAGCACCTAAACTTAGATTATACCTAAACGACACCAGCATATTCACAGTATGCGAAGGAAATGCTGGTCACCTAATTCTTCATTACACTTGCAACCTGGCAGGTCCCGGATACCGAAATTTCAATCCACCTAAAATTACATGTTTTACAGTACGCGTACTAGCTGTGTTCATGTGCATGGTATATCTCTTGCACTTGCTCAGACGAAGCCACCGAGGAGCTGCTGTCAGCTCACGAGGTGGAGGCCGAGCGCCTAAAGCAATACTTGGCCGACACCGCCCCAATTTATGATCTCGTCAGCAAGCGTGAAGGACTGTGGACGCGTATGAAGGATCTCCTGGTAAGCGCGCGGTGTTGTGTGGCATGTCTGTGGGAGATGCAGTGCTGCCAAACCGTCCAATTTTCGGACAGTGTCCGATTTTTGAAGGCTCTTCCGAAAACCGGTCCGAAAAAGGATATGTCTGAATCAGTTTGTAGGGTGCATGTAGAGCTGTCTGTGCAGCCTTCGCTAGCTGCAGCACTGGTACACTGGTACACTGGTACACCGGAACTATACACTGGTACACTGGTACACTGGTACACCGGAACTATACACACTTCATCCATCGCAGAGTTATGGCTGTTTGAATAACTGGCTGCATGTACATCTCTCGATACAATCCACTCAATTTCAAATGTGCTTTTCTCAACATTGCGCCAACTACATAAGCCACTTGTCCTTGTCTGGAGGCTCATAGAAGTATGTCAGCCACGTACTGTATAACATGTAATTTTAGATGTACTAACATTTCGGTGTCAGGTGTAATGTAGAATTAGGTGATCAGCCTACCCTTCATATACAGTGCATACACTAGCGCCTTTTAGGCGTAATCTAAATTTAGGTGCCTGGTTTCTCTGCCAAAGTTAAAGTTTCACTGAAATAAACGTGTTATACAGTATGCAGCATGCACACTGATGCACTGGATGCCTCACACTGATGCACTGGATGCCTCACACATTAACTTATAGGCGTTGCTGACAGTGGGCTAGGCATCAATCCTGTCTGGGCTTGTTTTCCCGTTTGTCTACTGGCACTGCAGGCAAGCGCTAACAATCCGAATCGCTATGCCAACAGAGGTGGTCAGCTGCTGAAAGAGGAGAAAGCTAGAAAGGCCGTCTCCAAGGAGCTGCCAAGGGTACGCTGCTGGCACAATGATTGATGCTGTGGGCGCTTGTTCCTTTCAGATCTGACTGTGCACTGTGTGTAACGACTCTAACGAGTATACTTAACCCGGTGTGAGCTGAACGTTCTAGTCAGGTCACACATCCTGCTAGTGTATTGTTGGGCGCGGCGGCTAACATCCGTACGTAATGGGTGTGAAAATGCTGGCAGGGTACAAGTCATTTCGCTGTGCAATTATTATTTGGCCATCTTTGTTGGTGGAAGTTCGGTATGAATGTCGTCTCCATCCAGTCTAACCAACAACTTCACACGTGGCTGATCATTCTTTGTGACTGTGGCGATGTGTTTCTCAGGTTGAGAAGGAGATGCAGCAGGCCATTGAGGCCTTTGAGAATGAGTCCAAGCAGATCTTCACACTCCGTGACGAGCGTTACCTAGACACGGTCAGCGAGCAATGGGAGAGCTTGCAAACCAAGAAGGAGCAGGACAAGACTAAGCGGGTGTGTGCTCCTGTGGTGTGTGTGTGTGTGTATGCGTGTGTCTGTATGTGTGTGTATGTGTGTGTCTGTGTGTGCGGCAAAGGTCTCATAAGGCTACGCTTGTATAGTGGTGGCAGATGGCCAGAATCACGGACGGACAACCCCAACGAAATGTATTGGCTGTGTATGGTCATGTGTAGAAGATTTCTTGCTTTTGCTAGCTTCTCAACTCCCACTGTTCACCAACACTGCTCTGATATTGCTCCTGCTCTGCTTCTGGCTGTGTACTGCTCTCCACTATTGCCTACAGACACAGAAGGGCAAGGAAGATGTGCCGCCTGCCATCGCTATAACACCACACAAACGGTAAGTGACCGGAAAAAAATACGCTGGGACAGAGAGCATGTATGTATGTTCAGTGCGTTTTCACATGGCCTATGCCTGGATGCTGCTGCTGTAATGCGCTTTGCTGGCATTTCGTTTTCATTTAATTTGTTACACGCAGGCGACCAGCGACAACACCGTCAAGCAACCACCCAGCTAAGCGTAAAGTGAGTGTCATTTATACTTAGTTGATATTGCAGTGGATGATATCAGATCATCCGCGTGATACTACTCCTCGACGTGTTCTCGTTATTTGTTCTTGGTGGCATTGTATTTCTGCGGGTATGGTTGGACGCTACTGCTGGCACTGGTGTTGTTGCTCTTCGTGTGTCCAACCTGCAAATTACCTACTTAGGCTATTCGCCTTTTTCAGTGCTAAATGCACAACCATGATTTTGTTCGGTGTTACTGTGTGTTACTGTGTGCGCAACTGTTTGTGTTCCTGTACTAAACATGGTGGTGTGTTTGTATCATGCAGGTCATAGCAACGCCGTCAGCGTCTGCTTCGCGGAATCCTCAGCCAACGCTTTCACAGTCGGTATGTGCCTTGCGTGTGCATGTAGATTGAACTCTGTGAGGAAGAGTGTTCCTTCAAATACTTCTGTTTAGGGAATAGGGTTACCGGGGACTGTACCAGTGGCAAACTCCCTGTTCGCGTGTCTGAGCGCGTCACTGAAGTGTACTAATGCATGCGGTGTGTCGGGGAGCTTTCAGCAGTGTGCTGCGAACAATCTTGTCATGGTCAAAAAGCTGCTAGCCGACACTCTAGATGCATGTTTGAGGGAGTGAGGCTCAGGGAATTTATTTGATTGTAGGACGTCTGCGATGGCCAGCCTGCTGACAGCGGTAATGCAATGGTCACAACGAAGTACAGTCAGACCTCGCTTAACCGCACACATCTGTTTTCCACAAAAATATCCGGATAGGCGAGGGAACCGGATAACCGAACACCAGTTATGTTGGATGCATCACGTATGCTGTAAATCTGTAACCAGCTATTTTCTTCCGGATGGCGAGGGATCCGGATAAAAGAGGACCGGATAAGCGAGGTCTGACTGTATCTCTCTTTCTCATGCCCATGCAGAAAACACCCCTGCGAAGGCAAGTGGCAGGTAGCCAGTCGGCTCGCAAAGCAGGTGTGTCAGCGGCCGGTAAGCCGATGAGAACACCTCTTCAGGAAAGGAACAACCCCGAAGCTAGCATGGCACTGGCTGGTAATATCAACGATGTAGCCGACTGCACAATAGGCTCCATCGCTGCCATCAACTATAAGGAGTTTGAGGTGAGTGTGCAGAAGCCCAGTGCTGTCACTGCTATGCGGGTAATTCTCTTGTTGTGACTACTTCTATAGTACCGTGAATACCGCTGATCCCTTCTCCCCCCTTAACGCTGTGTCGCTTCCCAGCTGGAATTAGATCAAGGCTCTCAAGTATGTATGACTTCACAAAAGATCAGACAGTATTTTGACGTATACACTGCAGTCGCTTCACAGGTAGAAATTCAACAGGGGGCGGATCAATGGTACTTTACTGTACTACTTGTAGTATACTGGTATACTGATGTTTGCCATTTTTACAAGGGATGCCAAATCACAAACTTGCAACTTCGGAAACTCACAATAATGTTATTAATCTGTTGAGTACGAAAAAGGACGATCGACGACATCTTCTCCAGACATTACAACGGACAACAGGAACAAGTTAGTGGGAACGACATTTATTATAGACGACGAGACAAGAGACCAAGACGAACGAAACGACTACATTGAAGAGTGAGAAAAACGAGAAAGAGATCAAGTCTGAACGGCAAGATAAAGGGCCTGGGTAGCTATGGCAATTATGGGCGCGCAAGTAGCTAACCAGGCCAACGGAACAAAAGGAGACAAAAGGGGAGTACGCGATTGCATGCAGGCCAGCTAGAAAAGGTACAGGAGGAGGTACCTAACAAATCCAAGCTGTACGAAAATAATGGTAGCGACTTTGGCGATAAATTTGTAGGAAAGTCTTCGGACATACTACAGTCCATTTCAAAACTATAGACGCGTAGTGTTTTGCAAAATTCGATGGGATTTATTTAAATATTTTTAGTTTTTCTCCAGATTCCGTCTCTGCATCGCTTCACAATTCTGGCTATATACTTTGTTTTCGCTACAATTGAAGTTTATTTTTAGGCCAGGTTTTCCGGTTTTACATGTAATTTCTGTTTTAAAGGGTTTGACCAGTTTGTTTTAAGGGTTTGATCAGTTTGTTTCGGATTTTTGCTCCTGCTGAGACAGTGCTGCGCCCAGACCATCGCGGGTGCATTTTTGTACGGGTCCTGGTAGCCTCGTGGTTTCGATCCGTGATTTCCAGTACAAGTGTGGCGCATTCGAATCCCATCACGCCTCCTGCCTTTTTTCTCTTCTTTTCTGCATGTTTTGGATCTTGTTGGGTGAAATACAGTAGGGATGATAATTATATTTTCTCTTTTTGATTTGATTTGAGCCTCCCTGTTCCCTTCGCCTGACACAACGAGTGACAGTGGTTTCACACACGCCAGTTGCAAGGTGAGTTCGACGACGAGGATTTCGGATACTCAAGCGTCAATCAAAATCCAGCTCTTGTTCGAAGAAACAAAGAACACGACTAATCATATCTTTCTCGGCACTGAGATTCTTACGGGCCTTGGAAGCCATTACAGTCAGGCACTCAGAAAATGCAAACAAGAAGAAGACTCATTTGAGACCTTCATTTCTTTTGAGACTTTCCTCACACCTTTTCATTTGCGACTTTGCGTGTTTTGCATCTTTTGTATTTCCCGCGGCGACGAAGAAAAACCTGAAAAACACATCTGAAAACCAGAAAACACTCATGCAAAACTCACGGCTGTCGTGCGCTACAGTACGTACGACTCGTACGTATGAGTTCACGCGTCTATAGTTTTGAAATGGACTGTACATGCACTTGATTACTGCACATTTCTTTTCACTAACTCTATCCGTCTTTGTATTGTGTAATTTGATTTCCAAGCGTGTGCTTCAACTGTCACTGCCAACATGTGTCCCAGCTAAGTGCAGTGGAAGAATGCGAATCCTATGCATCCACGAGGCCATGTATTGTGTTGTACTCGAGCAGACTGGAAACTAAATCACATTCTTTGGATGTTTTTTGTTCCCGCTGTCGTCGCTCAGGAAACTGTCAGTCATCAGGCGCGCTGCAGTAGCATGGGCCGCCCCAACGAACTGCCCGTTCTCAACCTGAAGAGCTGAGCTGTATCACTGTGTGTGAGAGCGCAGTACTGAGCTGCATCGCTGTAAGAGAGCGCAGTACGAACTAAACACAACTCAATGCATATGTGATGCAGCACGCATCTCAATGCTGCGAAACAGGCATAATATTATTTTCCATGAAACGCACCGTTCCGACCAAGTGTAGCCAACTCTAGAACTGCCGTTGCCATGCTTACTCGGCTACCAACGTATAGAACTAAAACTAAGCACCTGCCCAGTCCCCCTCCCCTATCCCGAACCTAACTGAACTTATCGAATGTAACCACACATACGTACACACACACACACATGGGAATCTGCTGCGTCTGACTTGCTAGCTCTCATGTGACTAAATATGTGGTTCACTGAAGTAGCATGCAGTATACCATACGCAGCTGTTTACGCAGAAACCGACCAAAACCGCTAGCTTCGCCGCGCTCGAACGTCTCCAATTGGCACAATGTGGGCTATTGCCATTGTTTCGCTTTGCTTGAGATGCTTTCTTGATATCCGAGATAGAGTTTAGATTCTTAACTTTGCTCTGTGAGTCATCGACCTGTAACCATAGCAACCAGTAGCCAGTGCATGCTCAGCCTAACCACTCACCACACCGCGCCTTATGTTGGCGGATCCCAGCCATGCATGCAGGGTTGCTCTGCTCGTCCTTTGACCTTTCTATTCCCTTTACCGCCGCTGTTGTTCAGTGCATGCTGTGTGTCTTGTTTTTTTTGTTTTTTTTAACGCCATTATGTTGTGCACGGTAACATTAGCTCTACATGTGTGTGTGTGTGTGTGTGTGTGTGTGTGTTTGTGTGTGTATGTGTGTGTTGCATACTTTGTGCCATCTTGCATTTTTCTTGTATATTGTTGCACCGAAATGACTTTTATTTCTTAGAAGTGGAGAGTTTTATTTTGTCACTTTAGCACAGACTCAGTGTGGGTAGAGTTTGCTCCCAAACACTTCTGAGCCCTTGCACCGAACGAGTGCTTTTCCCATCTTTCCTGCTCTGCGCTCGTTTGTTTTGCGCCATGTTTGCTACAATGTTATCCTTTGCTTCGTATTATTGTTATTTTTTGTGTACATATACTTATGCTCAACTGACTGATGTGCGTGTGTGTGTATGTGTCAATATGGCAGGAGAAATGTGCAATTTTCTGTTGTCCACACTGGCTTATCTTCAGGGTCCATACTGTGATACTAATATTAAAGCCATGCAATACAAGGAAATGAGAAGTGAGGGTGAATATAGCCACGGAAAAGAATTATTTAAAAAAATTCACATGCCGTGATGTGATCCTACACACTAACACCCAAAGTGCAGGGGGGGGGGGGGGATCTACATTTACATGGCACTGTACAATGTCATACTACTTGATGGTAAGTCCCCGACTCCCCGGTACACCCGCACAAACTGCCCCCCCCCCACCCCCCCGATCCCATTGGCTTCCGCAGCAAAATTAGACATTGTCCTGCTCTTGAAAACGGAATGTTCTGCTGTTCATTCTGCGGCAACCATTGCATATTAGGGGGCATGCATGGTATTACTATTATGGGCATGACAATGGTTCAAGCGCTGCACAATTACACCCGTGTACATGTACCACAAACCCACGGTGCCCATGCATGAATGTCTAAGTACTAGAACAGTAGTTGAAATTCTGTGGCAAAAAAAACTAAAACGGTCCGGGAGGTCCTTCTGATGGCGCGTATGCACACACACACACACACACACACACACACACACACACACACACACACAACTTCAAACGCAGAAGGCAGAGAAGTCGATAATCAACCTTGAACAGGATGGAAATTCTCACTGTGGTGCGGACACTGACAAAAACAGAACATTGGGAAACAATGACAACCACGGCAGCTCCACGCATGGCACACTTTTTTGAAAGAATCCAAGACAGAGTTACTGCCAGCAGAAGCAAGCCGTGGCCGTGGTGCATGAGCATGCATGCAATAATAATTATTCCTAAATCAGTCTTGAGCTTCTCTAGTTGTCTAGTCGGGTGTCAAAAAGGGAGGCATTGATTTAATAATTATCACGGGAGAAAATCTGCTGCTGGCAAAGAGAGTAGAGGGAGGGGGGGGGGGAGAGAGAGAGAGAGAGAGAGAGAGAGAGAGAGAGAGAGAGAGAGAGAGAGAGAGAGAGAGAGAGAGAGAGAGAGAGAGAGAGAGAGAGAGAGAGAGAGAGAGACAGATAGACAGGCAGACAGAGGCACACACAGACAGACAGAGACACACACACAGAGACAGAGAGAAGCGATCGTTTTTACATTCTATATCGGTTTAAAACCAGAGTTGGGAGAGGTACCGATGCATAGAAACACGCATCAGAAGTGAAAGCACCGAGACAGTTTCACAACCAAGGTACTTCAAAGTACAGCTGCATGTTGCTACAAATATTGTC
Organism: Sycon ciliatum; assembly: GCF_964019385.1. Classification (NCBI taxonomy): domain Eukaryota; kingdom Metazoa; phylum Porifera; class Calcarea; order Leucosolenida; family Sycettidae; genus Sycon; species Sycon ciliatum. The sequence continues at coordinate 66,345,940 of NC_088643.1, forward strand.
CAACCGAGCATACTATTACACTTTTTAAAAAAAGAACGGTAATTTTATCTGTTGAGACGGGCAAAATACTAAACTGAGACAGGCATGCCTGCCAACTATGGTGAAGGACAGAAGCAGTGAGTGAAATATGTTTTATGAAAGTAGAAGAAAATAGAGCTCTCCTACTGCGGCAATATATAGATAAAGAAGAAAGAACGAGAATTACGGTTTGCTCAGCCTGACCTGCTGAGCGGGCAGGGTGCTGCGGCCGGTGTCCAACACTGAACAGTGTGTCCACCACAAACTCAGTCAATCACGCATCACTGATCACGGATGCACTCATCTCTCTCTCTCTAGATAAAGCAACTAACGATCTACTAACAGCCAGTCGGTGGCAGCAAGACATATGTGTTACATTGGTCATGTACGAAGAGGCCAACGGTCACACAAACAGACACGGCCCTGCCAGAAGCACTCTACACAGACGAGCGCGACGGAAAGACGAAGAAAAGAGCGAGAGCAAAAATAATAACACAGAAGGCATGTGCCGCGTCGCGTAAAGCTGCAGCATGCTCGGCTGGCCCGGCATGTGTTAGATCCATTGATGCTAAGCCGAACAGCGACTGTCATTTGAACGGTTGAAGAAGGGGGGGGGGGGGATGTCATGATGTACTGTTTATGTCAAGTCACTGAGGATATGCAGCATAAGTAGCAGCACGAGCAGCAACAGCAGTTGGCAGAAATTGCTAGTGCCATTGCCAATGGTGAACGAGCGGATATGCAGGGGATAGATAGACTAAGTTAAGAATTGCTAGAGAAAAGGCGTTGTCAGGTGGACGGGTGACTGTAACAACCAACAGCCTGTACTTGCAAAGCAAGACCACCAAGCCAGAAATAACCTGTTAGGCACTAACTGATGATGTCGATGGGGGCAGCACACTGGACCCCTGAAGAACGTACTAGGGAAAGAGAAGCACCCGCTCACCTTTACGGCGCCTCGCGGTAACCATTGTCGTCGTTGTCGGTGAAGAAGTCTTCCAGTCGCCACTGCAGGGTCTCAAAGGTTGGCCGCTCGTAGTCGTTTGACTTCCAGCAGTCCATCATGATGTCGTACATCTTCTCCGGGCAGTTAGCCGGTATGGGCATACGGTAGCCTCGCTCTACTTGCGCCAGCACCTCGGGATTGGTCATGCCCGGGTAGGGGATGCGGCCGTACGTGACCAGCTCGGTCAGCAGGACACCGAAAGACCACACGTCCGACTTGATTGTGAACTTGTTGTAGAGCGCCGCCTCGGGAGCGGTCCACTTGATCGGGAACTTGGCACCAGTGTGAGCGACGTACGTGTCCTCGTTGATAAGACGTGCTAGACCGAAATCGGCAACCTTGCAAACTAAGTTCTCACCCACCAGAATGTTTCTTGCAGCCAAGTCTCGGTGAATGTAGTTCTGTGCCTCCAGATATGCCATTCCTGCAGCAACCTGTATTGTACGGTCAGTGCAAACACACACAAGGAAATGGGGGAGAAGAGCAAGAACCGAGACAGACGCTGACTTTACTGCAATGAAACGGTGCCCACCATGCACAATATACCCGTCTTTACCCGCACCCCTTCGGACAAGGGCGTGCACAGATTCGTGTGAGAAGCACACAGGTGAATATACCACATCCGTACGTTGCCACATGCGTTGATGATCATCAACATTTCAAAACATTTACCATGATACGATTGACTCACATGCGGTTTTAACATTTCAACTGCAGCTGCTGCATAGCTGCTGCATAGCTGCTGCATAGCTGCTGCATAGCTGTTGCATAGCTGCTGCATAGCTGGTCAGTAATAGTACAGTTAGTCACAGCTGGACAGCCACTACAGTGCTGTCAGTCGCCGAAAAACTGGCGGTCAGACCCGTAGCCTAAACCGTTCTTATTTTCAATGGCGTGCTGTTCTTGGTGAAACTCTAGGCTGTTTGTTCTTTGGCGCTCCGTTCTTCGGCGCCTGGCAGTACTGCACCGTACACTGCTCTAACGAACCTTCAGCACAGTGCTAGCGCACACGCACTTCCCTTGCTTCAACAGGCCATGTGTTCATGGACGAAGTGCGGATACTAGTCGCCATGGTACAGATGAGATTAGAGAAGGTGTACGCGTGCTGTACTTCAAATATCCCGTGAGAAAAACGTGCTCCCTCCCATCCCCACCCCAATCCATAAACGCATGAAGACACGCCCACGCGCGCGCGCGCACACACACACACACACACACACACACACACTACTGCCACCATCAACCACGACACAACCACAGCGACCACCAGCACTGCAGCTGGGCGCATGTTGCTAGTAACCATTAAACCCGGCATTGCACTAGTAGCACTCAACATGGTTAGACACACAGTGACACCGACAGTGGGTACCAGTGCCAGCAGCAGCAGCAGCATCATCAGTGGTGGTGGCTGCTTACCTGCGCGGCCATATCGATGAGCTGCTTCATGTCCAGCGTGTGCCCATCGCCGTGCAGGTAGTCGAGGAGTGAGCCGTGCTTCATCAGCTCCGTGATGATCATGATCGGCTCCTGGACGGTGCACACCGCGTACAGCTGGATGAGCTTGGGGTGGCGCAGGCGCTTCATGAGCTGAGCCTCCTCCAGGAAGGCCTGCGCGCTCATCGTGCCCGGCTTCAGTGTCTTGATGGCCACCGGTGTTGTGTTGTTCCACAGGCCTTCCCACACCTCGCCAAACTGACCGGCGCCAAGTTTCTTCACCTGGAACAACACACCAAGTGGAGAGTACGTGTGTTCAGATTACAGCAACGCATGGCTTTCGAGATTGCATGCACAATATCAAACTGACACGCATTAGCACTAAGAGCATCCCTGCAGCACTGGTACATACTTGTGTGAGGTGCAGGATTGCCATATCAACAATTTATCCTGCTTTCCAATACAAAAAAATCTGAACCCAAACCAAGATTATCCTGGCTCTGATCACTCAGACAAGGCAATGTTGCACAATGCTTCTGGGTGACATTGCATGCATACCTTGCGGACAGACTCTCTTGGGATTTCCCATTGATCTTGTACGTTGGCAGCCAGACCTGCTGTCTGCGGGAGTTCCGCTCGCTTGCATGGATGCCGTAGGTTGACGCAGAGACCATCAGAGTCGCCCATGTAGTGTTCCACCAGTGAGAGCACATCGGGGAACGTCGATCTCCGGGCAATATAGAAACCACCAGTGTCGAGCTTCCGTAATCGGTAATGCTGCAGGGCGGGAAAGGAGAAAGAAAAATTCCATGCAAATAAATAATTATCAAAGGAGAGATACTGTGATGTAAGAGATTTGGAAATTCTTCAAAAAGAATCATTCCGTGCATGTTGATCGAATTTTGCATTTGCACAGAAACTCATCATGTTGATGCAGTGAGCTAAGAGAGAGAGAGAGTGGGTCATGTTGATCAGGCAGTGAGCTAAGAGAGAGAGAGAGAGAGAGTGGGTCACTTGCACAGATACGTAGCACTGCAGGAGAAACCGTGCAGCGTGTTATCAAACATTCCAACTGGCTGGAAAAGGAAGTCGAGGACACCGCATCTGTGCAGTCGAGGACACATCCGTGCCCTGCACTCCTGGCCCGGCTGTCCATTTCGGCTGGATGCCAACTGTTTCCACATGTTGCAACTGCTCCAGGGTACATGTATTTATAATTTAAATTGTAGCTTGCAGGACACTGGTCTTGCAGGACACTGGTCTTGCAGGAAGGACAATCGCACACGGCATACGTTGGAAAAGGTCCTTTACTATGCTGTTTCTGGACACAGTGCCTGTTCATGAATGACATCACACGCCATGTCATGCTAATTTCTCAAACTCATACAATAACATGTATTCGCAAGCACTAGTCCGCCCGGCACCAGCCATGACCAAAGCTAGTGGCTAGCAGGTAATCATAATCATGGTTCTAGCCAGGTCAAAATAGATGGTTGGGGGGGGGGGGCAGGGGAAACAGTTACAACGTAACCCATTTTCCAAAAGTGTACAGCCATACACTGTACTAAATGCAACGTACGGGAGCGAATCCCCGACTTCACCCCAGACAAGTATGCCTTTATGACCCCTCTGTTAGTGTGTGTGTGTGTGGGGGGGGGGGGGGGGGAGCGCCACATTTTCACAGGGGGTTGGCACTCAATCAGAGTAGTGGGGGGGGGGGGGCTCTCTGCGTCCAGCCCTATGACCTGTCCCATGGTTGTATAATGGCATTAGCTTCGGCAATGATCAGCATAATACCATGCCCGTAGATATTTCTGAGTTGTGTTCTTCAAGTTTCAAGCTATTGGTCGCTGGATTTGAGCATTGAGAGGTGTCTTGCCTCTTGAGCGCGGTGGTGCCGCAATATGCTACAACTGTAAACGTCCGTAATCAAGTATCGATGCGGTTCACACATGCAACACGTAGCGTGTCCATGGACATGTGCATGCTATGGCATGAACAGGAGAAATATCACTTCTCCATTACACGCAAGTCAGGTCCGAAAGCTAGTTCGTGCCGGAAAGTTAGTACCCCGTTTGAAAGTTCGTACGGGTGTGACCACTAAATTTGAAAGTAAGCACATACTTATTTATGGTATAGGATGTTTACTTCAAATTAGGGCTGAGTCGGGTAGCATTTTCTTCGGGTTTCGGGTCCAGGTAGTTTTCCACGGGCAGCACGGGTACCCGATCGGGTAATGTTTCCATGGTAAGACCACAATGCACCCCGGCCCCTTCCCTTACACACTGCGTGAGTTATGTGTACACGTGCACTGTAGACCTCTCTCTCTCTCTCTCTCTCTCTCTCTCTCTCTCTCTCTCTCTCTCTCTCTCTCTCTCTCTCTCTCTCTCTCTCTCTCTCTCTCTTTCTACATGTCATCTGTGACTTCGGGTTTTCGGGTACGATTCAGTACCCGTCTACCCGAGGTCCTCACGGGTAGCACGGGTACCCGACTACCCGTGCACACCACTACTTCAAATAGCTGGTCGAATGTGCTGCTCAACGTTTCTACGCCCTCAGTGCCCCCCCTTCCCCCGTTGACCCGGACAGAGAAAGCATATGTTTCGATATTACTTGCCATAAGTGCCTATGAGTAACATCATCCAGCCCCCAAATACAGCTGAAACTCTCTCAAGACATCCATGTGCGTTCCAAGGAAGCCCGACTACTAATCGGGACTGGTCAAAAGAGAAATTGCATACCTTCACAGTGTCTCCATCTCGGACTGATAGTGAGAAGTCTCCAGGCTTAGACTCACTTTCACGAATCAAGAACGCACCATGCTCGTTGATGGGCAATAGCAGCATCTTCTCGGTATCAATTCTCCGCACTGGACCAAAGAACCAACTGAAACAGATAGACGAGGAAAAGACATAAAACACCAACAAAACCTCTTAATAAAATTTCGATCACCTGCTTGCATTCGAACTTACATTGATCGTAAGTTGGGCACTGCATTTTAAACTTGAATCCTCACACGTTTTGGAGTTCTTGCACTATTGTTCGAGAAAGAGCATTTATAGCCAATCATTGACAAATGGCAAGTACAGTCACATATCCGTGTCCGAGTATGTACAAGGTACACACTCGCACGTTATCCAGCTCCAGGCTGAACCCCCTGCATTGTTGGCGGTGCAATAAACGCGTCCACAATACGTACAGCAAAGTTACTCTTGCACACCTGATGTTTTACAATACAGTCAATTACTAACGGGTAGGAGACCTCACTGTCACCCTCGGGCAAGCTCAGGGGGCAGTCTCTATATTTTATCGTGCCAATTTCAACACAGAAATAGTGACAGACCCGCTAATACCATGCTCTAATTAGTAATCACGCCAGCCACGAGCCCGGCCGGACAACACCACACATACTGCTATGTGTTCACTCAGCACGTCATGTAGAGAGGTTAAGACATGTGCAGCATACGTGTACGTGCCAGGCGAGCATGTGCGTGGGGCGAAAAACAACAACAGCACAATGTCCAGCTACACAAGGTACGGCAGTCCACACCACACACGTGCACTACCTCACTCACAGAATGATTGATCTGGGTGCACTAGAGTGAAATACTTCCGTCTTATACATCTGCGAAACTTCCTAAGCTGGTTGCGTTTCTCAACACAATTGTATAGCCGGTGGTAACGCGGACGTGCAAACTTTACTTTTTTTATACATCTGCTGCTCAACAGAAAGCAGCCGTGATCTCAGGGAAACAAATTCTGAAACATATACCGTAGTATCTTGACGTGTTGCCACCTGAATTAGAAGATTTGTGAGCTCATGCCCATAAAGAGTGCTTGTCACCTTCTCTACCATCATCCATTTTTACGCACAAGCAGTAAAGTGAATTTCCATGTCTTTACAATCAGTCGTAGGGTTCCCCCATACGGAGCAGCTAATATCTGCACGTCCAAGTCGGAGAGACAACTAACTTTCCCCGCTATCAAACACATTCCAACCATGATGGCAGAATGCAAAAATAGCCCAAAACAATCAATACATTTACGTACAGTGTAAGTCAGTACAGTAGTCATGGTAGTCACTAGTGCTCAGTACTAGTGACTACAGTAGTACTATTAGCTATGTGAGTGGGTTGATTCATCATCATTGCATGGGATTGGCAGTTCTGATTATGTCTGGCCGTACCAGGGTAGGGGTCCGGCACCATCAGTTTAGGTTGCAAGTCCACAACGCACAAGTGGCTACTTTGCTCTGCCCTTCCCAACTCAAATTCACATTATGACTGAACCAAGCGCAGAGTGGGAGAACACCAAAACATTACTACTAGTACTGACTGTGCAACACTGTACATCAGTTCACTGCCATGCCAGTGCTGCGGGCAAGGATATGATCTTTCATGGAGTGTTTAGTAACTTTAGTTACTGATAGTGTGGGTCGTGACCTCAGCTGACCTGGACGCGAAAGTGCATTAAATTTTATCACTATTACAACATAATTAGTTACTGTCAGGAGTACACAGTGTGACTGTGAACTACACCAATCGCCACGGAGTAAAATCATGCTACAGCACAGACAGTAGCAATGACCTGGACCTCTTCTCGCTCTGGCAGTCTCTCACTGACTGAGTCCTGATCTCAGAACGCTACAGAACAGAACACTCCTCAGTGTTCCTGAAACTACAGTCTACAATGTATCAAACATTTTTATGACACACGTGTGCAGGTATCAGCATGGCAGAGCCTATTTACAGCGGAGAGCACATCCGTTTGAGACGGAACTATGTACTTCTAAAATAGTCGCGACTTTTAGCAGTAAATAATATGAATCACGCGAACGTTACTAGTACGTCAAAAGAATACCGAAAGGCTTATCACTCCGCTACTGGAACGCACATATTGTGCACAACATTCCAAGAACTTCACGACTACACTACAATGTCAGCGGGGACACGGTCGGTGACACAGAACTCTGAACCCGTTGAAGAGCAACGAATCGACCACGAAAACGAGAGCGAGATTTCAGTCCCGTTCATTGCGGAAAGGGCGCCCAGAGCTAGCAGAGGCCACCGAACACCGTCAGTCGCACTCAGTTCTCCCAATCTGCCCAAAGAGATTCGGTGATGACTGATAACGATACTGTATCATACTACTAGGAAGCTGCAGCTGGTGCCAGTGATGGCGCTATGGTAGTATGTAGCACTGGTGGCTGCTCACAACTACACAAGGTTTTGGCCTCTTCCTTGCTACGCTACGCTCGTACCCGAGTGTGGTGTTCCGACGGACAAAAACGTGACACAAGCCGAGCGGCCAACACAAGTACTAGCTGCAGCAACAGACGCACTTCCTCAACCTCCACCTCCACGGCACTAGTACTAATGTTCCAATGATTATCTGCAGCGCAGTAGATCGACTACAGCATAGAAACAAGAGCAGCCTGCTTGTACTACCAACACCAACACCCCTGCACCGAGTTTCCCAAACAAGTGATCGTCTCATCGTTCGCTAGCCTGACAGTAGTGCATCTCCATCGACCTGGAAAGGTGCAAGAAAAACGCTATCTAATCACAAAAATTAATAATGGTGTAAGAGGATACAACACTTTGTGAGGCATCTTTGGAGATTTGGAAGATCTCCCTCTAAAACCCTAAGAAGGGTACGTGTAAATGGATGAAGCAGCAAAAGTTGCTGTCGAATAAATCGCCATGATCGCATGCAGCTGCGCTGAGCTGCATCGCTACGGCCACACATATGAGACGGAAGGAAGAGCAATTCGATCGCCAAGGGAACGTGTGAACTCTTGTAGCATACGCATCTACATCTGCAGCGGTAGCAGGCGCAGTGCGAATCGGATACTGGCAGTGATTTCGCAGGCCATGCCCCGTCCCGACTAGAGAGGAGGACACTACCCCGTAACTGTTGGTTCAACACCAGCATAAACTACGAGGTAAATTTACAATGAAGAAAGACAATCATCTCTCTGGGACAAATCGCGCATGAAAATGATCATCAGGACCATCGACAACCTACCAAAAAACATTCATTCTTGTAAGACACCACCCATTGTCCCAAGATACACGGAGCAACGCGTAGGCGCGAGAATAAACGCAGTAGATCTACGTTTTACATTCGCTAACAATTCTCCTATTCTTCTATCCATCACAGGGGCAACGGGGGAAAGGGGAAACAGACACAATATCTTACTCATGTGCGTCAAGACTTTTGACCTCGGCCACGAAGTTGTTTGGAACATAACCCTCTTGCTGTGATGTGCGCGATCGTGCACGCCACCAATCTCCACAAGTATCATCAATAATCTCCAAAATCTCTCCTTTCTTGAAAGACAGATCCTCTTCGGTTCTCGCGTCGTAGTCGTATTTCGCAACGAACAACTTGGCACCAGGCATCATCCCGCCACTAGAGGCCTGCTGAGGCTGCTCAGGCGCCTGGTGCATTGTGCCCGTTACTGGTTGCTGCGGTATGCTGGTCCGCACGTCCGTTCCATTGCCAATGTCGGTGGCGGCCGTATTGCCCGTGTAGGGCTGTTTACTGACGCCATTATCAGCACTGCCCGATTTTGAGCCACAGCAACCCATCGCTACACGATTGCTGGTAGAAGCGAACTGTAAAGATGTGCTACACGTTAGCAGTGTCCAGAACGGGTCAAACAGTGCTTGCTACCATGGGAAAGGCGCGCTGATGCCGCACCAAATCCACTCAAACTATTCGGCGATTCCTCACACAGGACGACAAACTCTCTCTTTCTACTGTCTGTGTGCACACGCATACGCACAATGCGCGTAAGGCAACATCTAAGTGAGCAGAATCGAAAAGCTACGCCTCACGTGTGATCAAATCGCCAGCACCGTCACCGCCGCAGAAAGAGAAGCGCGCGAGATGCTCGGGTCCAGTAGCAACTCGTCCTCTTCTTCTTTCCCCCTCTCTCTCTCTTGGCGGCAGCAACGAGCCGAGTACACCACGACACAATTTCACAAAAAAATTCCTGTACCGCTTTGCAACTGGCTTGGCTCAAGCGGATCACGCAAGTCGCAAGGTCACCGGCTGTGCGACTGTACTGACTGTGCAGACTGCATGTATGCAGTCCAGTGCAGCTAGCCTTGGCACTGTACTTGGCTACTGCAGTACTGGCACAAAACCAGCAAGGCTGAATGCATACAGGCTGTGGGTAGCCCTACTGACTGTAGTGTAGATCATGGATCATGTAGATCTACATGATTGTAGTATTATTAGACTAGTCTAGACTGTAGACTGTAGTCTGTGTAAGCATGCATGGTTCATACAACGGACGTCGGTTACAAAAAATAGGGATGTTCATGTGGCCGTCTACCATGGTACAGCTGCATGATGTAGCCATTGTAGGCTGAGCTAGCTAGCTAGCTATCTCAGTATCTGTGCCGTAAATCACAGAAACATGACCAGGCGCAATACATAATGTACAAAAGCGATCTCCGCCTCCGGGGACCGGTGTTTTTGTACTGCTGAGCTGGGCGTCCCTGGATCTGAGCTGTAGCCAGTGTAGGCGCTGCATGCATGCGCTGTCAGAGTCTGTGTACGGATAAAAATAAAAGATAAAGAGGACGTTGGGTCTGTACAGCTGAACAGACCCAACGTCCTCTTTATCTGTACAGATCGAGCGAAAATCAGTCACGCTGTCATGTCACCCCACACATTATCTTGGCGTGATCGTGTGACTTTTTTGTACAAATAAAATCAATCAATCACGACTTAGCATGAATTATGGTTGCGCATTGCATGCGCATATATGCAGCTAGCTAGCGAAGACTCTGACTGCACTGACTGACTGTGGCAGTGTGGGAGTTGACAGCCAGTGCCCGTGCCAGGCTTTGCCTTTGCCTTGGTGTGGACCCTGTGTGTGTGGGGGGGGGGGGGGGGGTAGTGTGGATCATGGAGGCACATGCACTGGTGCAGTGGTGGGGTAGCACCGCATATCATAGCATAGGAGCGCTCGAGCATGGAAAGACTAGTAAGTGCACGCTACCGCGTGCTGGAGGGTAACCGTCCCGCGGCCGCGTGATAATCATGAACCGAAAATGGGGGAAGTATACCCTATTAAAAGTAAAATCACTAATTGCACTTCACCAGTTGTAGTCTTCTGGGTGCTGAGTCGAATGGTCTTGGTCCGAGGAAGCTTTGATTTTGATTGATTGATTTTTATTTCACGGATCCTCCAGAGGCAAATAGATGCCTATCGAAGGGAGTCTCCTATATAAGTATGGAAAATGAGAAAGTATGTTCGTAAGGGAGAAGAGGTAGAAGATACATTAGAATATAGAGTGCAGAAGAAGTAAATTCAGTACTTCGGGTAGTACATTGCATGCTAATCATAATGAGAATTAGAAAAGCAGCATTGCGGACTACTATAACTGACATATACACAAACTATTGAAACTATCATAGATGTGGTTAGCCTAGACACAAAAGTCAGGAATACCTTTCAAAGAAAACATAGATTGCGAATGATACCGACGAACAGCAATACTAAATTTCGCTGTTGTAGAGAGTGAACGAATATCTTCAGGAAGTTTATTCCAGGCAACACTCAAAGAAAAAAGGGTTGATTTACGAAAGAAGGTGCCAGCTTTAGGAAGAATTATGGATGAAGGGTGACGACTGCTTTGGGAAGAGGGTAGCTGGAAGTGAGACAACAAGGAGGGGTATTGGGAGAATACATGGTGGAAATAGACAAGGCCAAGAATCTGCCGTCGCCATGCTAACGATTCCCAAGAGGACAGAACATTGAGGTCTTCTTTGGAAGTCGTCCAGTCAGGCCGACGCTTGAGTTTACTATTTAAGTATGCTCTAGCAGCAGTAGCCTGCAGTTTATCAAGGGTTGTGGACATGGTGGCTGAAACGGAAAACATCCAAACGGGAACAGCATATTCAAGGAGGGGACGAACATAACATTTATACAAAAGATTCACAGCAGGAAAAGGAAGGAAGTTGGACATGTGGTTTAAAAGAAAAACCCGACCTCGAAATTTGCTGGTAATGTGTTGAATATGGGGGGACAGATTGAGTGAAGGAGTGAGGATGATGCCCAGATGGCGGTGGGAAGAGGGCTGGGTCAGTAACGTACCGGCCATGGTGACGGTCCTGGGATCAGGTGGGTTTGATTTAGGTCTGCAAAAGGGAACATGGACACATTTGTTAGCATTGAAAACTGCTTCAGCTTTATGGGACCAGTTCACACATCTATCAAGGTCTAGTTGCAGGGAGGCAGTGTGCGCGGCGGGTACGACAGTAGGCGGAGAAACGCAGACCATGTTGGAATCATCCGCAAACAGAGTCAGATCGCTGGATTGGGGAATGCTGGGAAGGGAGTTGATAGAAAGGTTGAATAATAATAATAATAATATCTTTATTAGGATGACCCAGAGGCTTGTCGCCTATCAAGGGGTTCACCGCTTTGAAGGATGTACATGTACACGTATGAGCTAAAGTGAAAGTACATGTAGTGAAAAGTTGTGCAGCGGGAATGCGTTGGGGAGCACACGGGGGGGGGGGGGGTTATGTACATGGCGTAGGCATACCGGAGAGCAAAGCACTATGTTTGCAAGTGAGTTTGCGAAGCTCATTCTTGAAAACAATAATGGATGGTTCTGCAGTTAGTCTTGGTGGGAGGCAGTTCCATAAGAGGGAGGTTTGGAAGAGAAACAACGATTTTGATGTGGTCTTTGCTTTAGGGAGAATAATTTTGTTAGGGCGTCTCGCACTCTGCGTGATATTGAAATGGAATGAAGCTAGGCAACGTCGATACTTGAAAATAAATTTGTGCATGGTAACCAAGCTTAAAAACTGCCTGCGGTAAAGAAGGGATTCAATGTTAGCTTTTTTATTAAGATCCTGCTTGGGTGTATTAAAGTCGATTTGGATTTTGCGTTTCCTAAGGTAGGATCTTGCAAACCTGGCCTGGACTCTATCCAGCTCACTCAAGTCGCTTGAACGAAGACGAAATGACCACACTACGACGCTATACTCAATCACAGGTCTAACATAGCACTTGTAGAGGAGCATCATGGCCTGCGGTGTAAGACGATGTGCCATGTGACAAAGTAGGCTTACTCTCTGCTTGAATTTGCGACTGATGTCAAGGTAGTGTTGACGGAAGTTTAGGTCTGCACTGAAGCGAACTCCCAGATGTTTGAGGATAATAGAGGGCCTAGGTGGGAGCCTTGTGGCACACCAGCGGTGAGCGACATATGGGTTGATAAGGAGGTTCCGACCCGCACAGACATCGATCGGCCTTCCAGGAAGTCCATCAGCCACGCGAATGAGTCAGGTGCACACCAACCGGACAGACATGAGGCTAGGAGGCGATGGCTGGTACGATCAAATGCCTTCGAGAAATCGAGAAAGACGGCATCACACTGGGCCCGGTTATCAAATGCAGAGCTGACAGTTGATGTGATATGCACAAGTTGGTCAACCGTGCTTCGGTGGTGGCGAAACCCGAACTGTTTCGGCGACAGTAGTTTGTGTTTCGCTACAAACGCGTACACCTGGCGGCTGATTAACGCTTCGTAGCATTTTGCCACACCATTCAGCAGAGATATCGGCCGGTAGTTAGCAGGGTCATTGCGACTTCCCTTACCCTTGTAAATTGGGGTAACGATTGCAACTTTCCACTCAAGGGGTTGGGATCGGTAAGTGGTGCAGCGGTTAAAGAGAGCAGTGAGGGATTGGGCGAGCACTTCTGCTGTCTCTCGTAGGATCCTGTTAGGAAGACTGCCAGCTGTAGACTTTCGCACACTTAGGGTCGACAGTGCCTTGAATACTTCCACGATAGACAGAGGGCGGATGGCAAATGTTTCCGAAGAAGAAGGCATGGCGAGATCACGATGATCTGCATCCGACGACGGTGTAGCTTGACTATTCTTGGCGAACTGTTGACAGAAGATGTTCGCTTTCTCAGGGTCGGTAACCGCTAAGGTATCGACTCCTTGTATATCAGGTATAGCGGTGTGAGGACAATTGATGTGGCACATTTTCTTGACTCTCTTCCACCAGTCATAAGATCCTCGATCTGCATGAAGGCCTTCTGACATCTGGTCGTAGAAGTGACGTTTAGCTTTACGGATGGCAGCGACGAGGCAGTTCCTTGAAATGCGATAAGCAGCCCAGCACTCAGGGGTATTGACACGTTTTGCTGCAGCAAATAGTCGATCTCGACGTTGACGGAGGCGATGGTGCACAGAGGTGAACCAAGGCTTTCCATAACGATTTGTTCGTTTTCGAACCTTCGGAACAAAAGATAATATGGCTGTGTCAACTAGTGTTCGCCAGGAGACCCATGCTTCATCTGTACTACTGGCTTCTTGTACAGCAGCGAGAAGAGGGAGGCTCCAAAGGTGGTTATTAAGTGCGGGCCAGTCTGTGGCTGCATAGTTGTTCACGAGCAAATCAGAGTGCACTGGTTGCTGGGAACGAGTCTGTATTGCGAGATCAAATACCACAGGACAGTGATCAGAAACAGGGGGGAGTGTGGTGAGGTTGTGGATGAGGAATGGTTGGTTACAAAGAACAAGGTCAAGGAGAGAAGAGCTCTGACCTGCGGCAAGCTGCGACGCTCCCTTCCTACTTGAATCCCAATCGAACTCGCGCACTTCCACCGAAACTGGGTGACTGCGCCCTACTAGATGGGGATTTGTATGCAAAATCTCACTAAAAGCGCCATTTCGTTCTTATATACACGGATGACCGCGATTGGCCCATATGTTGTAGTCTTTTGGACGCTGAGTCGACTGGTTTTGGTCCGAAAAGGCTGCGATGCAGCGTTCCTCCTTTATTCCCAATCGAACATGGTTGAACAAGCGGTCACGTGCTCCTGGGTGGCCAAATCACCTGGTCACCGCGCCAGCAGGTGACAACTTTCACACCAAGGTTCAACTCGAGTTCAACTCTACATATTGTAGTGACAGGACTGCACCCAAAAAAGGTCAAACAGGCTAGTAAGTAATAGTTGTATACCCTACAGGCACGGTGACCAAGTGACTGGTGTACGCAGGAGCACGTGACCACTTGTTCAACCATGTTCGATTGGGAATAAAGGAGGAACGCTGCATCGCAGCCTTTTCGGACCAAAACCAGTCGACTCAGCGTCCAAACGACTACAACATATGGGCCAATGGCGGTCATCCGTGCTTTTATAAGAACGAAATGGCGCTTTTAGTGACATTTTGCATACAATCCCCCATCTAGTAGGGCGCAGTCACCCAGTTTCGGTGGAAGTGCGCGAGTTCGATTGGGATTCAAGTAGGAAGGGAGCGTCGCAGCTTCCTCGGACCAAGACCATTCCACTCAGCACCCAGAAGACTACAACTGGTGAACATTTGATTTTAGGGTATACTTCCCCTTTAATTGCGCGACGCGGCTCCGTCGGCCGACTCCGAGTCACACACATGTCAGTCTACTGTCTAGCCTCTACACTACAAGTACAAGACTTAGTCTACTCCAGACTGTCCAGTCCAGAGCTGCCTGAGACACAGGGAGAGGGCTTAGGAGGAATATACAATCATAATATAAGTGGATTCTCTTCCACTTCTCCTTCCCTCCACAGTCATATCACACTTCCTAGTCATCTTGGCTTTGCTTCGATTTCACCTGTATACATGTACATGTACACAGTATACAGTTACTGTACATGTACATGTGTAGAGTGTAGAGCGTTGCTCAATAAAATCCAGTCGCATCACTCAAGTATGCGCCGGGCGTTGCGCAGCCATAGACCTGCGAACACTGGGCTGTGGAATGATGCAAGGCTCTAACTTGAGTGACACCGCGACTGGATACCATTGATCAGTACTGTACTGTGCATGACGGTCCGGCAGTCGGTCGCACCATACCATCCGGCGCATTGGAAAATCGATTACCGGTAAGCATAATTTTAAAACGACATGATCATTCCTTGGGTGCACAGAAGTAGTTAACAATCGCAAAATCATAGCGGCTTACACTGTACGTTGTACACATGTGTACTTGTACATGTACATTGTACCGGGATTTATGCCAAAACTCAGGTGCAAGTTCTCTCACTGCATGTGCCCGGAGCGGCCCGGGACCGCACTGAGGCACCTGCAGCGGACTGTGTAAGTTCTCATAATCATCATGATGGTGTGATAGAGGAGCAGAAGCAAAGAGTCTGAGTGAAAACGTTTAAAAGCAAACCATTCTAAATTCTCGCAATGAGCAAAACTGTAGATAAGTGTCACACGCACAGTAAAAGCTGAGCTGCATCCAGCGGCATGCATACATGTAGGTGGGGAATTACAGACTGGAGCTGTGTCATGTCAGGTAACCCGGTGATTGCAATCTTCCGTTTTTCTATACAATGTGTTTCCGCACATGTCCCCGCGATACAGACACTGTCGTGGCATGCTTCACCTCAGAGCCGCAGCTCAGGTGCTAGTGAATTTGAGCCAGGTACTACATACACGTCACGCGGAAATATCTAGTCAGTTCGTGTATTCTGTTGCCATGCACAGCGCGAGGAGAGCCCTATCACGTAGCCTCCCTGGTGACCCATAATCAGACCGTTGAAACTTACTGTCACTTGGCCCAGATGTTAGGGTAACGCGGCGATCCAGGCTTCTGGAGAGGTATACAATCATGTAATGATCGCCCAGGGCTTGTCTTGCACCTGTCACTTCTGGTTTTGCCATTTTGATCTTCCGATTGGCTCTCCTGGAAGCACCCTGCTTTACCAGCATAGTTATTGTTCAATGCACTCCTTGCATTTTGATTTCACATTATACCATTAGCAGAACACATACCGGTACATGTGTATGCCGCCCACATTTCAAACACGTTAGGATGGGTCGACTCGGCTCTCACTTTGCGTTTGCAATGGATTCCTGGCTTTGACATTGATAAGGAGCAGCACAAGGCTGATAGACATAAGTTATGTGTCAGGCTACCTGCATCGCCGTACAGCAAGCAGACTCTCACAGGCGTCTTCAGCAGAACTAAACTGCGAAGGTTTACTTGTCATCATGTGGCGGTCGAGAGTGTTAACGGCAGCATCGGGCCAGTTGTACAAGTACACCTCATTGCTATCTCCCTGGTGTTGCTCCCAAACGTCAACCACCACCAGGCAAATCCATCAGACAGAAGAGCAGTGTACATGTACGATGTTGCCTTGGATACGTTTGGTGCGAGTACCACCTTATGACTGGCATACAAGTGTGATACTCCCATGCTGCTAGTGAGCCCGTGGCCCGTGGCCTGTGTCTGTGGCCCGGCCCTGGGTGCATCTTCTCGTACCTGTACCACCACACTTATATCCATTACATCCTCCCTTGTTTAATCGAACTAATCGGCTTACCGTAACCATTGTCCACTTGTGTCATCCCTGGTTAAGTGGATAATTTCAGTGCCTTGTGGAAACACCAATGATGGTGGTCGGCCAGCCACACCGGGTCACACTGCCAGTGACACTTTGTTATCACCATTGGTTGTTGATGTGCTGCGGCATGCCCACCAACACTGCACTCAGACTCCATGGTGGGGTGTTTGAAGCAACGGGTTCCGGCAATGTTTCTGGGAACAAACCCTCCTCGTAATGTTGCCCGCGACCGAGCTAAGCATCAATCAAGGTTGAAATCTCCAACCGTATCTCTAGATAATCTCCCTTCTTGAAGGAGAGGGCATCTTCCCCTCTCGCATGATAGTCAGTTCGCGATGAACAGGCTTCCAGCTGCATATTCATGGCTAACCTGATAGTTCCATGGCACTCGGCCGCACACATCTGGTGAGAAGTCATTGGTGACGTATCTGTCCTGTTATGCTATGTGCGACCCAGCCGGCCACTCCTAATCTCCACGTTATGGTGTTGTCAATGATTTGCAGAATCTCTCCTTTCTGGTAGGACGGCTCCGTTAGGACAGCCGAGTCTGTTAGAGTCTGTTAGGGTAGCTCAGAGTTCATCAGTTCTGGACTTATTGGCTGTTGCAATAATGAGAACATACTCAGCGCCAAGTCACATCACCGCCTGTGTGTCAGCTGATGGCTCAGGGGCCTCGCAAAATCTCTATATGTTGTAAATTGTGCACAAGGCGTAGGCATAGTTGCTGGGAACGCAGCCCTTTTTGGGCGCTGTGAAGGACACCACTCTCCACCAATCCTGGCACTTGTCACCAATCATCTCCAAGATGTCCCACCCGCCGTTAGACCCAAGAAAAGAGAGCTGCCGGTCGGGAATTGCTTCATATGAGTACCGGTAACTGTTACTTGCCACCAGTGGCTTGGTGGTACTAGTGGTTGTCCTGGCACCACTGTCCAAGGCGGATGAGAACTTGATATTTGCAGCAGTCCATAAACACTTACAGCCCTGAGCAGCGTTCACGACGCCTAGTCCAAGCTCCGGTCAATTCACCTCCAATATTTCTTCTATTGGCACAAGCCGGAAATCCGAGGTGATACTGTCAATTCGCAAGTTGCAACTGCATGACCAGTACCGTCGCATTTCGCTGATTTTCAGCCCAGCTTTCCTGGCGAATGACTTGTTCCACGCAGGCGAATGCTGGAAAGTCTCGGTGATCTCTTGAGCCTCTTGAATCAGTCTGCCCAGCCGTAGACATCTACTCTAAGTCTTTCCTTCCCGCGGGTCTCCCGAAAGGATTGCAGCATAATTTGCTGTCTGAATTACACTGCCAGTATGATTTGTTGCAAACATTCTTCGAAAGCTACATCAGCAGGAGAGTGGAGATGTACACCGTGCCAAGTCTGGAGGACCGGCGGCAATGTGAATCCAAACGCCACGGCCCTCGGGGCAAGATCAAGAACACAAACACGTAGAACACGCATACATGGACACGCCGCGGCATCTGTTCGACTTAGAGTGCAGTTTGACATGATGTACTAGTAGATCTACGCAACAAAATGTTACTTGTTGCAATCACGGTTATGTACTGATGGCATTAGCCTGGAATAATAATTATGAATGCTCGTCCACCCTGTGCTTGGCTGGTGAGGAATGGCTGCGCTATGATGGGTGATGACGGATGTCATTCGTTGTCAGTCACAGTTGGGCTTGAGGGCGTCCACCACACACACCGTGGCATGGTCTTTACCACGCCTACCATTGTAGCGGCCTGCCATGCCGGCCGTCCAGGTTAGTTGTCAAGGACTCCCATTCACAACGGCCCACTAACTGTAGCCTTACTTGTTACATTGTACTCACTCCGTCAAATCAGTGTTGCCAGTACTGGCACTACAGTACAAGTTATAGGCTGACTGGCTCTGACACTGCCGCTGGTGCTTTGACTGGAGTGTAAGAATGTACTGTACTGTGTGATCAAGTGACAAGACATGACAGTCTTTATGTCATGGCATGAGCATGGGACATTGACTGTGTGTGGAGTCACGGATTCGTGGACAGGAGTTGTGTGCCGGTGCGGTGGTGGTGATTCTTGATGGTGGTGAGTCTCGGAAAGTCGTGGAGTCCGCACTCCGCAGGCAGCCCAGTTTCAACACCACTGCCACTATGTCGAGGAAATGCCAGGGTAAGTCACGCAGTGGGATTGTGTGATGACGGATCATAGTTTCACGCTAGGCAAGGTGGACATGATGGCCAATAGTCTTTAGACTTTACAAATAATTACATACAATTACCGTAGTACTCACGCGATTAAAGGGGAAGTTAAGGCAAAAATTAAGATTTCACCAGTTGTAGTCTTCGGGGTGCTGAGTCGAATGGTCTTGGTCCGAGAAAGCTGAGACGCTCCCTTCCTACTTGAATCCCAATCGAACTCGCGCACTTCCACCGAAACTGGGTGACTGCGCCCTACTAGATGGGGATTTGTATGCAACATGTCACTAAAAGCGCCATTTCGTTCTTATAAAAGTACGGATGACCGCGATTGGCCCATATGTTGTAGTCTTTTGGACGCTGAGTCGACTGGTTTTGGTCCGAAAAGGCTGCGATGCAGCGTTCCTCCTTTATTCCCAATCGAACATGGTTGAACAAGTGGTCACGTGCTCCTGGGTGCACAAATCACCTGGTCACCACGCCAGCAGGCGACAACTTTCACACCAAGGTTCAACTCGAGTGACAGGACTGCACTCAAAAAAGGTCAAACAGGCTAGTAAGTTGTACCCTGCAGGCACGGTGACCAGGTGACATGACTGGTGTATGCAGGAGCACGTGACCGCTTGTTCAACCATGTTCGATTGGGAATAAAGGAGGAACGCTACATCGCAGCCTTTTCGGACCAAAACCAGTTGACTCAGCGTCCAAAAGACTACAACATATGGGCCAATCGCGGTCATCCGTGCTTTTATAAGAACGAAATGGCGCTTTTAGTGACATTTTGCATACAAATCCCCATCTAGTAGGGCGCAGTCACCCAGTTTCGGTGGAAGTGCGCGAGTTCGATTGGGATTCAAGTAGGAAGGGAGCGTCTCAGCTTTCTCGGACCAAGACCATTCGACTCATCACCCCGAAGACTACAACTGGTGAAATTTTAATTTTTGCCTTAACTTCCCCTTTAAGCCTAGTTCACATTCGACGGGACGCGACGTAAGGATCGACGGGAAGCGACGGGACGGTCTGATAGCTGACGGCGTCCAATGTGAACACCAGGAACGGGAACGCAACCGTACTACCGTACAGATCGGGAAGCGACGGGAAGAGTTGGATCGATCCAACTTTTCATACCGTAGACGGGCGTAGACGGGGACGCAAGCGTACAAAACGGCTGCAATTCGAGTGTGAACAGGAGACGGCGTCGTGCGCCGACTGCTCCCGATTCGTACTTGGAAATTTTTAGCATTTCGAACACTGCGCTTCCCTTGATAACTCACAGAATGGCTAGCACGACTTGAGTTGAATTTTAGCAACATAAGATCTCATGTCACTTATTGTATTTAGGGATAGTTCAGAAGCGTGACAGACGAATTATTCTATCATTTCCTGGGGCTATTATTTGAATGCCACAACTTTCAGGGCTACTGTTTTGGTCTTCAGGAAAAACTGGTGTTGTGAACTTGATTCCGCTTCTTTCAAGGAGAAATAATTGAAAAGAAGTCCGAAAAACGAGAAATTAGGTCCGAAAGTCACCCCGGCACGGACCATGCCTTATGACTCGCGCCGTTCGACGTTGAACGTCGCAAGGTCGACGTTGAACGTCGCAAGGACTGCTCCACGTCATGTCGTACGAATCATACAGGATTTTACAGCTCACCCCAGCCCTCCCGACAAGCCCTTAGGTCCCGTACCGTCGGCGTTGCGTCGAATGTGAACTAGGCTTAAGTGCCCTATTCACGGGGCACTGTTTTGTCAAAGTCCATCACAGATGGGGTACTATGCAAGAGAGGGTACTATTTTTCCTTGAATGCTGGTGGCACATTTACGTGATCCAGAAACGGCAACGATAACTGAGATTATGATCCTGAAACCACCACTCAGGCACCAGTTCAACGACATGGACAAGAACATTACCAAAAGAACAGAGAGAGAGAGAGAGAGAGAGAGAGAGAGAGAGAGAGAGAGAGAGAGAGAGAGAGAGAGAGAGAGAGAGAGAGAGAGAGAGAGAGAGAGAGAGAGAGAGAGAGAGAGAGAGGGGAGCGAGAGAGAGAGAGAGACTCGGAGAGAGATAGCTCTAATCGCGCGAGTACGGTATTACCACCGGTAGTATCTAGAGTGCACAAGCCCTTCTAGTTCTACGGCCAGTGTTGGCCATGGAGAATTGCGGCTTGTTTGCTCTTTGCACTGTACCACGCATGTACATGTACATCATGGTATATCCACAAGCTACAATCACGATAGATGTGTGGCTAGGATACTGGTACATGCCATCTTGCCTTCTATTCCGGGAACAGTGGAGCAGTGTCTGCCGCTCTTGGATTTCAAACCAACCGGGTACATTTGCACCTGTCCCAACTCTTGCCGAACCGGGTCAGTCCCGGGTACATTTAAGTGCGACTATTGTACATCAGGGAATCTTAGGACTCCCTGATTGAGTCCCAGCTGGGTCACAATTGACCCAGTGGTCTTTGTCCAAGTGGGTCCCCCCCCCAACGCCGGGTACTGACCCGGCTCTGGAGCAGACTCTGAAAAATTGGTTGATATGGAAGTGTGCAGTGTAGTCTACGTCATTCCTCCTGGAGGAATAACATACTGCACACTTCTGTATCAACCAATTGCTCTGGCAAGCGTGACCAAGCTAAAAGACTTTCTCTTCATATCTCTGACCAGTTTCTGTCAGTCCAGGCTGAGCATTTTTTCTGGATCCTAAGCTATTTTGAGTTGTGGCTCATAATCTCTTCTTGCCTTGCCTTTCCCTTACTGCTTCTTTCGCTTTTATGGTATTGGGCCCAGTTCCCGTTTATTGTGCGAAGTCAAATAAACACAAACAAGCATGTTTGAATGGTACGTTGGTAAAGGCAAGCCCGGCTAAATGGAGATAAACAAACGCCTGTCCACTTGCACACAAGTTCTGAAAGCTGTAAAGTAGATACACGACCAGTAGTTACATTAGGGAGGTTCTGCTCTACGTTTTGGGAACGCGACGCAAAGAATCACGCGAACTTTCTTCGCGTTCCCGTAACGTAAAGAAATGCTGTTCTGCTCTACGTTTCACCTAGATAAGTCACGTGGAATGTGTACTGGGAATTTCCCCTTCCATATTTGGCAGTTTTCTGCATGCAGTTGATCGATACCCAGCAAATCTGTACGCATTTTCTCTGCGTGTGCCACAACGTAGAGAACCTCATCTCCGCGTAGAAATCTGGACCAAAAACACGCGAAGCCGTAGACTCTAACCCAGACACCTGCTCTCTACGTGATTTCTCTACGTTTCACGTATAGCAGAACCTCTCTAGCCTGGCCGCGGCACTGAGCTCTCCTTCCCAGCACCAGCACAATGAGTTCCAGCATCATGGTGCCTGGTCGATACATGGCTAGTGCCAGTGGTGGTAGGTACTAGGTATCTTACACAGCCGGCTGGTACACCAGGTAGCGCTTCACGCATAAACTGCATACTACACATACCTTACAGGCGCATGCGCCGTACGGGTTCCTGGGTGCCCGGAACCCCCCTTTTTTTCGCTCAAAATGCAGGATTTTGCTTCATTTTTTGAAATTTTTCCCGGGGCCAAGGTCCCCCGGAACCCCCCCCCCTTGAAGGGCACCGGCGCACGCGCCTGCCTTACAGGCTACAAAGGCAGAAGAGAACAGAGACAGCCGGCTAGGGCATTGTTGTAACGCTGCGTTTCATGCACATAGCAAAGCTAAGGCAATCCTCAGACAACTGAGTCAGTTGTCTGAGGATTGCCTTAGCTTTGCTATGTGCATGAAACGCAGCGTTACAACAATGACCTAGCCGGCTGTCTCTGTTCTCTTCTGCCTTTGTGGTAATGCTCCATCCTTGTGGTGTTGAGCACTCTAGGCAATCTGGGAACTCTCGCTATTGTGTTTGTACCTTACAGGCTATGTTGCTAAATCCTACACTTATTATTTACAAATGACACATTCTCCACCATGGACCAGCAAGAAAGACGCACCGGAAAAGACAATGACAAAACTGAGCTGTGAGGGGTGCTAGCTAACCGAGCTCAGCTGCAGTACAGCCAGCAAATAATTCTACTAAATGTCGTGTGCTCCCTCTGGAGTGAAATATTTGCCGGCATCATCCTACCACCACCCCCACAAACAACACACACACACACACACACACACTTGTACTTGTTGCTCACTGCCAAAACTGGTCACGTGGGTCTCCCCGGGAGAGGGGAGAGAGACTCAAAAGGAATCTTGGAAAGATGACTCAATGGCTATTGAACCGCCCAACGGCCGACACCCCCTGAAATCCCCAAAACTCTGGGTGGACTTGGAAATTATCCCACTTATGGGCTCACCACACCTCGGTAAGTGGGTGAGGACAAGGTGCAGAAAAAGGATTGACGGCATCAGGGTATCCGTCCAGGGATCCAACTGCAGTTACCCCTGCCCCAAGTGAAGGTAATACTTGCTACTAGTCTAGTGTGGGTGGCTAAATCAGAGTGGATCTGATATAAGCTTCACTAGCACCATTGATTACACAAGAGTTATACTAGCCAGAAGCAGTCCATGGTTAACAGGTATGTATACTTCGAAAGTATATGAACCCTGGAACCAACAAAGGTGGCAGGTACAACATTACACCTTCAAGCAGCCGAGCCCGTTGGCAACAGACCCAACACCGTGAATCAGGCATAAGTGTACCCATCAACCGAACTAGCTGACACACACACACACACACACACACACACACACACACACACACACACACACACACACACACACACACACACACACACACACCTACCTGCAGGTCTCGCAGATAGCACTGCAGCCAGTGCAGGTTGGGATAGAATTCGAAAATTATTTGATATTGTGACAAATACTCTTATGTAGGGTTTCCAATCTCTTCAAAGAAGAGGAGACTTGGGTCTATGAAAAGACTCACCTTCACATCCACATAGAAGAAGCAGGGGGCTGGGTCCAGGCTCTCGTGAACAGGCTTTTACAGCCCAAGAATAAAAATAGAGCACGGGGATTCATCCAATAGTCTAAATCTCAAGCTTGCCAACACCAGCTGGGGGAAATCGGGACAATTGACATATACGGATGCATACAGCCATCATCATGTTGAGGATGGCACAATGTTGAAGAAAAATATTATAATGAAAGCGTAGTGCTTGCCTTTCCAGAAAGCAGACCTGGGTTACATGACGATTATATTTTTCGTTGACAAGTTCCTTTTGGTATTGTGAAGTGGTGCTGAAAAGGAAAGTGCAAAAAGGATCAAGTAAACAGCAAACCAGCTGCTATCTACGGATGCACGCATTCACATCGGTGTGAGTGGTTGTATACTCTATGCAGCGTCATCTTCACCTGGATCTTCCTGCAACTCTCCATCCGCTGTGTCAACGCCGACCTCTTCATAGTCCTTCTCAAGGGCTGCAAGATCTTCGCGCGCCTCGGAGAACTCTCCTTCCTCCATGCCCTCGCCGACGTACCAATGGACGAAGGCACGTTTCGCGTACATCAGATCAAACTTGTGATCCAGACGAGCCCATGCCTCGGCAATGGCAGTGGTGTTGGACAACATGCAGACGGCACGCTGTACCTTGGCCAAGTCACCACCGGGTACAACAGTTGGTGGCTGGTAGTTGATGCCGACCTGGGATGAGAAAAATACACAAAAAGCGAAAAATACACAAAAAGCGCCACAAACAACACAAACACCACAAACAGAGCTACACATCTACACTCGGAGGAGAGACAGAAGACAAAGCATTCCTACTACTGCTATGCCAGTGCGGGGCGAGTACATGCAATGGTCTGCATTTTCTTCCTCCACTCCTGCAGCACACAGACCTTGAGGAAGAAAGAGTGAGGACATGAATTGCTCAATGTGCTTTCTAGCTATCCTTCCATGCTGCACGTTGTGCAATATACACACATGTTGGCATCATGGGTACATGCACGTCATGTGTGGCATCATCCTGTTAACTACAATCACCTTGAATCCTGTTGGACACCAGTCAACAAACTGAATGGTGCGCTTGGTCTTGATGGTGGCAATGGCTGCGTTGACGTCCTTGGGCACCACATCGCCGCGGTACAGCAGACAACAAGCCATGTACTTGCCGTGCCGAGGGTCGCACTTCACCATCTGATTGGCCGGCTCAAAGCAAGCGTTGGTTATCTCGGCGACAGTGAGCTGTTCGTGATAGGCCTTTTCTGCAGAGATGACCGGCGCATATGTTGCAAGGGGAAAGTGGATACGTGGGTACGGGACAAGGTT
The DNA here is from genome assembly GCF_964019385.1 of Sycon ciliatum. Taxonomy (NCBI): domain Eukaryota; kingdom Metazoa; phylum Porifera; class Calcarea; order Leucosolenida; family Sycettidae; genus Sycon; species Sycon ciliatum. Next base: position 66,371,224 of record NC_088643.1, read on the forward strand.
TGTTTGAAACTCAGTCAAGTCCACGTTGAGGGCTCCGTCGAAACGAAGCGAGGCTGCAGAGTCAACAAACACCCATGTAGGCAGTTGGATGAGCAACACCAGCCAAAGCATTACATGCAGACAGTGATAAGATTCACATCCAAGTCATTAACTTCACCATGCTCCCAAGAGCCTTGCAGTAGTACAGTAAGATCGGGCGCCGAAGAACGCAGGGGCTCGAGCGCAGCCTAGGAAAGTTCTTAAATTTTTGATTCTAGCCAGACCGTTCTTATTCACACGCGCGCGGCGAGTCGAGTGACGTCATGACGTTTGTCATGTACATGTACTTCTAAACTAGTGGATGTCGTAAATGGGAATGACTGTACATGTAGCAGTTACTGTTTACATGTGTACATGACATGTACTCACCTCCCATACATGTACAATGTAGATCTACGTACAATGTAGATCTAGTGTTCTTAAATCTGATAATTCTAGCCTGGACTGTTCTTAAATTTTGCCGGTTTTCCAGCCTGGGTGTTCTTCGGCGAGGTGTTCTTCGGCGCCCGATCTTACTGTACTGCATGAAGAAGGCCTATGTGAGCTTGTATCCTCAATCCAACACGAACTATGAAACAAAGAAGAAGTATCATCAACGACGACACCACAGCTTAGTGGTTGGAGCTTCACTGGCCATTACTATGGCATTAGCGAGGGTCCCTGGTTCGAGTTCCAGTGGTGCAGGCAATTTTATTACTTTTATTACATTCCTGTTTCAACTCAATCAACCTTACGTATTAGTACCTCCAATCCACATTCATAAACACAACTGCAGGCATGGCCATTACCATTAGTTGTGTCCACGCCGGCTCCCAGTGTCTTTCGGGGTGGGGGAGAGATACCTCACGATTTGTGCAAAGCTCTGTTGATATAATCCAATTACTATGCCATCAGATCACAACCTACCAGTGATGGAGGAGACAATCTGGGCAATGAGGCGATTCAGATTGGTGTACGTCGGCCGTTCTACGTCCAGATTGCGCCGGCAGATATCGTAGATAGCTTCATTGTCCACCATGAATGCACAGTCGGAGTGCTCCAGTGTGGTGTGAGTGGTCAGCACACTGTTGTACGGTTCTACTACTGCAGTAGAGACCTGGCCAAGGTATATACACAAGCATCGGAGTTCAGGTAAGGTGTACGGAATAGTGTACATGTATCTACCAGCCTGCGGGCATCACCGCAAATCGGCTCGTATTGCACAGGTCATGTAATGGTAAAACTCAGCACACCGTGTAGTCTCTTAGTCACGTCAGATCATTATTTTTTCCTGGATCATAATTATTGTTGTTGCTCGGCCAGTTATGTTCGGTCAGTTATGTTACATTGAGAAGTACGAGGGAGAGAGAAAAGCATTGACAACAGACATGCCTCCAGTCCAGTAGTCACAACACGTGTCACTTCAAGTATAGAGTTTCAGCACATCAACGTGCCGAGTGTCTCTGTGTGCATAGTACTGATTCTCGGCCGCAGATGTACAATGGCCCGAGTGCATAGAGCAGTACAGCTGGCTTCCTTGTATGCCGCAAGGACGCAGTACAATCAGCACGGGTAAAGCAGTTACACTTACCTGCGGCGCAGGGTAGATGGCAAACTCCAGCTTGCTCTTCTTTCCGTAGTCAACAGACAGACGTTCCATGAGCAGTGACGAGAAGCCGGATCCAGTGCCACCGCCAAAAGAGTGGAAAATGAGAAAGCCTTGTAGTCCAGTACACTGGTCCGCCTGTGCAAAGTGAACAGGCAGTAGACCATGAGCTAACCGTGCAGTGTAGCTTAGCTCCATAACATTTAGCTGCTGCTTCTGCCAGGATTTCACATCTTAGCCGCATATGGTTGCACATGTACTGATCTCGTATCTATCTACACTTCTTCTGTTGTTTAGCAGACTGTGGCACGGTTTGATGAAGCTAACATTCCATCCATACGGAATTTCTAGGATTTGAGATTTTTTAACATCCCGAAATGGGGATTAGCGTAAGTGCCCACATAAAGTGTAATCAACATCCAAGCATCGCATAAATCACCATTCCTAAACCGATCGCCTGTTTGAAGCCATGCTTACATAAGAAAAGTGCTTTCCGAGAAGAATCGTAGATACGGGGTGAGACGCTACATATTGGCAGCAGAAAGTCGTTTGTCACCATCCTCCGATCACTATCTCTGCTCAGTTCACAAAACCTAATCTCCGTGTGCAGTACTTACCAGCTTACGGATACGACCCAGGACAAGGTCAATGATCACTTACCAGCTTACGGATACGATCCAGGACAAGGTCAATGATCTCCTTGCCGATGGTGTAGTGCCCACGTGCGTAGTTGTTGGCTGCATCCTCCTTGCCCGTGATCAACTGCTCAGGGTGGAACAGCTGGCGGTATGTACCGGTACGTACCTCATCTGTGAGGCAAAGGGTTTACAACACACACTATAGTCAGTACTAGTGTGTAAGAGATGCAGTCGGCACACTCGATATGCTGGCGCTTTAATTTAAACTGCAGATGCAAGATTGGGAGAACTTGAACTCATTTTCAAGTTCATTTCTAGTTCTCCCAATCCTCAGTCAAATTGCACAATTCTCCATTCTCCTCTTCCGTGGCCAACGTGTCATCATCCCTGCATCCCAGCGCAACGCTGCCCTTGGCAGTGCTCACGAGGGTCATCAAGGCGTTGGTAAGTGTCGTGCTCGTGCGTGTGCTGTGATGTGGTGGCCTGGTATGTCTACGGACATTGAGTCGTATGTGATGTCTTGTGCCACCTGTGCCAAGGCCCGTCCTAACCCAGCCGAGCCGCTCATCTCGTCCGAGTTCCCATCTCTTCCATGGTCAAAGATCGCGTGTGATCTGTGTGCAGCCAAAGGATCCACTTACCTAGTTGTTGTGGACTATTTCACTCCTGGGTCATCTGTCCTCCGAAATCGTCGCCACATGCGTGCGTTGCCATCCACGTCAGCCAAACGCCCTGATCCCTCCCGCTCACCCTCCTCCATTGAGCCCATGTATGAGGTTGAGTATGATGTTCCTGCTCCCGTGCATGTTGCCCTGCAACCACCAGCTAACTCTACTCTGCCACCTCTTCTGCCTGTGCCGCAGACTCCTCGAGTTGCTAAGCCTCTGCCACCCGGTCGCAGACCACCATCCAACCGTGTTCGCCATGCGCCTCAACGCTATGCTGCCAATACCTGAACACAGTAACACTCTTTACTTCGTGCGCTCCATTTGAACTATGGCTGTGTTCTTTTCATGTTTTTTTTCTTCTATCATTCTGAGTAATGCTCACTCTGGTACCCACTCCAGACCTGCTCTCGTTCCTTTCCCTCTCTCCTTTGCTCCACACTTTCTCGTGCCCCTCCGTTCGCATTTTTTTCGGGGAGAGATGCACAGTCACCTACCTGTGCCTATATATTTGGCATAGTGCATCCATATGTAATTTGACCACGCTTCCTATTTCACACCTTCGCGTACGCACATGCACCTCGCATGCACCAGCGGTAACTGTTGCGTGCCTGTGCTGTTTACATGCCTACTCTGTTCCCTGTGTTCTCCACTTCTCCTTCTGTCTTCATCAAGTATAGTTTGTAATTCCTACCGGAGGGTGATGGTGGTGTTGGACTGAGAGAGTGTGCATGGGCATTTACCCTTAGTGCTGTTGCAATAACGCAACATTGAGCAGTCAGGGAATAGGAAAGTTCTTTACTCGGTCTATATGTTCTGTAAAAAGCAGTTACTGGCACAGGACTGAGGTAGATCTACATGACTGTACAACGATAGACTACAATATTATGTACTGTCATTGCATTGATTGCTTATACCTAGGCCGGTGATATTCACTCCCATACCTTTCATGCAGCCAGGAACCGCACTTTCACTATTATTATAATTATACAAACCTCGGGGGACCTCGGTTGTTATACTAGTGACTATCAGCCAATGCTCACTTCGGCTTCTGGTAATATTACATGACTTTTTTGTATACATACCGGTATTTAATATGGTCTTACCGATGACCGTTGGCTCCAGGTCTACGAACACAGCACGCGGGACGTGCTTGCCAGCGCCAGTCTCGCTGAAGAAGGTGTTGAAGGAGTCGTCACCGCCTCCGATGGTCTTGTCCGAGGGCATTTGTCCGTCAGGCTGGATGCCATGTTCAAGGCAGTACAACTCCCAGCACGCGTTACCAATTTGCACTCCGGCCTGCCCGACATGGATGGAAATACACTCACGCTGCATATTCCCCAACGAAAAACATGCACACACACGCACACACACACACATACGCACAAGTTCACGTATCGAGCACAAGCACACATGCATGCCAGGTGAGTGCAAAACGCAGGCACAAAAACAGTATCGCCATAAGTGAGGGACAAGCGGAGAGACGAACGAACTTCCGAAACGCCACTGCAGTCGCCGCTTGAGAATTTCTCGCTTTCAAGCCACAGTACATACAGGAATACCAAGCAACGCCGTACTGAATTAGTTAGTGGATGAAAGCCAGCAGGAAGTGAGCCACAGCCAAAACAACATACCATGATGACGATGATGAGGTGGGTGTCAGTGCTAGCGGTCGAAACGAAGAACCCTTTCGTCAAAAGCAAGGATTGACAAGAGTTGATGTTTACGGAACTGCAACGTTACAATGAACGACTTTTTCTCGTTGTGAACCTGTTCCGCTCAGATGTGCTTCTTCAAATAGCGTTCCCTGGCCAGAGCCAACACACGGTCGGGGGATCCAGTCGGTAAGCATGAAAGGTGTATCACACTGAATCGACCGCCAAGAAATGTCGCGCCGTGAACATGGTGAACGACGTGTACACTTGTAGTTGTACTAGGTGCATGCGGAGATGGGAGGAAACCACAGACCCACAGCCACCGGGTACGGGTGTGAATGTGTGTCAAGTCAGTGCGCAGCAGTGCAGAGCTAGAGCTAGCCGTGCAAACTACCAGTATGGCAGTAACGACACTAACGACGTAACAACTCGTGTTACTTCTTTCACCATGTAATTGTTCACCCAACGTCAAAGACAGATATTTGACCACAATCTGAATCGTGTGTATGCATACTGATCTGGTGATGGCCAATAGTGGCAATAGTAATACATGTTCACTAGTTTGAGGGAAAGAGACAAACATGTACTGGTATTTCCCTCACCCGCGGCGCCATTTCAGCGGTACACTTGAGTGACCATGGTGACGGGGCTGGATTTCATTGAGCAGAACTGTAGTGTGTGAACGTTCCTTCCTTCATTCATGTGCTTGTGAAGTAACAAGTAACAGTTACTCACTGAGCCCCCCCCCCCCCCCAAGATATTTTAGGGAGAGCACAAGGGGAGGGGGGGGGGAGAGTTGTAAATACTAGATATTATGTAAGGTTCGAAGTGTACTGCATGCAGCATTGCTACTTGTCAAGGGAACGCCTTAGTGGTAGATACATGTTTGTGTAGACGGCATGAAACAGAGTGGTTCAGGCTGAAAACGCGGAAGAGCCGGTCGAACAGCAATAATAATAATAATATAACAACAACAATGATTGGCAACCAAATGCCAAGAAACGATAAATGCTCAGGCTTCCACGCCAGTTCATCAAAATAATGCCCCCCTCCCCGCTCACTAGTCCAAGGTGGTGGTCTAGGGATATGTACACAGTCATCACTGCTCGAGCTGATGTGACTAGAGTGGTACAAATATAAAATTTAATTCAATACAAGTACAGTCATGTACAGTGTACATGACTGTACTACATGTACACTGTAACTGTCATGTCCGGGGATAGGAATGAGGACACATTATTTGCCTGACCAATGGAGCTGGGCATGATTCTATCAAACTCTTGGGGAAAACAGTAATGAGTAGAAAGTACGATAATAATTATCATCGCGCACGTGTGCTGCTTCAAATTGCGACAATGATGAAACAAACAGACTTTTGCAAATCTCTGGCATGCATGTACTTCAAGATACACTCATTGGAACGGAGGGGGTGGGGGTGGGGTGGGGGTGCACTGAGCCATAAGCTGTCAAAACTGACCTTTTTGCATTATGGAACATTTGAATTATTGGTATAGAGTGGCACATGGATTAGTTCTTAATTCAAGGATGCCTGTTGCAACGTTCCACATGACCTGCAGCAATGCTCTGCATCACTATAGTCGGGCACACACCGCCTGATATCGGTCTCAGATTATTCACGCCACCTGGTCGGCCTCAAGGTAGCTCTTTCCCTCACTGACAAACAAATCTTCCATGCGATATTCGATTGCCTCGAATGTTGGCCTCTCCGCCTCGTCTTTTTTCCAGCAGTCGAGCATCAGCGTGTAGAGTGCATCAGTGCAGGTTGCTGGCTTGGGCATACGGTAGCCTCGCTCGACCTACACACACACACAGTACACACCACAAGACAGTCACAAGAACATGACGTGTTACCGCGGGATTGCAATAGCACACAGAATAAACCCAAGGTGCAAAAAAGGGGACGAGAAAAACATGGCCTGCGCTTGGACACATCATTGCCCCTCGCAGTACATTGTGCATACCCTGTACTTTCAAGTAACGTTACAATCATATACATGCACATGGATTTCCAAACTACAAGCAATACTTGTATGTAAGGAACATGACTCCATGAAGCATGTGCAGCATCATGCAATGGTGATTAGCGCTCTCCCAGGGTAATATCCGCATCCACGTGTAAGCTGCACTGTACCACCCCCCCCCCCCCTCCTCCCAGCTCATTATTTGTTTGCATCTTGAAGTGCGAAATTGGACGCGTTGCGGAAAACTAATAAGCTGTTAAGCCAAACTCAGGCCCAGGGTATAGTTTACATCCCACACTCAAGTGACTGCTAGGATCTCCATCGCAGAAATTGCAAGACAATACTCACTACAGCATCTGCTGTATATTTACCACACAGCAGCACGATGCTCCAATGCGGAGGATTGCTGTGTAGGTAACTGATGTTACTTTAGTAACCATCAGTTACGTCTCCCATAAATAATTGTCAGAATGTAGATGTACGTAAGACCAGTGTCCTTACCTGAGCAAGAACTTCAGCATTGGTCATCGTTGGGTATGGCGTGCGTCCATAAGTGACCAGCTCATACAAGAACACACCATATGACCAGACATCCGACTTGATCGTGAAGATGTTGAAGAGGCATGCTTCCGGAGCAGTCCACTTGATGGGGAACTTGGCACCTTCCCTGGCAGTGTACTCATCATCTCTTACCAGGCGAGACAGGCCAAAGTCACCAACCTGTGTACGGGGGAGAGAGAGACACAGAGAGAGAGAGAGAGAGAGAGAGAAAGAGAGAGAGAGAGAGAGAGAGAGAGAGAGAGTGAGTGAGTGTATTTGCGTGTGTGCGAGAGTGAGAGTGCGATGACATGACGCAGGTAAGAGAACGATATTGCCGAGTAGCAGCAGACACATACATGTAGGGAGAGATTGCGATGCACACCACATGGGTTTGGTGGACGTGTGTATCGGGTGTAATCCCCGCAACGCCATGGCACCTGAAAGGGCCACACATGTGCGAGGGTACTCTCATGTGTGCACACGCACATGCGTCCAAGTACATGTACTGTGTTGCTAGAATATCAAATCCGAGCTGTGCGATTTCTGAACCCAAGTATGTAGACGCACGGGTGTTAGCCTTCAGGTCAAGTGCATCTTAATCTCTTTATTACTATTAGCTGGGAACAGGAGCACAGACATAAAATTCAACACGAAAGTGACTAGTTTTAAGTAAAGACTGTGTCCCCTCTGCATGGCATAGCATTACTGTTGACAGGGGAAGGAAAAAGGATATTGGCTTACCTTGACTATGTTGCCATGTCCTTTGAGCACATTGCGTGCAGCCAGATCACGATGCAGATAACCCTGTGCCTCCAAATATGCCATTCCACTAGCCACCTGAGAGGATACGTATAACAATACACATCATCCGTCATCACAGGTGAGCAGGTATATTTTTCTGGCAAAAGGAACTTAAAGTACCTAATTTTTGACGGACAGATGAAGTCAAAGCATACTGGAACTGGGCCAAACTTGCTACTGCTGACAAGAAGCAATGTTCGCTATTAGAGCTTACCTGAGCACCCATATCAACAAGGTGGTTGGCCTTCAAATTCTGGCCAGCATCGTCTTGGAGAAATTTCAGTAGCGCCCCACCCTCCATGAGCTCAGTGACAATATAAATGGGTTCTTCCTGCGAGCACACGGCGTAGAGCTGAATGAGGCGAGGGTGCTGCAGTTTCTTCATGATGGCCGCCTCCTGGAGGAACTCGCTGGGCGTCATCGTGCCGGGCTTCAGCGTCTTGATGGCAACGCGAGTCGTGTTGTTCCATGTGCCTTCCCATACCTGCAGCATTCAGTCAGCAATCAACCAAAACTATTCCGCAAAAACTCCTTCAAGTTACACAGGGTTACAAAAAGGACCATGCAACGGCAGTCTACAGAAGCAAATCTAGAGAACTATGTAGGAACCATATTTGATTTTGATCTCTGATCTCTTTGGCCTCAACTCCACTATGATAGGCAAGTTTGGGCTGATTAAAAATGAATAGCTGGGCCCGGCTCAGCTACTCGGCCGGTACTATTGGTCTAAGTGATGTGACTATGAGTCCCTAGGCCCCGGTGGTATTCTCTCTGTATATTGACTGTGTACGTCGTGCACATCCACTAGGAGGTATGGTGAATCTACAGACCTCAGCTCTCCGTGACTGTGCATATCTGCATACATCCATGCATGGCCCTCCCGTCAGGACCAAAATAGGCAGATGCTGCTGAATGTGTGATGCTTTCTTGTCTGCACCCTCCAACAGAGAGTACCGGATGAGATTGGTAGAAATGGCTGGTGGGAAAAATACTCCCTTCCGAACTTTCGTTACAAGTTTCATGCCGTGACAGTTCACCATCCTTAACCACCAGCACCAACTTGCCCCTTTCTTCCCAGCATGCATGATCAAGAGCTTAAGGCTATAGTGACTTACCTCACCAAACTGACCAGCACCCAGCTTCTTGACCATGCTAAGTGTGTTCCTCGGGATCTCCCACTGATCACGCATGGAATGGCTTAGGCTTGTCAGAGCCGGTTTGGAGGTGGGACAAGGCTGCAGGGTAGAAACAGGGACCACAATCGCGTAAATACAAAAATAGGGCAGTTCTAGTACATGCTTCACTATCAGCTAAGAAAGGTGGCATGGACCATGCAAACCAGAGTGCTCCATATCTGATGCATACTTCGTATATGGCTCCACAACAGCAATACAACCATGTACTTGCAAATCAGGTACTCGTAACAAAACGCTTCCAGTGATCTCTGTTGAAATTCTATCAAATATTCTAGGCAAACATTATTTCGCCAATGACAAACAGTCATTGAGGACTAAACTTGAAGTTTCATGCGAATCCCAAGGGTAAAAATGGGTTCATGCACAATGGGTAAACCCTATGGTGTATGCACCTGCAAGCACACATCCAGATAGCTACAGACACCTTGTTTGATCAAGGCCCAGTAGGAGGACAATGAGGCAGAGCACAGGGCAAGCAGCAACATTAAGCCCAATGCAGAGCTGTATAACACGATCAATGCATGCACCACTGCTTACCTCAATCAAACGGAATGCCAGGCCATACGCTTCTGTTCCGTAGAACGCCACAAGCTCCTGCAGCGTGTGGAACGTGAACTGCTTGGAGATGAACATGCCGGAGCCATCGTCCAGCATGCGAATACGGTAGTGGCGAATGGCCTCGTTGTCGCGCAGAGACAATGAGTACGAGTTCCCCTGGCTTTCTGATTGGCGGACAATAAAGGAACCCGGGCGTCCGTAATTTGTCAGGTGCCGCTCTGCATCCTGTCTCTTCACCGGACCAAAGAACCAGCTAAACGCAGACAAGATTATAGAAGACACAGGAGTACGAGTGTCACTCATCATAGCCAATCACAATCTGTAATAATCATTGCATGAATACTGCAGGAGACAAGCGGCTGTTCATGCTGTAGCTTCAAGTTAGTTTCATGCACTGGGTGATCATGCACTGGGTGATCATGCACTGGGTGATCATGCACTGGGTGATCATGCACTGGGTGATCATGCACTGGGTGTTTCATGCACTGGGTGTTTCATGCACTGGGTGTTTCATGCACTGGGTGTTTCATGCACTGGGTGATCATGCACTGGGTGATCATGCACTGGGTGATCATGCACTGGGTGATCATGCACTGGGTGATCATGCACTGGGTGTTTCATGCACTGGGTGATCATGCACTGGGTGATCATGCACTGGGTGTTTCATGAGACATCAGTCACAGCCTGTAACTAACTTAGCATGGTAGCGACCACACGCACACAGCCGTGTGGCTTCATGCATGTGACTGAATTTATCATCATTGTTACGTCACCGAACAGTTTGGTAGCATTTTTGCTCATGGTTTGCAACATGTCAAAGGCCAGCAGCATGGCTTACCCAAGCACACAGCTACAGAGTAGAGTGATGCTGTCACTGCTCATCCACTAGGCCGTGGAAGCGCAACACAAGGATCTTTATGTGTATCAGAACCATGGACTGTTTTTATCACGCCACAGAACCATACTATGCAGTCCACGACTAGCATATCGTACAGACAAGATGAGAGAGCTCCTAGCTCAGGGCCCTCACTATTTTTGGTCTTTACCTGCGCCTTTGCATTTAATGGTGCAAGAGATGTACCTGTAATCCGCGTTGAAAAGACGTTCCTATCAGTTTGTATTTAACACACCTGATAACCTGGGTAAAGACCAAGCCTAGCGAGAGCCCTGCACAGGCAGCTCTCTCGCTTCACATGTGGTACGTGTGACCTCCCACCGGCCCTTTGGGCTTACCAAACACTCGCTAGACACAAGCCGGTGCTGACACGTATTCTAAGGTTCTTGGCCTCTCGCATGATCATTCATGTGACATGCACCAGCGCGTGCACCTAGTATGTATGTTTTCTGCTCTGCTCATGCTGAAAATACTTTTGGTTGCTGACGTGATCGGCCACATGACGAGTCACGCGAGATGACTGCCCCCCCCCCCCCACACACATACCACACTTACAAATTTACACACACACACACACACACACACACACACACACAAATATACGAAATAAAGCGACAAGGACCCTGGATACGCCAGACGCTATAAACTACGTAAGGGGTCGTCCGTATTTTTCGAAAAATTAAAAAATCCGTCCTCAGGCAGAAAGGGGGTGGGTGGTCAAGAGCGCTGGCGGAATTTAATTTTTCGATTTTTCGTACTTTTTTTTTCGTCAGTGACTTTCATACACTTGTTGTACTGACATGTAGTGCACTGTAGACGTAGTGTAGGATCGCGAACACCAGTATGATATACCGGTACATGACTCTTTTGTAGTTGTAGGACGCGCATGGCCGTCGGTAGACCTCCTCACTTTACTTAGCTACTAGTACTTGACATACATGTACATGTACATGTAGGTGCAATCAGTGAACATGGGGTCAGGACTCAGGAGTTCTTATTTTCGAGCTGGGCATCGGTAAAAATCAAAAAATTAATGGGAAAAAAATGGGAGTTGGGTGGGTGGGTCAGAGACAATTTTGCACGAAGACGGATTTTTTAATTTTTCGATAATTACGGACGACCCCTAACATCTCTTTTTTGCTTAGCTCCGGGAACAAACAAAATCACGCTCATGTCCCCCCAGGTGCCTTAGGCTGTGGCCGTGACACCATACTCCAACACGTCAGCTCCAATCATGTATCGGTCAGATTTGTAGCGTGCAATGCCCCAAAAGGAAACTCACAGATCACAGAGCAGTGACTGACAGGATCATACCTTTCCCTGTAGGTCACAAGAGGTGCAGGTGTGTAGCCAGAGGTTAGGTAAGGGACGGACATTCCATTGGGATACCGATGTCCACCGTCATCACTGCTACCAGCATCACCAGCAACAGCAGCAGCGGCAGCAGCAGCACCGCCTCTGTGTTGCTGCATGGCGTGCAGCGACTGTTGTCCACCAATAGCCACCACTGCCCTGGGCATGCTGACTCCCTGCTGACCAGACTGGTCACCTGCTGGTGTAATGCTGGACGGTCGCTCTCCATTGGCCACCAGTGGCTCTGTACTCCTCGACTCCTGCACTCCCCATCTGCTGGGTGATAGTCTGTGCGCAGGATAGTGCTGTGTGCTAACACTGCCAGAGCTGGTGTTGCTGTGGACAGCTAGGTGGTTGCCGTGTAGGGAATGCTCTGTACCACGCGCTACACCTCCATTCTGTACATGTCCACCACCACTTACTGAGCCCGAGGTCGATCTACTCGTCGACAGTACTCCTCCTCCTGCTGAACTAATAGCACCACTGCTACCTCCCACTCCTCCTCCTCGATGCCCGCCTCCACTGCTGATGGAGAGCTTCGACGTGGCGCTTGACAGTTGGTGAACATCCACCGCGTCCAGGTCCCCGCCACCACCAGCCGGTAAGCGAGGCGGAGAGCAGCGACACCTCTGCGGAAGCATCAGCAGCGAATGGCGCTGATGTGATGGTCGCGCACGACCGCGGATCCGCTCCTCCGACGTCGACACTGGCGGCGGACGTGGAGGCCGAGCTTTTCGTTTCGAGGGCGCTCGCTCAGCTGACCATGACCTTCGCCGGCTGCTTTTCCAGAACTTGCAACAGTCCATCATCTCCTCGGTCTCTACTCAACGCTTTGCGTGGACTCAGTTTTCTGGGCAAGCATTCTACTGCAGACCTTTGTTCTGGCTAGAGTCGAGAGAAAGACCCAGGCAGTGTAGATCTACGCACGCGCCTTGGCTTGACTATTGCTAGTGCCTGATGATCGACTCTGCGCTGCACGGAAAAGACGAAGTGAAAACATGCCGCGCACAGGGGATGTTGGCGTCGATGAACTGCTTGCGCTAACGATAAATGCAGTGCATGGGTCAGGCGCTCGTCCATAGCTAGCTGCTAGCATTTCGGATACTCGACCGTGTTGGCCCATTGCGAGTGTTGTGTAAAACCCCTAAACTTCCACCGGTGCTCGTTCATCGTAATCGCTACATCATCGACGCACTGGATTCACTGGCTCTTTTTTACGCTGCACGACACCTCATCCCGAGAACTAGGTGACTGCGTAGGACTGCTCAACTTCACGTAGACTCTACACTCCTTCAGAGGGCATCACGGCACCTTCCGGTCTGCCCGGAAACAGTTATCGCCCAGGACATGGCTGACACAATGGCTCGCAGCACCTTGCGCGTTCGATGGGCAGCAAGCACAAAGCAAAACTACTCGTCTAGCCAACCACCACTACAAACCACACACCAGACGTGCGAGCCGAACACCACACGTGTCGCCGTGTTACACTAATGCACTATCAGTAGTTGAAGCCCGCATACACCAAGCCCAAGGACAAGGGTGCCCAGAAGAATGGTTTCAACTTTCATAAAAACAAGACTCTGACGCGGCTAGCTGGTCGCAAACCCGCTGAGAACACAAACATTGTATTACTGTACTAACATCTTGTTCTAGATTGTAGTTCTACGGTCATGTATTAATTTTCATACGGAGTCGTTAGGCCCGAGTGCAGCCAGTTCATGGTGGTAAGGCCCCAGATCGGCTACATGGTCGATCATTTCCCCATGCCCGATCTCGGTACCATAGGACTTAGGAGGATGCATCTCTAGCTCCAATCTGCGACATAAATTAATTCTGGTTGTTTCAGCTACATTCCGCTAGCAACAAATCAACAACAGTGTTACTATTAATTTTCATACAGTAGTTCTTACTGGACAAGAAGAACAGTTTGGGAAGGAGAGACTCTATTCAGGAGTGTACATGTGGGGAGATAGCTTGTTAGCAGTAATATTAGTACTTCCACACCCCGGCCATTCCATGAAAGCTGGGTAAATACTAGATAGTGCGTGCGTGTGGCGTCGGCCCTGACCGCCCGAGTCTGTCCTCTTCCCAGACTTCATTATGGTCAGAGGTAGGTAACCTGGTAACCATGGTAACGGTTTGTGACCGTGCGGACACTGATAATCCCGTTGCGGTTAAGGAATCTCGAGGAAGCTCCATTTCGCATCCCCACGGCACACCGGCAGTTTTTACCAGGAAATCAGCAGCCACTAAGCTCTTTCCGGCTCCCAGACTTTGCTTTCATGTTAGGTAACTCTTGGTAGATTCCAAGCAAAGATTTAAGAAACCCTTGGTCCGCCCAGGCGCCAACTCTCATACCGGCGGTTGGAATAGTCATTACAACCACCATGCCCTTGACCAGAAAGAAGCCTTGTATTGATATAGAAAGTACAACGTAATGCCGGTAGAATGGGCATGTGTGTGTGTGTGTGTGTGTGTGTGTGTGTGTGTGTGTGTGTGTGTGTGTGTGTGTGTGTGTGTGTGTGTGTGTGTGTGTGTGTGTGTGTGTGTGTGTGTGTGTGTGTGTGTGTGTGTGTGTGTGTGTGTGTGTGTGTGTGTGTGTGTGTGTGTGTGTGTGTGTGTGTGTGTGTGTGTGTGTGTGTGTGTGTGTGTGTGTGTGTGTGTGTGTGTGTGTGTGTGTGTGTGTGTGTGTGTGTGTGTGTGTGTGTGTGTGTGTGTGTGTGTGTGTGTGTGTGTGTGTGTGTGTGTGTGTGTGTGTGTGTGTGTGTGTGTGTGTGTGTGTGTGTGTGTGTGTGTGTGTGTGTGTGTGTGTGTGTGTGTGTGTGTGTGTGTGTGTGTGTGTGTGTGTGTGTGTGTGTGTGTGTGTGTGTGTGTGTGTGTGTGTGTGTGTGTGTGTGTGTGTGTGTGTGTGTGTGTGTGTGTGTGTGTGTGTGTGTGTGTGTGTGTGTGTGTGTGTGTGTGTGTGTGTGTGTGTGTGTGTGTGTGTGTGTGTGTGTGTGTGTGTGTGTGTGTGTGTGTGTGTGTGTGTGTGTGTGTGTGTGTGTGTGTGTGTGTGTGTGTGTGTGTGTGTGTGTGTGTGTGTGTGTGTGTGTGTGTGTGTGTGTGTGTGTGTGTGTGTGTGTGTGTGTGTGTGTGTGTGTGTGTGTGTGTGTGTGTGTGTGTGTGTGTGTGTGTGTGTGTGTGTGTGTGTGTGTGTGTGTGTGTGTGTGTGTGTGTGTGTGTGTGTGTGTGTGTGTGTGTGTGTGTGTGTGTGTGTGTGTGTGTGTAATGAATGACTATTGTAGTGCATGCTAAGGACATGGTCGTGGGAGACTAGGGCTCGTTGTGTATAGCATTTCTAGTTCTACTACAGGAATTTTAGTTCCAGGACTTACTCTTCAGCCTCCAGACTCTTCATTTTGGCCACATAGTTGCTGGGTGCGAATCCCTCCTCGCCACTGGTGGACTTACGTGCCAACCACCAGTCTCCGTCGGTACTGTTGATAATTTGTAAGATGTCACCTTTCCTGAAGGACAAGTCCTCGTCAGTACCAGCCTGGTAATCATAGAGAGCTTTGTACAGTGGGACATCGGACTGGGGTGATGGTAGTGGTGGTTGCCCCGTCTTGGCCACAGGCGGACTGGGCAACGGCGATGTACTGGACATGGAGGATCTGGGCAGCTGCTGCTGTTGAGGCTGGTGCTGCTGCAGTGAGCTCCCCGACTGACGGTTAGCTTGTGGGTTGTGCATATGCTGTTGCTGCTGCTGGGGCGGCCCGCGTCCGGTTTGCTGCTGCTGCTGCTGCCTCAGACGATCCTGGTACTGCTGGTGTTGTAGGTTCTCCTTCTGCACTTGTGCATTGTAACCGGCGGCTCGTGGGTCGTTAGGTGCAGCTGGTCCGGTCGCCGCCGCTGATGGTACTCCGGCTGTGTACGGCCCATTGCTGGGTGTTGGAGCACTGCTTGCGCAGCCCATCACGCCACCATGCACATGCGTGTGCCGGAGCTCACCTGCAACGATGGTCGGTTGCACTGCAACGCAAGCGGTCTGGAGCCGGTCCAGCCACGAATCAATCACAACGGAATGGGTCAACTCTAGCAGCGATCACAACACCGCTCTACTGCTAGTGCAGGCTAATGCAAGGGCGATTGCGGCACAAATCCTGGACGTGAGAAGCGTCTCCGGCTCTTCCGTTCCACCACAGTAAGAACAGCAGCTTCAGCTTAACTCTGATTTGAAAGACAGCGTTCTTGCTGGGTTCTTCTTCGATCTACTGAGTCAGTCCCCGGCTGCTGTGCGGTGCAGCAGTCCGTGAGAAACGACGCCTTCACAACCGAGATGGCGAGATGGCGAGATGGCGGGGGCGACTAACGTTACTAGTAAAAAGATCGGATATAGGTGAGAGACGCTCGCACGCAGATAATAGGCAACCCAGTATTGATGTGATATCAATCTTGTGAGCAGTGGGTGGTAATAGTCAGATCTTGTTGCAGAAATGCCACGATATGCCGCACACCTGCAATGGTTACTTTGATTTTGTCTGTGGCAGCAACGCTAGTACTAGTATGATACACTGCATTTGCACGTCACAAAACTGATGGGAGTGGTTGACTTCTGCTGTACTAGTAGTACTCCGTCGCGTCGCCAGTCATAAAATTAATGTTTGAATTCCGGCCCGTTGGACTGTCACAAGACTCACATGCTCAGTATCTGTGCATGTGTTGGAGACTAGACAACGACACGTAGATCTACATGTATGTGATACTGACGTCTGTGCATGTACTGATAGTACTGATACTTGATCGTCAGGACTCTGTACATGTAGCAGCAGTACAATCACACGGTACGCGGTCGGTGATCTACACAATGGCCATGCCTACTACTGTCTTGTAAGTAAGTTGTAGTCTGTCATTGGCCATTGGGGATCGAGAAGCCGACGGACACACGTAACCGTCGCGTCTTGCTCTAAGACCATGACCTGGCCCGCCCGGTACGTAAAATGGGGAGTTGATCAGCTAGCGCTTTATAAGGTTGTCTGGTCATTTCTGTGACCAGCCTTCAACTGTCAACGAGTCCACATATAGTAGGCACCACCTGTCCTGTGGCTATGTACTATGTAGCGCTCTGCTCCTGCTGGTACTACGCTGGTAAAAAGAAGAAGGACACGGTATACGGTAGGTGGTCTTTGAGACTTGATTATTGGCTGCTGCTCATGTCATGTACAGTCATGTAATAATAATTATTATTAGTGTAAAGTCAATGGCCCAGCAGCGTGGGTCCATTTCGCAAAGCTGCAGACTGTACACAATTATGATGTGCATGTGGGAGGAGTCATCTACTGTGGCATACATCTACACAACCTACACATGTAAAGTGTAAAATATGTGTACGTGTGTATGTGTGGCGGATGATAATTGTATGCCCGTATTGCATTGACATGACTGTTATTCTGATTGTTTCAGCCCTAATTACAAAGCTCAGTACATTTTAAACTTTGTCGCCCTGAGTTACAGGGTCTACGGGTCATCTTGCGTGGCAGAGCACAGTGTCACGGTTCAGTGAAGGTAAATGAGCAGGAATTCACCAAGCGTCCAAAGCGAGTACAGTGTGCATGTGGCGTGACCCAGGCTACACGCGCGTGTTGCACAGTACCGCCAGAGCACCACACCAACACCATCCTCTCGTGGTCTTGTTGTGGAGGGTGGGGCGGTGCGCCGCATGCGCTATTCCTGTGTCTGTACTGCGTGTAGGTCACACATGACAATATAATACGCGCATACAACTCGTACACACACGTACACACACGTACACATATTAAAATGTTAACACCAGCACAGACTATGACAGTGGCAACCATCAATACCCATGGACCACTTTTAAACATAGTGAAACACTTCGCAGATAAGTTACTTATTTTCCTTGCATCTCGGTGATAGAGTTCTTTCTTGAGCAACTGCATACCACTTTCTGGTCATTCGACTTTGTCGCCTATAATTATTTAATAATGGAAGGTTCACCGCGCATAGAGCTGACCCACCGGATCGGATTTCACCGAGCAGCACACTACATTGTACACACACGTAATGCTGCTGGCACTGGCACTGTACTGTATCGTCGTGCACTGGGCAGCAGGAATGCTGGTACACACCGTGCCTGGCAACACTACAACACACACTTGAAGTACTGGTGAGCTGCTAGGGTACACATATATACTACGGGACGGACCACGAATCGTGTGGACAAGTCACGAGACACCCTGCTAAATCCAGAGAAAGCATGAAATGAGTGTGACGTGTCGCGACGAAACATCACGGCGCGTCACACGCCTACCGATTACGGCAATGAGTGGTACAGAAAGAGAGTACAGGCAGAGAGGTCAATAAGAAAGCATTGTGATTAGATTCGTGTCTGCACAGACGTCAACACGCAAGCACATAGAGCATAGGCCTAAATGATTGGAAGAAATCAATGACATAAAAAGTACACCCTAAATAATATGTACAGCTAAGCAGTATGGGAATTGGTAAATCTGTATTGTGGTTCATATCTGTGAAAACAATTCCGCCGAAAGGAACCGTGGACTTGGCAAGTACTAGTATTCGTTTTCAGTATTTGTTTTCATGTCTACTAAAATTTCGTGCACACAGTCAAGACTAGTCTGACCGTGTGTGTTGGCTGTGTTTCATGTTTGACTGTGTGACTATGACTCCGCAGGGCTGTGCTTGCTCATCTGCACGCGGCGCCGTGACACTCGCTGAGCAGGCGTGGCGGAGCTCGCCGCCAGCCTGGCGATCTTTATCGGCGTCGTGCTGGCCTGATTGCGGTGCGACGCCTCCGCTGTGTGCACAGCAGCAGCAGCAGTGGCAGCAGCAGCAGCAGCGGCAAACACACAGGCACAAGAAAAGAGAAACACTGTTTGACATGCCACGCTTACAAAACAGCACTGGCTAGAGCGCGTTCATTAAAAAATAAATACTGTAAAAGCCAAACGAGGCGCATAAAAACGATTTCCCAAAATTGACTGGTTTACGTGTACCAAAGGCAACGATTCTCACTTATTCTCAACGCTCAATAGGACAATATATGTATTGATTTCTGTGCAACGATTTCTATTTTAACGACAGATTTCTCCTCGTGAACTCGTTAGAGTTAGCACTTCGTTATATTATATATATCAGGGCCGGCGCCACTGGTACGACCATGGCCGTACCAAACAAAAACAAACCTTCCCAAAAAGTCGGTCCACGTGGCCGTGGAACGTCTAAAACCGGGGAGAAAAAGTTTCGATGTATGATTTTGTACAGGGAGTCGCCCAGAGTGCAGGATTTGCCGTCTAAATTCCAAATTTTTCCTGGGGGAGGACCCCCAGAACCCCCATAAAGATGGCCCCTTTGGCCGCACCGCTCTGCGGAAGCAGCCTCCAGCCCTGTATATATATGGCCTTTTAAATACAGTATATAAAAAGTTGCCTTGCTCACGTGCATCTGTCAAGAGCTGCTGTTTTGCATTCTGAAACAACATCCATCGCCAGTGCAAAATACCTGGACGTTTTTGGTGTCAGCATGCAGATGACAGAACAGAAATCGTCGAACCAAATGGAACATACTCAAACACATTAGGCAGCGGAGGTTGCGACAATGGAGGCGAGGCACACTTTCTTTTTCCCCCATATGATCTGCCCTTCCTCCCCTGCCAATGGCTAATGCCCCCTACCTAGGCTCTATCAGCCCCGCTTATTGACGAGATTCGCAATCAGGCCAGCTTACCGATTCTCTTCCGCCGCCGTCTGGCGAAAGTATTGGTGTGCTTTGAGAGATCGTTGCACACCTTTCTCCAGTGGTTCAGTTTGTCAGCCTACAGCACAGGTCAAACAAAACATATCAACATAGCATTGAAAGATAGGACCAACAGTTTACAGCCATGTTGCCTGCAGCCTATCCAACACTAACAGTCAGAAGCAAGGTACTTGTGAGTCAGAAGGTGCAGCAGTTAGCACAACACTGACTGATGAGCAACTGACATTCAACGATCATAAACTTTTGGTCCTTTCATTCAATTTTAATCCTTGGCTCTCCATCCCAGTAAAAACCATAGCATGTCCATGAAGTCAAGGCAGCGAACGCCTTCATACACCCTACACATGTACGTGTGACCTACACACTGTGGACTGTGGAACAAAGGCAGCAAAAGAGAGCTGCAAATGCCTGTGATAACAACATGTATTCTTGACTGGTGCGTAGATCATTTGCGTTTCATTGGCATGGCCGGTCCATTTCCCTTTTCAAGGCTACAACATGACTGGAGTGCATTGTTTCTGGTACCGACAAAATTCCCTTTGACATTTGTTTTGCTTATTGCAAGCTCACCAGAGATTTATGAATAAACGCCGTGGAGACAACAATTTTAATAAAGCAATAACATATTGACCTTTGATAAATAGTAAATACCCACACTCATTAGTGACCACACCATCAACAGTATCAAATTCAAATAAATTTGCTTTGACTCAATAAATACCACTGCACTTTTCCATGTAGCACTCCACTTTTCCCTAAAAAGGAGTATTTTATAAACAGTATTAATATTTTATTGGCCTTAGTGGTATTTTATAAACAGTATTTATTGGCTTTTGACCAAATAAATACTGTTTATAAAAATAATACCACTAGGGCCAATAAATACTGTTTATAAAATACTCCTTTTTAGGGAAAGTGAAGGTCAACATATGTATGATAAATGTAGAGCCTACGGATTTATTGCAATTACATACCGGTATAAAAACCTCGGTCCGAGTATACATCAATAGAACTAACTCTGCCGTCATTACTGTGTATTACCACTTCAGTCACGATATTCCACTGATGATAGTGACATGAAAATCGATTCTGGAAAACATTTGACTTCATTGATGCATGGTAATGACGGCAGAGTTAGTTCTATGTATTCCCGTAGCTATGCAAAAGACGTTACTTCAGTAACGTCTGGCGCTAGCCAGGGTCCACACAGCTTTAATTCCGTGTTTGTTTGTTTGTGCCATCGGCATGCCTGGCGCTATCCCGTACCTGTCCCGTACCATCAAAGACAGCTGGCCACAATATTCAAATAGGACTGTCAAATGCAAGATCATAACGTGAAGCAACTTGGAAGAATGAGTATGTATGCGAAGTGTATCGGGGGAATGCATGCAGGGCGATAGTGCGGGTTCGAATCCCAGGTTATGTCAAGGTGGTAGACGGTGTCGTATTACCCTCGAATGCAAAGAAAAAGTGTATTTCTTTCGCTCAGGGTCCTACGCTATGCTTTTTTTGCCTAGCTCATCATGCATGTTATTCGAACAGATGGAAACTTTTTGCAATACAATCATGTAGCCGATCAGTTCGTTGCGGTATAGTTGGGCATTGTAGCCGTCATGGTCGACGTAAAACACTATAAGACCGCAACGAAGTTGGGGCCAAAGAGAAAGTTCCATCAGTTCTAATAACATGCATGATGGGGTAGGCAAAAAAGCATAGCGTAGGGCCCTGAGCTTCCAAGCTCTCTCGTTGCTTTATCACCAGAGATTGTATTTAGTAACTCAATCATGTCTGGGTTGTTTACAAAAAAAGACGGTACAAGTAGGTCGACGAGAAAGCTCCCGCCTGTCCATTGAAAAAATCATGGGGGCGCTCAGATTAGGCCCTGGCGGATAATGCTCGAAAAGGTGGCAGATTCTGCTCGAAAAGCAGTGAAATTGGCAGAACCATACAAACCTTATGGCGTGCAGTTCCTCGAATTCTGCTCCATTTCTTTATCCACATACCAAACATGCATGAAACTTACCAGAAAAAGTACCGAATTCTGCCAATTTTTCTGCCGGCATTATCCGCCAAGGCCTAGCTCAGATCCGCGGTTCCAGAGTTAGACAGTTCGAAAGCCGCGTCTCGGCAAACGTCACTCAATAGCTGCCTGCGCAGATTTGAACGCCGGATTTCCCCAAATTCTCGGGCATGCAGTGACATGGAAAGTTTGAAAACTCATTCAAAAGGACACACAGACAGGTGGCAATTTGTAAAAAAAACGAGAGAGCTTGGAAGCTCAGGGCCCTACGCTATGCTTTTATGCTTTTTTGCCTAGCTCATCGTACATGTTATAAGAACTGAGGCAAAAGTATTTGCAGAATTTATTGCGGATTGTTATTTCTCTAATAATCATCTTCTTTTGGTTTGCTCCTTCTTTTCTTTTTATCTCCTTATACTGTAAATCAACAAATTTTGGCTGATGAGAAATAGAAACCTCTCTATTAGAGAGGTTAAGATGCACGTTATTTCCGACGTGACGCGCAATTTCACGTCAAATTTGAAATCGATAGGTATTTTTGCTCTCACATGCATCCATTGCTCAAAAATGCATCAATTTCCTATATGACAAACTTTGGCCTGTGATTTACTTTGGCCGGTTGGTACCAAGCGGCGAAATCAGCGAAATTAAATCGCCAGCGAAAATTAGTTGATTTTAATACAGTAATCGGATTTTCTGGCCTTTTTGTAGTAATACATGTACATTGACCTGTTGAGCCAATGACGACAACGAATGCATGGTTGCCTGTGGAGCACATTACATAACTTAGCAGTCTCCTAAAATACGTATCCTGTCCGACGGCAAAAGAGTCTGCAGATTTAGTTTTTCTGCGCGTCGACGGGATGTCTGCGACGCGAAAGTTCAGCTCGCGTTATTTGGCTCGCACGTCGAAAAATCAACGCGAGTGACCTGCTGCTCACGTGGAAATTTGGACATTACATAACTTTACAGTCTCCTATAATACGTATCCTGTCCGACCGCAAAAGAGGCTGCAGATTTAGTTTTTCTGCGCGTCGACGGGATGTCTGTCCTGACGTTCACTGGGACCGGCGCTGACTTTGCCGATCACGGGCGTTCTGGACTCGACAGGATGTCTGTCCTGACGTTTCCTGGGACCGGCGCTGACTCTGCCGATCACGGGCGTTCTGGACTCAACAGGATGTCTGTCCAGACGTTGCCTGGGACCGGCGGACTCTGCCGATCACGGGCGTTCTGGAGTCGACGGGATCTCTCTTCCGACGTTTCCTGTGACCGGCGCTGAATCGCTCGTTCACGCTTATTTTAGATCTCTCTTTCAAAATACATGTATGTTTATGCTGACGCTGTTTATGCTGACGCATCCTATCACCTATTCGGCGTCTACTCTAATTTAATTTCCTCCTCGTCTCCCTATTTCTTCCCAAATCTCCCTCTACATCAGGGAGTCGTATGCATAATACGACGAATATTGGTACGGTACGGGACAGATACAGGAGCCCGCAAATATTGTGGACAGCTGTTATGTACAATCCTGTAGAGCCTTTGTAGTCATAGATACGGGACAGATACGGGACAGTTACGGGATAGCGCCAGGCGTGACACAAACAAACAAACAAACAAACACACAAACAAACAAATACCAAATTAAAGCTGTGTGGACCCTGGCTAGCGCCAGACGTTACTGAAGTAACGTCTTCTGCATAGCTACGGGAATAAAATAAAAGTGTGAAGCTGCTACGACACTTACGAGCAAGGAGAGCAAAGCGACTTTTGTCGGAATACTGGCGTTGCAACTAGTAATTCGCTGGGCTATAGAGCTGGCGGTTTGACCCTTGTGGTAGCAAGCGTTAGCCCAGTGTGTTCCTCTTGCTACAGACTTTCCAAAAATCTCCGGAGGAGACCAAAGTTGTGACCAGGAGAATAATGCATTGCGAGGTGAGCTGAGGTCAAATTCAATCTGCGAACATTTTTTTATGACCGGGGAAAAGCGAGTGCGGTATTCACGACAGAGTTACCATGGGATTTACCCTCTCCACACCCAGTCTTTTTAAAAAGCCTTTGTGCAAATTGTCTGTACATGTGAAAATGGGTTACCCTTCTTGTGTAGCTTTCCACTACGTGGTTCGCGGCTGTAGTTATTATCACGTATACTTGTATTACTATTAGGTCACTTCGCCACTACATGTATGTACCGTCAGCTGTAATGATATCTGTATTCATCCTTTTCCTGTGTTATTTGTTGAAGTAAATAGTTGATATTTTGTAGTCAGTTGTTTCCAGTTATATTTATTTAAGTAAATAGCTAACATTTCGTGTGTTTTTAGGATTGTCCTATTTATTCCTTTTTGCCTATTCTGCAGTTGCATGCGTGTGTGCTCCTCATTGGCTTCCCTCGTTCCTCCTTTCTTTTGTTCATTTGGCTTATGCGAACGTTGGCCAAGCTTGCTTGGTGATGTCAACGCGAACGCGAACAAGCATAATAATAATAATAATAATAATAATAATAACACCCAGTAAACCAACCCACCATAACCAGAAGCTGCTGATTCTTCTCCTCCAGATCCTGAGTGGCAAGACTCAGATCAGGCAACGCTTCCAAGCGTGCAAGTCGTTCTTCGCTCACCCGACTCCGTAACGTTTCACAGCCAAGAGGAGCAGAGCATTCTGCATGTGCCCGCTCTAGATATCTGCAGAACGATACAAAAGTGAAGAAAACAGATGAGGAGAGAACACAGGATGTTAAGCCTTTAGGCGATGGAAGAAACAACACTAACGCTGGACTACGTGACGTATCAAGACCCTCATTGTCCTGGACGAAGAGTGGAATTTCCCGTTTCACCCCGGGACTATAAACTTGACAGCACTCACACACAAGTAACGCATTCGATTGAGTACAGCACATACTTCGAGTGCAATATTTCAGGCTGGACATTTCAGCATTTTCAGGCGCGCGATACAAACAAAATATGATGGAACGTATGAGTCAAAGCACATCAATTCAAAAGTCCCCCCCCCCTTTTCTTTATGAAAAGTTGAAAATTACAACAGATATTCATCACGGATTCTACCTCGCATCCACATTCCACATTCTCTGCATAGCCTCAGTGACAGGGCTCTTTTCTATTAGAAAGGAAAGCATAGCCAGGGTTCTAGCCAGGAAAAAATTAGAGGGACAGGTAGGGGAAACAAACAGTTCACCCATTATTTTTCATGTTCCACTATTGCCTTGTCACAGAACCAATGCAACAGACGGGTGCAGAGAGCACCCGGAACGATCAATTTGTGGCCACATTCTCGCTGTGCGAACTGAAAAAAACCCAAATCGAAAAATGAGCAGGGTGGTGTGCTATCAGAGTAGCCCCCCCCCCCCCCCCCTTGGCTAGAACCCTGATAGCAAAAATCAAGATTGTTTTACTGTTTCCAACTCTCTCAAACTTATGAAAAAGCATATCAAACAACATGATCCACAAGCCCGGGATGAAAATGTTGAAACACGTCAGTTTTGTCCGGATTGTCTGTTTTGACAATCAATTTTGTGAATAGGTCTGCCGCGGCTACTAGAAACCACAACAAGAAGCAACAGCATCAACACACAACATACTGGTGCACATCGTCGGCAATTTGCTCGTGCTGCTCAATGGCCGAATGCCAGCCAGCTATCTCAGCCCTTTGCCTGCACAAGGAGAGAGAGAGAGAGAGAGAGAGAGAGAGAGAGAGAGAGAGAGCACGGGGCACGGAAAACAGAGACAAGTCACTTATCATACATCATAATTCATGCGCATAACCGGATCATCCAGTCGAGCATGAAACGCATGAAAGAAGCCGGCCACCTGAACACCAGAGGGTTCTATTGGAACCCATCAGCAGCAGCAGCAGCAGCAGCAGCAAGAACTAGAGCAACTGCAGCAGCAGCGGTACGGCCAAATTGAGCACTCACGCTTCCAGCATGGCACGGTCCTCCTCAATGTCCTGTTCGCTAGGACGGGTCCTGTGACTCCTGTCATGGAAGAATCAGCAAACAGCAAAGAATGAAGGGAACAGATTAAATATTCATTAGTTGAGGAACAAAGTAAACGAACAATTTTTGTCCTACTTCTTTGATACATAAACCTTTCTTGCCATGATGTGTGTGTACCAGCAACAGTGGAGCGAATAGAACGGCACACACGCACACACATACACACAGAGGTAATCTAGCAGAGACAGAGATAGCAATCAAAACTTTGCCATAGCACTAGCATAGCACTAGGTTAGTGCCATGCGGGACAGTCTCACCATTTTCCCGCCACCGATTGCGCTGCGCCTGGCTGCGATGTGGCAGCTGCGGGCTGAACAGTTCCGCCGGGGGACTGAGTCGCTTCTTTTGCTAGGAACACAGAGCAGAGAATGTGTGCATTGATTCAGATTATGCATGACACCAGTAATGCATTGGAGAACAAGCATATTCACCATGATAACGCCTACTAGCACAACTGAATAGAAGACCTTAGCCCTATGTCTAGCGTGCATACACGTTTCGAGCGGCTCACGTGACTGCCGAAGCTGCTGTACAACGGTCTAGAGCACAGTAATACAGGCGATTGGGAAAAGATCGGCCAGTGATAGGCTGAGCAACCACGGCATACATGGCTCTTTTGGACTGCTCAAAGATGGCACTCCTGCTACACTGCCACTGACACCTTTGCTGCATGACACTGCAGGGAGTTACAGAAACGCTCAGACCACACAGTGGTTGCCAGCTATGCCCGATTTATACGAAGAACGTGATGTCGAACATACATGTTTCAAGAGTTAGGAAACTAACACGTTGATACGGAGATGGAGAGCATTCCGATATATAGCCACTGACACAGGTGCAAGGAAGAAGCCAGGACTGGTACAGCCAATAAGTCGCCGATTGAATTGAGCCGACATTAGTTGGTTTCAAACCCAAGCATCCACACACGCCCATGTTCTAGCAGTTATGCATGGTGTAGATCTGCAGCTGGCTGGCGAACTGCGGGGCAAAAATCCTGGCTATTTTTGGGAGACTGTTCATGTCCATTTCAGATTGGCATGGCATTGCAGCAAACTGCCACACCGGAGTGACTGCAAAGCATGTATCATACCATAGTTCAATCTCCAATTTCAGAAATTTTAGGTGCTCAAAATGTTAGGTGAGGGCAAATAACGACTCCAGGTTAGGTAAAAAAATTGGTTCAGAGAAGCAGTTCCCTATTGGAAGATGTGCATCAGTGATTGTTAAACTTTAGGGGTGAAAGAGATGGACCGAAAGTACCGAAAATCTGTGAATTTACAGTACTGTACCCATTTCATCACAGCCTACCTTGGGCTGGTGTGCCGGGCTCCTTTCTTGCAGAGCGCTCCGCCTAACAAAAAAGAAGAAAAAAGACAGTAAGCAAAATGCACATACCGGTACACGTATACACAACAAACTTGGCAAGCAGCACTGTGCCGACGCACATCACGACAGTCTGAGTTCGTATCAAATGAAACCCTCACAGGTGAGACAAGCATGCCACGCATTCAACAAGGTTCCTGCTAGCGCGCTGACCGGAACCTTTACGCCCGGGTGCAGTTTTACAGAGAACTTGTACAGAGAACGAATCCCCCCCCCTCAGGTGAAACCAGTTCATGAGGAGTTCTCCAGCTAAAGGGGGGGGGGGGGGGGGGGGGGAGGGACCAGCGCTAACGCGCATACGTTCCCTACTGGAGCTGCCGGTATAAATCCAACATCCAGCACTGGCTGTGCTCAGCATAAGCCTGGTGATTGGTCAAGGGCATGGAACTAATACAAGTACAAGTACAGTGAACCTTCAGGATACCGTAAAAGTCCGTAAATAAGTACCTGCCCGAAAGAAATACCCCCTTCATTCTTTTAGCTCTGTCTGTTGAATTCAAGTCAAGCCCGATAAACATACTGCCCGAAATAAGTACCGGTACGGTGCGCACATGCAGCACGTAGCATGTACATCGACATGAAAATGACTTCTCCACTACACACAAGTCGGGTCCGAAAGTTAGTACGGGTGTGGCCACTAAATTCGAAAGTAAATACGTACTTATTTACGGACTTTTACGGTAAACTACCTTGCATGCAACATACTACTGTACAGGCAGAAACATTCGTCGGTCAATAATTTCGTCCAACTCCAATAAACAGTACAATGTACATGCACTATTCTTTTAAGACCCTGCACAACAGTACATGTATAGTCATTGTAACCTTGGGTACACATAGACAGTGCCAACACGGCTATAAAATACAGGCGCGTGTGTCCTTTGCGCGCACACTGCACTTTTTAGTTTCATTGTAGTTACAGCGAAACAGAAGCATGCTGCTCTGTAACTCCTGCGTGCAAGATTTTAGTGTAGGTGGAAAACATATCTCTGCGAGTGGAATGAACAAAACTTTGCGCCAGCACGCCAACTTAGACCATGGCCCACATGCACACAGTGACCTACTTGTGCCGATATGTTTGACACAACAACGTAGACTTTCAATCAATACACTGATGTGCCGACGGGCATCTAATGTGTTCATTTAAGACAACTCGACTGTACCTTGACAGGCGTTAGCGTTGAACGTCTGCGTGTGATGCTCTTCCGCCGCTGCAACATACAAGAAAGTCAGTGAAGCAAGAACACCCATCGTGAGTATCGTGGCCAAGACATCAGCATCAGGGTGAAGTGCATAGACCTTTCTACACAGTTGAGCATTTGCAGTTAATTTTCTGGGTCAACATAATGCTTCTACACGGACACTGACGGCACATAGCACTCTGGTGACAGGGTCGGTTTCTCGGTAGACAGTTCATACTACATGTAATCGAAGTTCCAAGTCCATGCAGTGTGCTGCAAGGAGATTCGTTTTGCTTAGCTGCTTAGTCGAGCTGTTTTTGAGGGCATTGTTATTTGGCAGTCTAGCTAGTCTATCCAGTTATGATTTGTAAAGAAAACAATGGAAGGAGGTGATGGTGATGGTGGTGCTTCTCAGTTTACGTGAAGGTTTGTCTGGAACGGTGACAATGGAGAACGTTTCGCCCATGAGCGTGATTGTGTTATCAAAAGGAATCCTGCTACATGAAAGAAGACTCGTTGTGACGCCAGACGATGATTGCTCGTTCCAGTGCTCATTACGAGTATGCGGAACAGTTCACAAAGGTGATTCGCTGCAAGAATTATTTGCAGCTGAACGCTCAGGATGCCAAGAATGAGTGCCCTTCGGCACTGCAATTCGCAGGCATATACTGGTCCGGACTTTATTCACCATAGCTGTAGAACGTAATACTGCATTACAAGTACACCCGACCATTTACACTGCATTTCAACAACAGATACTAGTACACAATTTCTCACAATTTTTCATACCCTTCTAGGCTTTGGAGATTATTTGAACTTTTGTGAGCTTCCTTCATTTCACAATTCCATTCAAAACAATTGTGCTTCCTAGTATAAACGGAGTTCGTATTTCGGGCACGCTCTACCATTCTGAAGGACTTTCTTGCTTCCGAGCTTTGAAACAATGGTACGATACCGGTCTTATCCAGAATGAGTGCAGATGATGCACTGAGGGAGTTCGTAGTAGACGTATGAAGTCAGGGGAGGGAGGGGTGTACGTTCTTACCCCCCCCCCCCCCCCCACTATTTTGGAGTATGGTAGAACTAGTACAAGCCCGTAAAGACCTGTCGTGCAGGCTTGCACTGTTTTCAAACTGCACTATTGTAACTAAAACTGCGCTATTGTAATACCCAAGCTCAGTTCGTACAACTACCGTATTATCTCTAATATAAGCACAGTCTCCAATAATAGCACGTCTCCAATAATAGAACACCTTGGGGCGGCGTTCAAAAAATAAAGTGCTCAGTCTCCATTATAAGCACACTGTGTAAATTCATTATCTGTACCGGCGAAAAAACCCTGAAATGTGTGTGTTGACATGAATTTGGCATGGCAACATGCCTCTGAAAATGAGGTTGAAATAATAATGGAACAGTCTCCAATAAAGGAACGTCTGCGGAGGTACATTGAAAAAATAAAGGACCGTGCTTATATTAGAGATAATACGGTAACTATCATCTGCATGAACATGTAAGGCTTTAGAGTGCTTCTGCGACTGATTCTGAGTTATTTTTTTCTTCAAAGTTCAAACTCGTCAATCAAGGATTTTTAAAATCAGAAAGAAAACAGGACACTCTCACCTGCTGTACACCACGTCTTGACTTCTTTCGAGTGAAACGAAACCCACAGTCACCTTCCTCTTCGAACTGCACAAATGTAAAACGTGGAGACGTATCTCACACTCCACCAATGAACTCCCATCACAGGCGATGACGATTGCCCTACCTGTTTCCTTTTCTCGACTTCGTTCTCAGACATACTGGTCTTGGCTAGTTCGAATATTCCCGCATGAGAACTAGTTTTCAGGCGAAGGTACGCCTTCCTCGATATTTCACCAACGTAACTCGTTGGATCACTGCACGTCCACACCGGCGACTCTAGTCTCCAGACTAACCTCCGGAGGCCGTTTTCGACATCAGCGAATCCTTCACTACCTTCCTCCTGTTCAGATCGGTGTGCACTTGCATTGCATGCACAGTGTCAGTGTACTGATCTTCTTTCCCGCGGTTGGATTTCAAATAATTTTAATTATTATGTCCAAAAATTATATTATAATGCTGCCTTTTCGTTGATTCACATGCATTTTTGAATTTTTTGGAAAATCATGGAACAGCATCATGATATCACTGCACTCGATCCATAATACCGGTACTAGTATTTGGAGTATAATTTCGATTTGGCAATCTACATCTCGTATACGCGTACCGGTATACATGTATTTTGGACTGATTTCCATCCTAGCCAGAGTCCAAAATTACTGCTCTTGAAGAAATTCGTCCATGATACTCTGTATTCGTGGATTGAACTCCTATCAATAGAGGCTCTTCTACCTGGATACAATGGCGTTCTCGCTGAAGCAGCTGTCTAGCAAGGCTGAAGTAGATGCTGTGATCAAGACAACACTGGACAAAGTTCTCGTCTTACGCTTTGGCCGTGCTTCAGATGTGGCATGCATGCAGCTTGATGACATTGTAAGTGAACCCTGGCCAAAAAGTCTACTACATTTTGTAGAAAGTACAGTTTTAAAGGGGAAGTTAAGGCTAAAATCAAAATTTCACCAGGGTGCTTCTTTTTTTGGGGGGAGGGTTCTTCGGGGTGCTGAGTCGAATGGTCTTGGTCAGAGAAAGCTGAGACGCTCCCTTCCCACTTTAATCCCAATCGAACTCGCGCACTTCTACCGAAACTGGATGACTGCACCCTATTAGATGGGGATTTGTATGCAAAATGTCACTAAAAGCGCCATTTCGTTCTTATAAAAGCACGGATGGCCGCGATTGGCCCATATGTTGTAGTCTTTTGGACGCTGAGTCAACTGGTTTTGGTCCGAAAAGGCTGCAATGCAGCGTTCCTCCTTTATTCCCAATCGAACATGGTTGAACAAGTGGTCACGTGCTCCTGGGTGCCCAAATCACCTGGTCACCACGCCAGCAGGCGACAACTTTCACACCAAGGTTCAACTTTCACACCAAGGTTCAACTCGAGTGACAGGACTGCACCCAAAAAAGGTCAAACAGGCTAGTAAGTTGTACCCTGCAGGCACGGTGACCAGGTGACTGGTGTATGCAGGAGCACGTGGCCACTTGTTCAACCATGTTCGATTGGGAATAAAGGAGGAACGCTGCATCGCAGCCTTTTTGGACCAAAACCAGTCGACTCAGCGTCCAAAAGACTACAACACATGGGCCAATCGCGGTCATCCGTGCTTTTAAAAGAACGACATGGCGCTTTTAGTTACATTTTGCATACAAATCCCCATCTAGTAGGGTGCAGTCACCCAGTTTCGGTGAAAGTGCGCGAGTTCGATTGGGATTAAAGTAGGAAGGGAGCGTCTCAGCTTCCTCGGACCACGACCATTCGACTCAGCACCCCGAAGACTACAACTGGTGAAATTTTGATTTTAGCCTTAACTTCCCCTTTAAAGGCTGTGTTTACATGAGTTTTCAACTTGCCATGAACACAGTCTGACTGGAGCGTTTACATGATGCATTGTGCTTGACCTGGGTTGATTTCATCCCCCCCCCCCCCCCCCCCCCCAAAGGGTAAGGTCGAAATCGAGAAAACCTACCATGGCACTCGTATGCTCATACCGTATTTTCTCTAATAAACCAGTCTCCAATAATGACCCGGGGTGAGGGTTGTTTGAAATAATAAGAGCATAGTCTCTAATAGTAGCGCGGGTCACAATTGGAATATGCAACAAGTATATTGACTGCATACGAGAGAGCTTGGAAGCTCAGGACCCTGCGCTATGCTTTGTTGCCTAGCTCATCCTGCATGTTGTTAGAACTGATGGAAATGCTTTTTCCTTTGATTAGCTACATCATTTTATTGCAAAAACGTTTCAATGAGTTACTGAAGTAACGTCTTCTGCATAGCTATGGGACTGGCGCTGACTCTGCCGATCACGGGCGTTCTGGATTCGACGGGATGTCTGTCCTGACGTTTCCTGGGACCGGCGCTGACTCCGCCGATCACGGGCGTTCTTCTTCTTCTTCTTATTATTATTATACTGACGGCAACTAACATCCATTCCAATTGCATTTACTCGTCTCCCTACTTCGTATTTCTTTCCAGAAAATCTCCCCATACAGCAGGGAGTCGTTTACATAATATGACTCCCTGCTATACATCTACATGACTGTATACACGTTATAATTATTATATTGTCGGCCTACATGCGATTCCCGGGCTGGTCGACAGGCGGCCCAGCCAGCCTGCTAGTGGGATCTCGGCCTCGCACACAAATCCACACAAAATGTTGCTGCACTGAATGCATTCCCCCGATACACTTCGCATATATACTCATTCTCTTGATGGTACCGTACTCTTGATGGTACGGGACAGGTACGGGATAGCGCCAGGCATGCCGATGGCACAAACAAACAAAAATATTGTGGCCAGCTGTCTTTGTTGGTACGGTACGGTACGGGACAGATACGGGATAGCGCCAGGCGTGACACAAACAAACAAACAAACACACAAACACCAAATTAAAGCTGTGTGGACCCTGGCTAGCGCCAGACGTTACTGAAGTAACGTCTTCTGCATAGCTACGGGAATAAAACAGCAGTACAACATGCCAAGAACATAATTATTTGTAAGGTTTTCGGTCTACTGCTTCCTTCCTGGTGCCAATGCTATTGTGAGACATCTGTTTTGACAATATTCCTGAGTTTAGGGTTGAAAAATCAGTCTTGACATGGTCAGTTTATGCCTGTATAGACTGGAATTGGCTTGATAGTTGACAATTGAAAAAATAAGAGCCCAGTCTCCAATAATAGCCCAGTCTCTAATAGTAGCGCGGGTAGAGCTGTCACTGAAAAAAATAAGAACCCCGGGCTCTTATTAGAGACAATACGGTATCTCTCGCCAGGATTGCACAACATTGTATACTAGTACAGTTAGGCCTCGCTTATCCGGTCCTCTTTTTTCCGGATCCCTTGCCATCCGGAGGAAAATCGCTGGTTACCGATTTACAGCATACGTTACGCATACAACACAACTGGACCTCGCGATCCGCATACCCGTGCATGGTTTTGTGTACCAACTGGTTCAAGTGTGTACAAGAAGCTTCGTCGTATCCGTTTGCACAACATGGCTTGCAGAAGCTAGAATCAGGGAGTTGTACAAACAAGCGGGGTCGATACGACTCCTTGACCTGCTGGCTGCATGCGGATAGCACTCAGTTGCATGCACTTGTCTTTTTCTTCTGCACACTAGCTGTACTGCATGATGCCACGTACGATTTCACACCTTTTGATGTGCCCCATGCATATACAGTATGTGTGTTCGGTTATCCGGTTCCCTCGCCTAACCGGATGTTTTTTTGTGGAAAACGTGTATGTGCGGTCTGACTGTATGCGAATTCCCGGCAGCCATAGTAGCCATGCAACCATACAGCACTGGAGAAAGATTTGTGTCGGTATGTCTGTAATCTACCCGGGTCAACTGTCTTCGCGTGAATTAATGCTTGCCTTTTTTCTTCAACCGTGCAGACTTTCAACCCGGGTTGAAAATTCTCATGCAAGCACAGCCTAAGTGGATGCTTTGAAACCATGCTTTCTCGTGCGCTATCACGATCACGTACTCCACTGCATTTTGCACGTGCATTTTGGGCCTGGAAAATCCTGGAATTTTCTTATAGGAAATCTTTGTATCGGTATGGACTTTGGTAATCCAGTCAGCAAGATCTCTTAGCTGTAGGCTTTTTCTCTTGTGTACTTCTGGGCATTTCTTCAGCTGGATAAGGCTCAAGAGAAGATGGCGCGGATGGCTGAGATCTACACCGTTGATGTCGACGCTGTCCCCATCTACGTGCACTACTTTGACATCTCCCTGATCCCGGCCACTGTTTTCTTCTTCAATGCGCAGCACATGAAAGTTGACTATGGGTGAGCCGGGGCCCATTGTGTAGGTATTTGCGCATACACGTTAAAGAAACTCTACATGGAGGAGAGGGTACAGCTATTCATTAACCGTTAGTATTCAACAGGCCATGGCGGGGCCTTCTCTCTCATCTAGAATCTCCTTAATGGCCTCGATTTCCTTGTATGCTACATAATGTCATTGTATCGAGCTGGTTCTGCAGTATACACTGTCATGCAGTGCTTGCTCAACGGATCGTAACTCGGTGAATTCTCAACCGAATTTGACAATCAAAAGACCTAGATGGTAGGAGAGGCACTCAGGAGTCGGCTCAAACAGCTCTCGGATTAAAATTAAGAGGATTGAAAAGTATGCGTTTTTTTATGCTCTTGCAGTGTATGAATTTCTATTCTTTTTTTGCCTGAGAGCAAGGTTTCCCTGCTGCAAGCCCAAGCAAAGTATGCACATACAGCACTGTGTGCCGCAACTTTCTGTGTCTTCTCCAAAAGATCTGAGTGAGTTTGAGCGGAGGGTAATGAAATAGCGGTGTGAACGATGTCTTGCTTCTCAAGTAATAGTTGTATAACCATTGAGTTACATCAACTCCAAGAAGAGTATCTTGCTTCGTACTGGCTTTCTTAGGTGCCGTATTGAAGAATTTTAGATTATCCGCCGTGACCTTCACGTTGAACAGCAAATTGCTCCTGAAGGCAATGCTCACTGGCACAGCTTGCCTTTTTTCTAAGGGCACAAATGTACGCTACCCGTAGAGTCTACTGCATGCCCATGACGCTCTTGGGCATTTGCCTCTGCTGTAAGGTATTTGTTACATGCTTTGTGGAAGAAAAGAAGAATTTCCTTTGTATTTGTCATGACTATGATTGTATGTGTGTATCCCGCCTTGGCATGGACACACGGTTGGACAGCCTGTGCGTTGTGTGCCAACTGCTGTTGTGGCACTGTGTGTGTGCGTGCGTCTCGCACGCTCTCTCTCTCTCTCTCTCTCTCTCTCTCTCTCTCTCTCTCTCTCTCTCTCTTTCTCTCTCTCTCTCTCTGTGCTTGTATTAATTAGGACGCCGGATCACACAAAGTTCATCGGTGCCTTCAAGAAGACTCAGGATTTCATCGATCTAGTCGAGGTGATACTGCGGGGAGCTCTGCACGGGAAAGTGATGGTTACGAGTCCCATTGACCCGAGGAATGTGCCAAAGTATGACCTCGTCTACAAGAACATCTGAAGTCCGTGCCGCTTGCCACAGGGCTGTTTAGACAGGCAAGGTCCCAGTCATCCCTTCATCAAGGTTTCCCCTGAAAGAGCAGGCAGATTCCGTCTGGCAACTGACCCATGCCACTCAATGTACTGGTATCGGTACCATGATCTTGAGTATTTGTTTCTCGTGATATGGGGACCACGGAACACTGCAGTATACCAACCACGGTGACTATACCGCCAACTTGGCACCATACAACTGGAAAATAAGTCGGCCAGGCTTCGTTGTACCTGGCAACCCGGCGAGAACTATTGTTCGTTTTCCAGCGGTCCCAGTGCTATCGGAAGAAAACGGATCAAAATACTAGTACGTCCTTGCACGTGTCCTTGCAGTTATGGCAGCGATGTCACCTATTTCAAGCATTGCGGTGTGCAGTGGAACATCCTCTGGAGAAAGCGCACGGTCATGTGTGTTGCAAGTACAGCAGCTTATTACCAGCAGCTTATTACCATCATCAGGATCATCAATGATCATCATCATCATCATGAACTGCATCATGACTAAAGTATGACTTAGTCTACAAGAACACCTGAGGTCCCTGCTGCTTGCCACAGGGCTTTTTAGACAAGCAAGGTCCCGGTCATCAAGGTTTACCCCTGAAAGAGCAGGCAGATTCATTCTGCCAACTCACCCATTCTGCTCGATGTACCATGATCTTCAGCTTGCATAGCATGCAGTGCTCTAGCCTAGCTTGGAACAGCTATACACGTCTGGAAGTCTGTGCACGCACACGCGTGGGCACAACTTTGATGGTGTTATGAGTAGGGCTGAAACGATTATACCAATTACTCGGTAATCGATCGATAATTCCTTATCAATCAAGTAATCGTTACGTTATAGATTACTCGTTAGGGGTTTTGAGTCCAAAAAGTACTGACAACTCACGTTTTGCGAAGTTTGAATCAGTTTACGTATGTAGTTACCTGGGACATAGTGCATATTCTGAGGTTAAATTGACTTCAAAACTGCCATGTTTCTGAGCTACCCTGTCACTAATGCAAATTTGTGGTATTATAATGGCTTAGATTTCGGAAACAGAGCAATGTTTGCACAAAATTCTGACACTATTTGCTAACGATTATAATCGATAAATCGATCGTTAAGCTCAGGAGTAATCGATAGGTGAAAATCCACGATCGTTTCAGCCCTAGTTATGAGTTATGAGACTTATGACTTCTTGAAAGTATGATTTTTTGTTTTGCTTATTCCAATAGTCGTCAGATCACCAGCTAGACAGCCTCAGCCCATAATCCTGCAAACCCAGCCATTCAGCATGCTGAAGCCAGGCGCTTGTCTCACTGTGAGCGGTACAATCATGCACTATCATGCTGTGATGTTTTGACATCCTACCATACTTTTTTTTAAGCCTCTTTTAAGCCTCCTACCAATAGTACCATGCTATGGTCAATGGTCCATAGACAGTGAGTTGAATGATCTGTATTCATCTCAATAACAATCTTGCATGATATTTATTACAAACATGTTTGCACATGGTTGATAAATATGGTGGTATGCAGCCTAGAGAGCGTGTGTGGGCAGGCGTGTATTTACCGCCATATTGCCATGCAGGCGAGTCTTTACCACCATAATAATTGTACAATCATGCAATACATACATGTACATGTACTTACATACATGTACATACCGGTACATGATTATTAAATTTTATAACAATCATATTTTGATATACATGTACCATGTGTACTGCATAGGCAATTCCCAAATCTGCTGGCCGAAAAATTCGCCGAAAACTGTGGTTTTGAAGAAATCACCGATCTTTTCGCCAAATATGCAATTTTGGGACGAAATTCGCCGAAAATCGATGTTTTTGTGCCTCAACAGCATGCAAATACCCCGGCTGTAACCATTTATGTACTGCGAAAGGTGACTGTGACTTTAGGCATTACCAAAATTGGTCAGCGGGAAAAGATGACGAAATCAATGGCTGTGAAGAAATCGCCGATAATTGAGCCGAATTTGCAAATTTCGCACTGAATTCGCCGAAAATGGATGTTTTAGTGCCTCTAAAGCATGCACGTACATGTGAATGTACACTAACTGTGTTACAAGCGGTGCTGCTTTGAGCCGAATTCTGACTTTGGGGCTGATATCTGTTATGGCCGAATTTGGACATTCTCTTAGTTTAGTCTTAGCCGACCGAACAGCTACACCGTAATACCGGTAGTACTGTGCGCGTGCATGTTCGATTTTTTTATTTTTTCCGAAAAAAATAAAAAATCGAACATGCATGCATACGCACAGTACACTGCAGTGTAGATCTACGATCGTGCGAGTCATCAATAATTATACTTTTAAGGTGGCAGTTCCCCTTTTCCGTATACTACACTCTTTGGACCAGAAGTCATGAACAGCTAGGAATATCCAAACCAAACTTGGCAGTGATGTTGAGGGTGTTCATACCTAGGTTCAGAATCATTTTTCACACATCTCACATATCTTGAAGTGCCGAACTTGCTCTCAGCCAAAATGCGTTCATATCGCACGTACAGGGCAAGGATTGAGCCAAAAGAGAACAGAGGCTAATGGTACCCAGCAGTATTAATTTGCTCAGAACTCATGCAGACTGACAGCTCGAGGTGCTAAACTAGACTAAACCTTGCAAACATATGTACAGTGGAGCATTGTGATTTTCAATTTTACAGATCAGAAACGCGATGTTTACAGATAATTCAGAGGCATGCCAGTTGGAAGAACCTCGCTGGGATATTGACAGTTCTGTTTAGTTTAGCACCTAGCAAATTTCACGTAGATGTGAATAATGCCCAAGATTATGATTCTATGACAAGTAAGCCCTGAGATATGTTGGCTCAAGCTTGTCGGAGTCCATGAAAAAGAGGGTCAAATTCAGGAAAAAGTACACTCCAGTTTCACCTTTCAAAAGCCACCAGCAGCATATGTTTCTTCTTCCTTGTGCTGTGCTTGATCCAGAAACCCTTTCTTCATTGCTCTGCAATGCTTCCTTGCCTTTTGCTCCTCTTCTGACGACTTTCTACGCTTGTGGTACAGTTTTCCTCTTGAAAGACACCTAGATTTCTCTCCAACGACGGACTAACAGTGCACCCCATACGCTGTACTACTTCGGCAAGCTCACTGTGGTCTTCATTGAACACGATCACTGCCAGGAACACAGCAGTCTCAACAGTTATGGAGCTACAGAACGATTCCTTTGGACAGAGATGTCAAATAGTGCCATTGAGTGCTTCATTGGCATTCTGTGTGGCACGGCGAACACAGCCCTGTAGGAGGGATTTGTCGGCAAGATGGACATATACAGGTTTAATTTCTTCAAAGACTGCAACAGGGATAGTGTTGTTTGACGATGAAGAAACTGCCACAGAAACATTGCCATATCCACACTTCTATTGCTGCCACCTGCACCCTGAGTCCTTCTGGGCAGAACTGATTGCATTTCTCGGCATCCTTGGACTGTACGTTGTGGCAAACAGATGCCCAAATAACACGGGCCATCGCTGTGACGAAGCCTGCAATCCTGCAGATAGCATTTCCAAAATAGTTCCGTAGGGAGTCTCCTTCCTTGTGCAGAAAGTACAATAGCGGGTCAACACTTCCACGTCCACAAAATGTGTGTGTCTCCCAAGCAATCACAGTCTGCATGCCATATAAGGAGCTGTATCCTCGTCGCATCCATGTTCCGTCCGCTGTGACGGCGATTTCGGCTGGCGATTCCTCCCCGGCTGCAACTCGTTGTGTGAACCCAACTTCAGCAGCATTATTCATGCTCAAACTTGCAGTAGCTTTAGCAGCTTGGTGAAGATTCTTCACGTGGCGCTGGTAGTTCTTCTTTGCAACCGGCGCTGGCAAATCGAGGAATGCACACAATTTCCGGAAATCCTCGCGGCCTCGTTCAAGCAGGCGCATAGCCAGTACGCTCTTTCTATTCAATTCAAAATAACTGGATGTCTTTCCCACTGCGGGCGGTGAAGCAACAGCAGTGCAGTAGTTGCATGCAACTTCAATTATGGAGACTAGGCCAGCTCTTACATTTTCTGCAAACTGCTGACGTGGACAATAAATTCTGCAATTAAATTTAATTTCTGCAAACTAAAATTCCGCTTGTCAGAATCCAGGACTTCATCACTCTCCTCACTCGAGTCTTCATTGGAGTCACCAGCGCTCTCGGTATCCTCATCTGCAAGTAAGTTCAGATCGCCAGCCAAGGGTTCACAGCTACGAGACGTGTCAGGTACTCCCAATTGCTCAGAGTCACATTCAGTTTGAGCACGAGATGCAGACTCGTTTTCTTTCTCCAGATCTCTGCGCTTGGGGCTCTGGAACTGGTTCCCGTAGAAAACACGCTTCTTGGCTCTGTAGTTAGCGGACTATCTCCTCTTATTGCCAATGACCAGAAGACAAAAGCTACAGAGAACAGCGGCTACGCCAATTTCCAAATTTTTCTGTACTTCCTTTGACGCGGATTTGCATTTTTTTTGTTCGTGCTGACAGTGACACCGTACCAGTACGCGCAGTGCTGACCTGCTGATCTGACTGTACTGCAGAGCTGAGTAGATGTACGGGTCGGTACGGGGTACAACTAAAAGCCAACACGGCACACACACACAAATAGCTGGGGGTCTTGGCACCCTCCGCGATCCACGCGGTGAACCGGAACGAAGATTGATTGCGCTTAAACTGCATTCAAGTGGAGATCAGCTGATTTTTTACAAATTCGCAGTGGGAGTTGGTTTGAATTTTTAAAATTTCCCAACCGTCGTGTTGTTTACCGCATAAAAAATTACACCAGCGGAAAGTTCATCACTTTAGGAGGAAAATGAGCCGGATATGGCCTCATTCTGACAACTTTCATTTTTTGGTCCTTTTTTTGGACCCAAAAGGGGATCTGCCAGGGGGTTCGGGACAGTTAGGCCCAAAAAATTAATTTCAACATCAGCCCAATCTGACATCAGGTTTGAATAGCTACAGCCTTATATTTTCGCTTAGTAACATCAGTTTTTCAATTGCCTGAATAGGTCTTGCCAAAAACACAATTTTCCTTGATGACACAAAATAACACAAAATCCGAAAATTGATGAGAAATCGTCCATAACACTAGTTAGGACAGAAAATATGACATAAAATTATACAGACTGTTCGAGGTATTGACTAAGATGATATCAACACCG
The DNA here is from genome assembly GCF_964019385.1 of Sycon ciliatum. Classification (NCBI taxonomy): domain Eukaryota; kingdom Metazoa; phylum Porifera; class Calcarea; order Leucosolenida; family Sycettidae; genus Sycon; species Sycon ciliatum. The sequence goes on from NC_088643.1 coordinate 66,411,847, forward strand.
AAAAATGTACACTTTGGTTGACGATGGGATCCAGGTCGTCATTTCCTTGAGAAGAACAAAAAGACGCAAAAAATGAAACTTTGAATATTTTTTTGCAGCTTATTTTTGAGTTTGCCCCATATGTGGATACTTCAAATACATTCTATAAGTGGGTTGGAACAGGTTTACCGTGGCGAAAATAGGGGTCACCGTGCATATTCTGGAGAAAAATCCAAAAAACTGTCAAAATTTGCCTAAAATTGGTAAATTCACGTATCTATATTGCTTGTACTTCGCTGCTGCTGCTTTGGTCATAACTTATTGGATTTTTGGCTGTTAGGTGTTGCCTAAACTCGCTAGAGCCCTCGGCGTTCAGAACAATACAAGGATGGAATAGCTGAACTAGTGAATTTGCCGGAAAACCCGGGGTGCACGCATTATCGATAGGGACTTTTCTCCATGATTACTCTCCTGTTGGTACTTGGTTTTGATACATGTACATGTGTTGGAATCTTCGGAAAGCATGCAGATTCCTCACATCCAACACCACACGACACAACAAGCCAGGGGCACCAGAATTACATGGATAAACTGAAGTTCAGAGAGAAAAAAACGACAACCGTCTTCTAACTACCAAGGGAAGAGAAGCACTTCTTGTCGAAGGGAGAATACATAAAAAGGGAGAAGAAAGCCAAAAATGGGTACGCGGCATAGGCCCGAAAGTACAACATTATCGTACCACGCAATACGGTGCGTGAGAACAACGCGCGCGGGTACGCGGGATCGGCAGAAACTAGAGTAGAGTGATTATGGATATACGGGACCAAAAAGTAAGGAAGGGTCAAGAGTACAAGTTGCGATTTAGACAAATTTGACGGAAATCTCCCGGGCATGGGGTTTGGAGTGGATACACTACACATGTAGCTGTGATAGCGCTTAGCACAGCCCCATATCAAACTACAATGAAAGCTGACATGTTGTAACGAATCAGAAAACATTGAGTCCTCTTGTTCTTCAACTATGCGAGCTAGAACGTGTTCCCACACTGGCAAAATGATGGTATTTTACGGTGCGCACAAACAAGTGAAGCGCTGTGCCACAGGGCGTTCCTTACAGTTGGGTTGCTGCTGGTTCTTGGCTAGGTGTTCAGCCACCGCTAATATAATCTTCCTTGAGGCTGTTACCCGCTTCTTACCTCTGACTTGCTCCTTCATCAGTCTGGAAATGGCTGGCTCACCATTTCGTTTGTAGGACAAGACAAAGTGCTTCATCACCAACCCACTAGCAGCTGCCCGCACTGCAACTGATTTAGAGCAGCACGTTGCTTGGACCAACGGTTGAAGGGTGGCCAGCCGCTTTTGCTGATGTTCTGCAAACTCCATCGCCGAAAATGCTGATGCAAAAGTGACAGAGTGCTACAGGATACTGGCATCAGGGTGAGCTTCGACTAGGGCCGCAATATCCGCAATAGCATCATGAGCAGCGAACTCATTCCCAACGATGAACTATAAATCAATGTGAGGCTGTAGCTTGGGAGGTCCGGTATCGCGGTTTAGGGATCAGAGTGTACACCCAGCACAAAAAATGCACACCATCGACACACACATGCGTGCACACATACACACTCACACACACAGACACACAGACACAGACACACACACACACACACACACACATGTAACACAAAAAATTATAGAACCGCAATAATGGGATAAAAGTACCGGCAATCAGAATTGAAAACACTCATCATTGAACGCACTACAAAACGCAGGCCCACGCTAATACACACACACACACACACGCATGCTCTCACACGCAATAGAACACACACGCGCGCGTGCGCGTACACACACATACATTCACGCACGTGTACGTACCCACCCACATGCATGTGCACACTCATGTGCATGAGTGGAGATGCCCGCATACACAATCATGTCACACCAACATGATGCCCTTGGGGCGGTCATGCACGTGTGTATAGTATATGTGCGAGGGCACGTCCACATGAGCGCATATGCATGTGCATGTTCATACATGCGTATGGTGCACACATGCACAAACATGCAGGTCTATGCAAACACACACACGCTCGCGCGCGCCGCGCATACAGTGTGCTCATACATTTCCATAGCCATAGGGTGGCAATGACTCGCAAATATCATGAATAAATCTGATGAGATTGAAAAACACACTTACCCAAAGCAGCTTTGGTGTTGCTTGTGGAAGCACGGGGGCCAGGGTGCTGAGCAGTTACAGGGCTATCTGTATCTATAATTCTCCATCCCACACTGCTGACACGGAATGACAAGTACGCTGCCCAGGCCGTACCTCTTCTCTTCAACGCAATCAACGAGCGCCAGAGGTTTGCCACATCCAGGATTCTGGCAAGCAGACAATCCCACAGCCAGATACCTGAGATGAACGATTCGTCGACCGTGAAGAGGGGCACTGAACGACCTCTTCGCGGGAGTCGAATCCAGTGGCGTTGGTGGTGGAGATCGCCCTTTCCGTTTTTCAGGAACTCGATCGATCGTTCGAGCTTGCGAAGCGTCCCCCTTCTCGGCTTCTTGAATCGTCCAGTACGCAGAATGCGAGGCCGCGTCGTGGGTGACAGATTACTCTCCCGCGTCTTCATCTCCACGACACGTCGACAGGAGAACCAAGCTATCCAAAAACCGCCGATGTCAAAACAAATCCGCAAGTCCAGTAGCGGCTGAGCTTCTTCCTCAAATCTTGTCTCGACTCGAGCACGCGCTGCGAAGTCATGGTCAAACTGCTTGCATGATGATCGCGTCCCATTTTTCCACTCCGAAAGGCATTATTTTTCAGAAAAAAATTTGAGTTTTGTTGCTAGGAGACAACTAAAATGGTGCTCCACTCGTAGCTGAGGTCCCAGGCTTTCCAACGCGAAGGACTAAAGGGACCGTCACTTAATTTTTGCCGACTACCCGCCAAAAAAATCTTTTCGTTTCACGTGCCAGACACGTCCGGTCCGCGAGCGCGTACGACTCGCGCTCGCCCGGCCGCGCTACCTTTCACGTCAAGCAATCTGTTCACGCCACATGGCTGGATTGGATAGCGCGTACATCATGGTACATGCAGACATGATTGAAGACTTGCAAAATCAATTTTTTTTACAAGTCCAGGCGCTAGGCGCTAGGCCTAGAGGCAGTACTAATGCCAAAGGCTAATGCCCAGGCAGCTGACTTTATTTTCGGAGAAACACTACTCATTGTAGTAAAAAGTAACAATGAATAGCGACATCATCTAGGAAGGATCGCTACCCTAACGCAAAGGAAAGGCCTTGTGCGGCTGCTCTACGAAGTGTTGAAGAAAGACTCATCAAAGTTAGTTGGTGGACGAACAACTCGCTGGCGCCGGAAAACTTGGCCCCCAACGATGGTGTTTGGTGAATCATCAAGCATAATGTCTTGAAGCAGTGTTCACCGAGGAAGGAGAACGCTCTAGCCGCTGCTGTTGTCCGTTTCATCCACGTTGGGCGTTAGCTGCACCGCGCCTATTGTGTTTTAGTATTCCATGGACACACATTAGCATTCAGAGCGATTGTGGAGCCACAATTTACTTCACACAGCGTTGTATTGTCCACGAGCGCAAACTTCATTATCAGCAGTAACTGTTACTCTTCATCCTACATGTAGATTTGGAGTATACACGGCCTTGTCATGACAGCGACAGCTCTACAGAGTGTTCAAGTGAGAAACATTAATTTCAATTGTTGGTGGACGAATAAATGGCTGGTTCCGAAAAACGCGGCCTGCACCGATGGTGTTTGGTGGATCATCAAACAGGGTGACCAGCAGTGTTCACCGAGGAAGGAGAATGCACTCGCCACCACTCCGATTCATCCAAGTGGGCGTTATCTGCGCCGCGCCTATTGTGTTTTAGTATTTCATGGACGCACACTAGCGTTCTCAGCGATTGTGGAGCCACAACATATCTTCATGCGGCGTTGCACTGTCCAAGAGCAGAAACGTCAGCAGTGACCCATCATCATACATGTAGATTTGGAGTATACACACCATGCGCCAATGGGCCTTGGCACAACAGCGGCAGCTCTACGGAGTGTTCAAGTGAGAAACATTTGTTTTGACTTTTGGTGGACGAACAAATCGGTGGTGCCGAAAAACGTCAGGGAGATTAGCCGGCATGTTGCCTTTCCACGGATGTGGCACCCTCATGACAAGGCCATGCTAAGGGCAAACTGACTGCTTGATTTTAGCTTTACATTACCGCAGTCAGTCCAGCACAATACGCCAATCGTATTTCACTATAACTCGCGTGTCATAATTGGGGATATGGGCTGCTCCGCCCTATATCCCTGATATGCCAAATAGACGAAAAGTGTGTTCTGAGCCTGTATCGCGTATAATAGGCTCATCGTAAAACAAATAATAAAAGTCTTAAAAATCAGGGTTCACGTGACACTCGGGTTCCAGCCAAGTTTTCCGCATCCGCAGGAACGCTACCCCCCTCTTGAATCATAGTATAGTGGACTCTGCAATGAACAGATTATGAAACTATGATTAGCATGCAATGTACTACCCGAAGTACTGAATTTACTTCTTCTGTACTCTATATTCTAATGTATCTTCTACCTCTTCTCCCTTACGAACATACTTTCTCATTTTCCATACTTAGGAGACTCCCTTCGATAGGCATCTATTTGCCTCTGGAGGATCCGTGAAATAAAAATCAAAAACAAAACTCCCTGCAGATTTACTACGGTCATCTCTGGTGACTGGTCTTGGGGCACCGTGGAAGCTGTGACTGGTTGCCAAGTTTAGTTTTGTGACTGATCATGGGGCATTTGTGACTACTTCGAAGCACAGCTCTGATTGATCACAGAGTCTTACTGTTGTGAATATTTATATCGATTGAGAAGTCAAGCAGCCACGGGGCGCTGGCCTTGCAGCTGTGAGTATGCATACGGTACATATTTACATGACTCTATTGTATGCTGGACACTGCTGGTCCATTGTTGCAGTGTGTAAGTGAACTGCAGAACCTATTCCGTGATGAAACACGTACTCTTGAAAGACTGAATGTTTGAGCTTATAGTCTTTTACTTCACTCTCATGCTGCTCATATAATTATACCATACGCCAGAAGACCCTAAGTTAGTTCTAAGATTTTGTGGACCATGTGACCATGTGGTACTTTCACTCTACAGCCAAGTCAACCTCTTCGTCAACACACAGGGTTTTCCTCAGACACAAGCGAATGGTTTACTCCACTCTGGAGAAGAACACAGTTTGCTCTCTCGAACACCAACCGCATAATGACTACGGAAAGTAGGAAGTGCAACAACTGCTAGAATATTGAACTGTCGTCCACACAAAACAAATAAAGACAACTGAAAACCAAAACACATGCAACTGCCAACATGCATGTAACAGCGACTGCAAGCCAGAACTACAGACTCCGCGCAGGGAGAAACAGGGGAAACAGAGGTAACGCTTCCGACTCCGAGAGCTTCGAATAGCAGCGGACAAAACAATACATCAACCTTACGTGTCACCTTGCGCTACCGCAAACGAACACCTATGGATGCACAGTGCAGCACACACTCAGTGCATGCACGGTGTAATAACTGGAGTACATGTAAACCGACAACGGTCACCTTGCACCCTATGCAGTAAGTTACATAGGCTTGACGTGAAAGGTAACGCGGGCGAGCGCGAGTCGTACGCGCTCGCGGACGTGCCTGACACGTGAAACGAAAAGATTTTTTTGGCGGGTAGTCGGCAAAAATTAAGTGACGGTCCCTTTACTTCGCATTCGGCGAAGGACTAAAGGGACCGATTCAGGGCAGATCGTGACATGATGGTGACTCTGATTGGTGACCCATGCGAGAACACACATTACACTTGCGGGTGGCCTTGCACTGAGTTGACCGGTGCCCTGTGCGCAAACACACAAAGCAACGCTTCTGTTCAATCAGTTATTCTTTCCGCTGTGCTACTGTTGTGTATTTCGCGCAGTCACCACATACCATGCTTGATGTTTCAAGCACCATCGGCGCAGGCCACGTTTTTCGGCACCGACGATTTGTTCGTCCACCAAAAGTCGAAACAAATGTTTCTCACTTGAACACTCCGTAGAGCTGCCGCTGTTGTGCCAAGGCCCATTGGCGCATGGTGTGTATACTCCAAATCTACATGTATGATGATGGGTCACTGCTGACGTTTCTGCTCTTGGACAGTGCAACGCCGCATGAAGATATGTTGTGGCTCCACAATCGCTGAGAACGCTAGTGTGCGTCCATGGAATACTAAAACACAATAGGCGCGGCGCAGATAACGCCCACTTGGATGAATCGGAGTGGTGGCGAGTGCATTCTCCTTCCTCGGTGAACACTGCTGGTCACCCTGTTTGATGATCCACCAAACACCATCGGTGCAGGCCGCGTTTTTCGGAACCAGCCATTTATTCGTCCACCAACAATTGAAATTAATGTTTCTCACTTGAACACTCTGTAGAGCTGTCGCTGTCGTGACAAGGCCGTGTATACTCCAAATCTACATGTAGGATGAAGAGTAACAGTTACTGCTGACAATGAAGTTTGCGCTCGTGGACAATACAACGCTGTGTGAAGTAAATTGTGGCTCCACAATCGCTCTGAATGCTAATTGTGTCCATGGAATACTAAAACACAATAGGCGCGGTGCAGCTAACGCCCAACGTGGATGAAACGGACAACAGCAGCGGCTAGAGCGTTCTCCTTCCTCGGTGAACACTGCTACAAGACATTATGCTTGATGATTCACCAAACACCATCGTTGGGGGCCAGGTTTTCCGGCGCCAGCGAGTTGTTCGTCCACCAACTAACTTTGATGAGTCTTTCTTCAACACTTCGTAGAGCAGCCGCGGAAGGCCTTTCCTTTGCGTTAGGGTAGCGATCCTTCCTAGATGATGTCGCTATTCATTGTTACTTTTTACTACAATGAGTAGTGTTTCTCCGAAAATAAAGTCAGCTGCCTGGGCATTAGCCTTTGGCATTAGTACTGCCTAGGCCTAGCGCCTAGCGCCTGGACTTGTAAAAAAATTGATTTTGCAAGTCTTCAATCATGTCTGCATGTACGCGCTATCCAATCCAGCCATGTGGCGTGAACAGAATTGCTTGACGTGAAAGGTAGCGCGGCCGGCCGAGCGCGAGTCGTACGCGCTCGCGGACGTGTCTGGCACGTGAAACGAAAAGATTTTTTTTGGCGGGTAGTCGGCAAAAATTAAGTGACGGTCCCTTTAGGGCATGTTCGATTGGTAAGGATCGGGATCGGGATCCAGATCTCAGATCCCTCGGATCCTTCAGATTCAACTGAACACTTTATCTTGGACCTTGACTGTTGCCATGTTGAAAATGGCGCTCACAAGGCACCCAAAAGGGTGAACGTCGTACTCATCGCGTGCGTTGTACAAAAAGTCAACAAGCTCTATCTCCATCCACGTGTGCGTACCACAATGTGTACAACAATGATTTTTACCCGCCATATACGCACAAAGGTCACATTTGGATCCGTTGGATCCGGTCAACCCTGCTCCCCGAGGTGGGTTGACCGGATCCAAATCCGAAGGATCCGGATCCGGATTCGACCAATCGAAAGGGTGCGAATCCAGTGGATCCGGTGGATCGGGATCCCGATCCTACCAATCGAACATGCCCTTAGTCCTTCGCCTTTCCAACGGTGTAAAAAACAACCATACTTACCATACAAATTTTTGCAGTATCGATCGACTGAAGTCTGGTGAAATTGGAAAAGACGACCATCCGCCATGCGCGCATTTCGAGAATGGGAGTGCATCTCTTGAAGCCGTGTCAGAAAAGCTTTCTGAGGACACTGACGGCACCAGTCTAGGCTGGATGTCCCTGGAGGATTTCCAGTGTAATGTCGTGAGAAAGAGAGCTCCGTTGAGTCCTCCTAGCTCAAATAAATCGTCCCCGAATGAAGAAATCAAATTTACCAACCAGCGAGGAAGCACAGCAACAGCAACTCTTACAAGGACTTGTCAGGTGCGATCAGCTGATTCGCCTGGCCGTGAGAATCACGGCACGCGTGACATCGCGCCTGAGTAGTCATCTGAGCGAGAGTGAATCTGACGCGAGCGGCGCTGAGGTGAACGAACCAAAATTGTGATATTGTGGAACTGTTGCTGCTGGTGCATCGCCGATGACGAGGTATTGGAGTTCAAGGACGGAATTAGGAGCATATATTCTTCACCAAGACGTAGCGCTTACCTGATTGTTTATCAAAGGACTTCAGCTCCTTCACGAACTTGGTATGCACTTCGTGCTGTGATTTTTGTGCTTTTTTGTTCGCAATTGTATTTTCTCTCAACTTGCAGGGCTACCACGGGTCATATCCTTGCCTGGACATAGTCATATTTGTGTTTTCTGGACGCGTCCAGGCATACAGATTTTGAAAATATATAGTTTACCCATACCTACAACTCACGGAACTTGAGTTATGGCTCGTTGTTTGTACGCGTGTTTGCGTGACCACCCCTCACATACATTGAGTAAGACCCACAAAGGGTTAATAGCCTTATAGGGAGCATCAGACAAGACCATGAAGCAAAGACTGCCGTGCAACAGCGTCACCGCGCCACCCTCGACACCAAGGCTAACGAAATCCAGTCTCGGCTGCCCGAGCCGCAACAACGGGCCATGGCGTTGGCAAGAGAGAAGGGAGCCTCCAGCACGCTCACAACAATACCGGTGGCTGAGCACGGATTCTGCTTCGACGTCAAGTCCGACTTCCATCACCACGTGCGCATGCGATATTGTTGGCCACTGGACAACCTTAACCTGCCGGCTTCTTGCTCACGTGGAGCACGCTACTCGGTGGATCATGCACAGATTTGTAAACTCTCCGGCTTCATCCATATGCGTCACAACGATCCTACCGACTTTATCGCCTCATGCATGAAGGAGGTGCATTGTGACGTTGAGGTGGAGCCGAAGCTCCAACCTCTCACCGGTGAGGTCCTCTAGCGACGCACCGCCAACACCGATCCGGATGCCCGCGCTGACCTGAGAGTTCTGGACGGATAGCAGAAACGCATTCTTTGATACAAGGGTGTTCTATCCCCATGCGTCAAGCTACCGCTCCAGATCCCTCTCCTCTCTGTACCGAAGCTTTGAAGGGGAGAAGCAGCGTGCGTATGGGGAGAGAATTCTCCACGTCGAGCATGGTTCCTTCACCCCTCTGGTCTTCTCTTCCTGTGGGGGGATGGGCCACGAAGCTGCCATCATGGTAAAGAGGCCGGCAAGTGCCTTTAGCCGTGAAGAGGCATGCGCCGTACAGCCAGATGGTGTGTTGGCTCAGATGCATGCTAAGCTTTTCGCTAGCCAGATCTGCTATTCGCTGTGTCCGTGGATCACGCTCAATTCGCCGCCGTCACTTTGACCATGCCCCTGTCGACCTGGTCCGAGCAGAGGCACAGTTGGTGGTCAGCTAGACAGTTGTCATCATGTCTAATTTCTGAGAAGTTCTCAATCTCTCATTTTCATGCCAGGCGTGAGCCAGCCCCTGGCTTAACAAAATGGGTGCTCCTTTTTAGTTTAGTTTTTTTCTTCTTTTTAGTTTAGTGGCTCACCGTCCAGGAGCGACACTGACTCACGCTACTATCTGGTGTTCACGAGGTGTTTGTCGCGCTGGAAGCGGAGCGTCTCTGTAAGTTTGTATCCCTGGTGATGTTTGTGCCTGGAGAGCACTATAAGTGGTGCTCTTCAGGCACAATCTTCCTCAGCCTACTCAAGCTCAACTGATGAGGGGTGAATTCCCCGAAACACTGTGTATTGAGCAGGGAGTGGTGCTTTCTTGCAGGTTTGCCGAGTCGAAGGTTCGATGGACTTCTCGTGTGCTCTGGCAGTCGTGAGTCAGTCAAGTGTCAAGTAAAGTCGGCGGAATAGCGCGAGCTCCGGTGTGGGGAGCAAACCTTTCTTTTTTTCTTCTCTTCTTCTTTTTATTTTGCTTTGCCCGTACAAGAGGCTTTACTTACGAGTATGACAAAAATAATAATAATGTGGACTGGTTGCGTATACGGCGAAGCTGGGATGCAGAAATGGCCTTGTAGGCCAGCGCCGTAAATCGTTTGTTCGACATCTGCGAGCAGTATTCTATGAGCTTACACCAGACCGCATCGATCGCCTCAAGCTGAGAGGATGCGTCGTTCCCGGCTCCTTACACCGCTGCTGAAGGCTGAGTACAATAATCCAGCGAAGCAAGGGCACCAACGGTTGCCTCCTCTGTCCAAAGTGATGCTGATAACCCAGATGTTGTGCTTCGATGGACGATTTTTCTTTCGGATGTACACCATGCACGAGCTCAGTACAAGATGGTGAGAAATGCTCTTACAAACAGTCTTAATTAAACGCAGCAAGTCCCTCTATTTCGAAGAGCTTTGCTCGCGTATTGATAGGGACAAAAACTGTTACAAATGGTGGGCTGAGGCCAAGAAAATTGCCCGGATCAGCAAGAAGCGAGCGACCATCCCGATCCTGGTTGATGATTGTGGAGATGCGGCTTGTGATTCTTCTAAAGCAGAAGCACTGGCCCGTTGCTTCAAAAGCCAGTTCTCCCCAAATCCGTCTTTTGACCCGTGTGCTACCACCCTACCGCCAGCACAATTTACACCAGATCTCCAGTTTCAATTGCCAAACATAACCCAGCACGAAGTCTTCCGCAAGCTGCGCACTCTGCCCAAGCACAAGTCTGTGGGCGGGGATATCACGAACGTCATACTGAGAGAAGTGGCACCCGTGATAACGCAGTCCCTGTGCCACCTGTTCAACACTACTCACTAGTCTCCGCCTCGGGCAGCTACCTAGTGACTGGAAGTTGGCTACAGTCATACCTATCTACAAAGAGAACGGCAAACCTGTGGAGCCAGCTAGCTACAGGCCTATCTCCCTGCTGCCGGCCATAGCTAAGATTCTGGACGCCATCATCGCCGAGCACCTCACCAGCTTCCTCAATAGGCAGGGATTAATTACTGACCACCAGTATGGCTTCGTCTCCTGCAAGTCGACACTCGATCAGCTAATTGTCCTGTCTTCAAGAGTGGCTAAAGCACTCGACAAGCGCACTGACTACCACGCTCTATTCTTGGATTTCGCGAAAGCGTTTGACAAGGTACCGCACACTGTTCTTCTCCGTCAGCTCGCTACTATCATATCCCCTGAAGCCGTTTCTTGGTTCACCAACTACCTCAGAGACCGTTCCTTCTGTGTCAAAGTTCTCTCTGCCAAGTCGCCGACCCACCCAGTTTCTGCAGGCGTTCCCCAGGGATCTCACCTTGGCCCCATTCTTTTCATTCTCTACATTAATGCCCTCCCCCGCACCATATCGTCTGATGTCACTACTGATGTGCTCTTATTTGCCGATGACACTACTCTTGGGAGAGCAGCCGGAGGACCTAACCAACAACAAATGGTCCACCCCCTCCAGGCCGCCACTGATGGCGTTCTGCAGTGGGCTGATTCAGTCGGAGGGTGCTTCAACCCTTCGAAGTGTGTTTCTGTGGTATAGCGGACTGAAGAATTGTAAACGTGTTTTGCAATAATAATGTATGAAGCTATTTTGTATAGTATGTTCCCATTCCGTTTTTGCTTTGGTGTAGCCCTGAGGTTGATTTGCTTATTTATTTCTACCCTTCCTCTCTCCGTACTGTATCCAGCCCAAAATGTTTTACCGCTCTTGTCCGCACACACTTAAATCTTTGCTGTCACCCGTTATGAGCCCTCTGGTTTCATTCCACGTAGAGTAGCGATGTCATAGAGCACTGTGTTATATTACTACCACCCGGCATCATTCTATTTCCTATTTTTATTTTCTCCTCAGCTTCTTCTTCATAAGCTGTTGACGGAGACTCCCTCGATTTAGGCTAAGGCCTGTGGAGAATCCATAAATACAAATACAAATACAACAAAGCTATTGTGCTATGCACAATGATACGTCGTACACGTCTGACGAGCCTTTTTTTATTATTTTGCAACTTTTTATTTTTTCCACCTCTCGCATATGATTCTGGAAGCTTCGAAGTTGAACTGACGCGAAACACATAGATATAAAAAATGATGGCCTTACAGTTTTGCCGTTTTGCCTGTTATCATGGTTACTGAGTTGTGTGATGCCGATGAATGAACAGAATACATGTACGTATACACAGTGACTTTGTTGCATTAGCTACCTCGGCCCGGGGTTACTTCGAAGTACATTCGTTCCCTACTGTCCACATATGAATGTTGCTACATAGGGAGACAGGTTAATTTCTTGTTTCTTGCTTTGAAAATAGTACCGAACATTAGGAAAACAGAGCGACAGTATGAATCTATGATAACACGAGACATAAAATAACAGAAAGTGCATCTGCTAATAGCAGGCAAAAAACGCACTGTCACATTCTCCGCCTCCACTCCTCGTCTAACTCAGATTCCACATCAGACTGCAAAGTGCAAGCAGTCCTTGCGGACTCCAGCTTCAGCGCAAGCGCGCTATCAGAGGAGACTGCAAAACGCACCAGGTCCTCGATGTCGGACACAAGCTGCATTGCGAATCGACGATTGTGACGCGTAGATCTACGCAGCGCGTCACGGAACTTGCGACTCGTCTTCCGGAAGCGTGCTCGATACGAGAATCAATTCCAGGAGCCACCTTGTGTGGTCCGCTGTGGGCAACGGATAATACTTTTAGATGATCTGCCTCTGACATGGCGGTGAATGAATGCCATTTGGGAGTCGACTTAGCATTTGCAAATAATTCTCCAAATAGCCCATTGTAGGCAGGGCAAATATCTTCCACTGAGAGTTCCTCATCAATGGGGTGCAGTGCAGCGACTTCCCGGGAGTTGGCAACCCGACGAGAAAAGCGATAGCTGCGCTTCGCCTTCTCCGGGCGAGAATCGATAAACGACTCAGGCCTGGCCTTTCTGCTGAGAATTGGCTGGCGTCTGCGGCAGCGTCCTCGCTGCGTGGTTGGCTGCGCTTCCTCAGGCTCAAACTCCGTTTCTGAAAAGGGACGGCGATTGTTGTGAACCCTTCTGATTCTCTAAAAGTCAGGAACGAACGACCACACGACACGAGGACAACTATTGACTCTTTAGCAGTATACTAGTACTTGTTACTTGATCGACTAATAACTAACACTGAGACCACCATCCAGTTATGGCGTGAAAATGACAGCGTATATCAGAAAAGCATACACATTCAACATACAACTACAGCGCTCACAGCAAATCGCACATAGCGCATGTAGCGTACACCATACCACGCCGTAAACAACTGCGGTACGGCGGAGTCGAGGTACAACTGCATTGAAACGAACACACTGTCACAAGCTGGGAAGTCGAGGCCCTCACAGCGGAGGTAGGGGCTAGAGGAGCCATTTCCAGCAGCCTGGACGGTTTGGCACGAGCATTGAGCTGTTGTAAGGAAAAACAGCGCCAATTACGAAGAAACTGCAGAAACGCAGCACTAAATTCCAGCTACGTTATCTGGCTGAGGCAACGAGAGAAGGGTTGGCGTGACTGGCCACTGTTTTAAAAGTCCCTGAGAGGCAGTTTGTTGGCACTTGGTTGGCGGACAGCCACCCAGCGAGGATTCTAAAGGGCCGGGGGTTCGGGGTGTTCGCCAACCAAGTCGAGCCTTCGTTCGGTTTTTTCTTTCTTTTTTTCTAGTCTACTTGCTTGTGCTGCGCCGCGCTGGAGCCAGTCTATCTATAGATGCTTTCGCCGCATAGAGCTACTATTGCACAAAGCCACAACACTGCGCGCTGCTATTCGCTGTATGCTTTCGCTGTACCTAGCTGCTGTTTAATTAACTGCACGGCGCCACAACACAACTTCACTACAACAGTCTCGTCCACAACTTCACTACAACAGTCTCGTCCATATTGCACTACGCCGAGTACTGGCCTGCTCCCGCTCTGAAGAGCTTTTTAGCCTTCACCGTTTTCGCTCAAACCCAGCCATTGGCCCACAGTGGCAGTGTCTTCCTTTTTCTTTTTGTTTTCTTTTCTCCTTTTACTTTCTCCGTCACTGCCTAAAAAACAGTCGAGACGGTTTTTTACCCACCAGTTTTTTTGGTGCGAATTGCTTTTTTTGCGCTTCTCCTTTTTGCGCTTTGCCCGGCGTCCTTCTGAGCGAGGCAAGTAAATCTCGCTTTGCTTCCTCATAGCCTACACACATAGGTACTGCAGCCAATACAGTTCCTTTTCACCGTGCTACCCGATAGAGCGATACGCAATCGCAGCAGCCATTCTTTTTCGTCGAACTCGTTCTTGACACAGATGTCCTCGAACAGGTCAAGATAACGCTCCGGTGGCTGCCTTCCGTTGTATGTCGGGAGTTTCATTAGAGGCCTACGCCCACCGCTGTGACTGGGAGCTTCCGCTGTACCTCCCATCGACCTCACAGGCGCGGCGTCACCATCACCCTCGGAGTCATACGCCCTGGCGATGCGCTCGTTCATCTCCTTGAGCTTTTCGTCAAACTCTGTGCGGAGCGCACCCTCTTGCCGTCTGGCACTGCGCTCTTCACGCTCCTCGCACTGTCGGAGCCTCTTCTCCACGTATTCCATCAACCCATCGCCTTCAAATCCATATCGAATTCCGTTTGTGATAAAGCTGGCTTCCAAATTATGTAGTTCCTCTGCCATACTCGCTTCGATCATGGCGTGGTCGCCAAATGTTGTGAACCCTGGTGACAAGCCCTTTGGTGGGGAGGATGTTATGAACCCACAAGTTCTCAGGTGTGAAAGGCCTTCTCGCTTGTGACATTGTGTTCGTTTCAATGCAGTTGTATCTCGACTCCGCCGTACCGCTGATGTTTACGGCGTGGCATACGCTACAAAGGCCTTCTCGCTTGTGACATTGTGTCCGTTTCAATGCAGTTGTATCTCGACTCCGCCGTACCGCTGATGTTTACGGCGTGGTATACGCTACATGCGCTATGTGCGATTTGCTGTGTGCCTTGTAGTTGTATGTTGTATGTGTCTGCTTTTCTGATATACGCTGTCATTTTCACGCTATAATTAGATGGTGGTCTCAGTGTTAGTTATTAGTCGATCAAGTGAAATGTACTGTCAAGAGTAAAATAGTTGTCCTCGTGTCGTGTGGTCGTTCGTTCCTGACTTTTTAAGAATCAGAAGGGTTCACATTTCTCGGGGAGGCAAAGCTCACGCCTGCAAGTAACCTTGAGGACCCCTTCACCATTCACATCAGACGTTGTCCATTCGCCGCCCAAATACTCCACAACACCATGCGCCATGAGGCGGTGGAAGCTGGACTCCAGCTTCAGCACAAGCGCGCTATCAGAGGTGGGTGCAAAACGCACCAGGTCGTCCATGTGACGCAGTGCGTCAAGGAAACTTGCGACTCGTCTTCCGGAAGCGTGCTCGAGAATCAATTCCAGGAGCCATCCTTGTTTGGTCCGCTGTAGGCAACGGATAGTACTTTTAGCTGATCTCCCTCTGGCATGGCGGTGAAGGTCCGCTGTGGGCAACGGATAATACTTTTAGCTGATCTCCCTCTGGCATGGCGGTGAAGGTCCGCTGTGGGCAACGGATAATACTTTTAGCTGATCTCCCTCTGGCATGGCGGTGAAGGTCCGCTGTGGGCAACGGATAATACTTTTAGCTGATCTCCCTCTGGCATGGCGGTGAATGAATGCCATTTGGCAGTCGACTGAGCATTTGCAAATAATTCTCCAAATAGCCCATTGTAGGCGTCCTCGCGGCGCGGTTGGCTGCGCTTCCTTGGGCTCAGACTCTGTTTCCGAAAAAGGGACGGCGATAAGCTGCTCAGGAGGCGGTTCCTGCGCCAAGATACTTTCATTGCGCCGAAGTGCAGCAGATAATACTTTTAGCTGATCTCCCTCTGGCATGGCGGTGAAGGTCCGCTGTGGGCAACGGATAATACTTTTAGCTGATCTCCCTCTGGCATGGCGGTGAAGGTCCGCTGTGGGCAACGGATAATACTTTTAGCTGATCTCCCTCTGGTATGGCGGTGAATGAATGCCATTTGGCAGTCGACTTAGCATTTGCAAATAATTCTCCAAATAGCCCATTGTAGGCGTCCTCGCGGCGCGGTTGGCTGCGCTTCCTTGGGCTCAGACTCTGTTTCCGAAAAAGGGACGGCGATAAGCTGCTCCGGAGGCGGTTCCTGCCCCAAGATACTTTCATTGCGCCGAAGTGCAGCTGGATAACGTTGATCCAAAACTATTGTCCTCGACGAACACCAGCAATAATCTTTTTCAATGGATAGTGTCTTGTACTGGTACGGTGCTCTCAATGGGAAAGAACTCCGAACATTTTCAAGAACTGGCGCAGGACTCACAACAAAAAGACAGCTTACAACAACAGTTATCCACTGGTTGTAAGCTTCCTCCTTGACCTACAAGAATGGCTGTCGGTCATGCTTGAGCCACTTCACTTATAGAAAATGAATTAAACCCCCCGATACCTATAACCTCTCGTCACAAGCCCCTTGGCGTTACACTTGATAGCAAATTGGACTGGTCCCACCATTTCCAGAATCTGGAAAAGCGGGCAAGCTCAGTCGTCGGTATTCTTTATGGCCATCTCCCCTACATTTCACCAGAATGCCGGAAGACCTTTTATCATACATACGTTTTGCCTATTTTCTTGTATTGCTGTGTGGTGTGGTGTGGCGCTGGTAATGGCCTCTTTGCAAAGCTGGAGATTGTGCATCGACGGATTCTCCGGGCAATACTTCGTTTGCCGCCCGAGACCAACATAGCCGTTCTCTAGGAAAATTGCTGTACATTTCCTCTGAAACATTACATTGACCGATCTTCCTGCGTATACCTTCACAAAATCACACTTATCACTGCCCCTCAGCATGTGCATTGTGCAGCATTCCTTAAACTGGTTCAATGAATCCTCAACAAGCCGGAACTCGCTTCGTTTCCCGATTGCAAGAAACAATTCCATGAGCAAATCGCCTGTATTCCTAGCATACCAATTATGGGATTCTCTTCCTCAGCAATTAAAGTCCAGCAACACCATCAATGCGTTTTTAAGCTTGATAAATATACACGTACGTCGATCTTCATTTACTAATCATTGATTTTCATTCTCTTTCTGTATTACTTCAAGCTCCAAAGTAAATCACATACGCTACCTGTACAATTCATTTGGGTTTTGGGTTGATTTACTTTTTATTTCATTTTCATTTAACTTGCCATATTTTGCGTGTGCATTTTTGCCTCTTCTTGTTCTTTTATTCCATGGCTGGTAGCCCTCATTCATAATATTGGTTGACACCATGTCATCCATGAATTGAGAATAATAATAATTTGAAACTCGGGTATTGAGCCAATAATAAAAGTAGAAAGGAAAAGGACATATGGAAACGAGTTAAGAGTAACTCTCCACCACTGTAACTAAATACTACCGGTATATACAGTCAGAAAGTGCAATAACTAGGCACAAAACTGACAGAGTACTGAGACATTCGACGTCCTGACACCTAGCTTCAACACATCTCCGTAGCGCGAATTGTAGTTAGACCGCTTTGTCAAATCGCCTACTGGTCTCGTCATCGTCCAGTGACAATCGACATTCTTTGTTCCGTTGGGACTGTAGCTTGTGCTCGTTTTCGTTGCGCTTGCCTTCCCCTCTTTGGTCTTTCCATAACCTTGAACCTTCCAAGTTGGAAGGCTGTCGGTGAGCGCTACGGAGATGTGTTGAAGCTAGGTGTCAGGACGTCGAATGTCTCAGTACTCTGTCAGTTTTGTGCCTAGTTGTTGCACTTTCTGACTGTATTATAGTATCTAGTTACAGTGGTGGAGAGTTACTCTTGACTCGTTTCCATATGTCCTTTTCCTTTCTAATATTAATAATAATAATAATAATACAAAAAATGTATTATCTACGCATGCATCTACGCAAGAGTCACCACCAGCCAATTAGGACATGTGTCAAAGTATTGAACGTTTTCGTTCCCTTCTTGTCAAAATACTACAGGGAATGATGGAAATAAGCTAAAAGACTACAACTATAAGGAAAAGAAGTTCAGAAAGATATCACTCCAATTATGTGTAGAAGTGACACCAAAAAAAGATGTGAAGAATCAAGAAAACAGCATGCAAATCCAATAAGTGACAAAAACGTAGTGACAAGAAAAAGAGAGAAATATCAAGAGATCAAGGGATCTATTTCGCACCTTCACGACGAACAGTGCCAAACAACTGCAAAGACAACACATTCTCCTTCTGAACACAAAGCTCAGGGTCTAACTTACGTACATGTATGTACAAAGCTTCCAACACGGCAAGATGTAACAAGGACCTACCACGCGACAAAACAGAGAATACATCATCGGAATACCACTCACGACAACTAGCACTGCCCACAACAGAAAGTAGTTACATGCTGATGATTGAGAGACAAGAGACTGTCGTGACTGTCGTGGCTGTGTTGTTGTTTGTTGTTGTTTATTTATTTTACATCGCATGGCAAACGGGCAGTTCTGCCCAATATTATGAAAGCGATGACAACCAGTAAGAAGAGTCAGAAATGAAGAGAAAATAAATGAAAATAAAAATACGAAAACGGAAGTAGCAATGAGGGGAGGCAGGGTCAAGACGAGCAGAAAAAAATGGATCTCAAATTTACAAGTCGGGTCATCGTAGCATGCTTCTATCGAGTCTCATCAGCAGGTTACGAAAGCCATTACATTTAACCGAAGTAGAATACGCGTAGCATGCGTTTGAATTCACGGACAGATACTATGGACTTCATACAGTCGGGCAGGCCATTCCAGAGTCGGCAGCTGGCTAGAAGCGGTCGGCATGCGCCAGAAGCACTGTGGGCCAGGGGGAGGGGAAGGTTGCGTCCCAATTGACCTCGAGTGGTCATGCCTGTCGGCGGGCCTTGCAATACAATTCGGGACGACAACAGCTCACTGACGATTCCAGAACGGATTCTAAATGTCAGGAGTCGGAGCTTGCATTCCCCTCGTTCCAGCACTGGGCAGACACCCAGCCTGGTGTACAGGGGAAGAGTGTGGGCCAATGGGTGCTCATCGGCCACGCAACGGATGCAACGTTTATCCAGTTTGGCTACTGTGTTCCGCTGCTCAGCGGACAGTCCTGGGAGAAACGCATTCGACGCATATAGAATATCCGGTATGACAAGGGCAGAGTAATACAGCATCGCCTGCCGCACTGTTAGGCAGTACCGGATCTGGCGGAGGATCCGCAGCTTCATAGCCGTGCGTCGGACGATAGAGGTGATTTGCGGTGACCAGCGAAGATTTTCGTCCAGAGTGACTCCGAGGTAGCGAGCCGTACTGGTCTGGGCAAGAGGCGTGCCAGTGCAAGTAATGTGTAGGTCGAGGTGTGCCTGCCGTCCAGCTTTGATTGCAAGCACTTGCGTCTTTCCGGTGTTGAGGATAAGCCCTTTGGCATCGAGTAGCCTGGCGACAGCCGACACTGCTGCGGAAAGGGTGATGTTGATGGCGTGAGCGCTAGCGTGGCTCAGGTACAGCATGATGTCGTCCGCGAACATTAGTGTACGCACCGGGTCAGCTACTGATGCGACACATCTCGTGTAGATTGCGAATAATATCGGACCAAGCACGCTTCCCTGGGGGACACCGCACGTGCAAGCTGTTTCCTCTGAGCGTGTACCATTGGCAGTGACCACACACTGGCGTCGTGCGCTGAGGTAGTCCGCAAACCAGTCCAGTGCCGTAGAGGAGACACCAAGTTCGAAGAGATCCTGGAGCAAGGTCTGATGTTGGACCTTGTCGAAAGCTTTGCTCATATCAATGAGCACCACGCCGGTATGCAGGTGCTGGTCTGCGGCTTCGTAAAATTGATCCACAGCCAACAAGACTGCGTCCTCTGTGGAGTGGTGGGCTCGGTAAGCGAATTGCTCGGCAGGAAGGAGGTCATGTTCGGTTAGGAGCACACAGAGCCTTTTATGCACAATCCTTTCCAGGATCTTTGAAACAACCGGGAGCAAAGATATAGGGCGGTAGTTCTTAGCAGTTTCGGGGTCTCCTGCCTTGAAAATGGGGCGAATATGGGCCAATTTCAGCATCATCGGAACCTTTCCCATGGCCAGTGACGCGTTCATCAAGATAGTCAGTGACGGGGCCAGGACCCGAGCGCAGTGTCGCAACACATAGCAGGGAATTCCGTCGCTACCCGTGGCCTTCCTCTCGTCTACCTTCAGTAGGAGAGCAAGCACTTCTTCGCATGTGGCTGGTTCGAAGCGGTTCAAGCCATCTGCTATACCCGGTCCCTCAGGTTGGGATAGGACATCAGGTCGCTGCGGATCGCTGACAACTGAACTGAATTGGGCATTGAGGGCAGACGCAGTGAGCCGGGTAGGAGTTGACGATTTCTTCCGACCGCAGAGGTCGTTGAGGACCTTCCAAGCTTTCCGGGGGTTGGATTGACACGTGTCTAGTAGTTGTGTGTAGTAGGATGATTTCAGCTGACGAGCAAGCCGCTTTGCTGCTTTGCGGGCATCTGAAAATGTGTCGTAAAGTTCCGTGTCCGTAGGTTTTCGGAGCCAACGATGGTGGGCATGATTTCGTTCGCGGACTGCATCATGGTAAACGGCCGTTTTCCATGGGGATCTTGTGAGAATCTGATGTCTAGAGCTGGATAAGCGGTGCTCCTGGACAGGAGCATGCCTGTCAAGGAGTGAGGTGACCTTGTCATACCATAGCTGCCACATATCTTCCAAGGATTTCGCCGTGCTGAAATCTTCTAGACGAGAGTTGACCAAGTCCTGGCAGAGCTGCGGAAGATTTATTCCTCTGGTGTTTCGGCTAGATCTGAGTACTGGCACGGTCGGCATTTCGAAGGCAAGGGTAGCCAAGATGGGGAGGTGGTCACTGAGGCTATGCGGGAGAACGCGGCAAGAGCCCACTGCACCGTCCTCAGCCAATAGGAGGTCTATGGTGGTTCTGGACCCACCACGTCCAACACGCGTCGATTCAGTGACGTGGTTCAAAATACAAAAGTTACCGCAGAAGTGTTGAAGATGCGTCAGCTGGGCGGCTCTGGAAGACGATGTGTCGATATTGAAATCTCCGACCAAAGCAATAGGCGTGCTGGCCCTGGGCGCGTGGACTGAGTCCACAGCGTCAGTCAGCTTGTCCCAGTACGAAACCAGCGACCCAGGAGGTCGGTAGACTGTGCCGAGGATTAGCTTACCATTGAGGCCGTGAACGAGGAGAAAGAGAAGTTCAAGATCACCACGAGCAAAGTCCTCTAGCCGAGTAAAATGAAGTGAGCTCCGTACATAGGCCGCTACTCCACCACCGAAGCCAGGTCTGTCTTGACGGATAAGTTTATAGTTTGGGATGTTGACAAGGCTGTCCGGGGTCTCTGAGGTCAGGAATGTCTCGGCAAGACACATTATGTCTACGTTGTGCTTGTGGATGAATTCCTCGACCTCGTCCTTCTTGTTAAGCAAGTGACAAATGTTGAGGAAACTAATCGGGAGGCCCGCTATCTCAGAATGAGAAGCACTACTAGCACTGGTGATCGGGGGTGGTTGAGATCTAGTACCTAAACTATGATGATGATGCAAAGGGTTACGGGATTGAGTGAAAAGACCCGGAAAAAAGGGGGCGGCATTAGGATTAAGGTCAGACATAGGTGAGAATAATGATAAGAAAGTTATAGCGTGGATATACTAGAATAGTTACCTTGCAGGACACTGTGGCCATTAGCAGCTTTCTCTGCGGCAGCGGATCATCATGTTGACTGCTGCGGTTGTCGGCTGGGGATACTGCTCACGGGTGAGGACGCGGGGATGGAATGTGTGTTTACCTGAGGCCAGGGTAAAACCTTCCTCATCCGGAGACGCATGGGCCGCTTTGCCCCGGGATGCCAGCCGGAACGCTGGTATAACAGGTGTAGTTTGGCTACTGGGAATCCTGGATCCCTGCTTCTGCTCTGGTTGCTGCTGCTGTTCCTGCTGCTGCTGCTTAGGCAGTGGTAGCCGCGGCTGCTGGGGATCGGCCTGCTGCCCTTGGGCTGGTGCATGACGTGCCTCGCTGTGGGGAGTTGCCGCACCAGTAATGCCATGTGCGTCCGCTGTTCCAGCAGTAATGTCCGCGGACGCCACTTGCTGCTGCTGCTGCTGCTGCGTGTCGTCACTGAGACCAATTTCCGGACTGGAAGTTTTCTCCCAGCCACGCTTCTTTCCCTTCGTACTCAGTACGGGGCAGTCCCTTGCCTCATGACTTGGCTTGTTGCAGTGCCAGCATGTTTTAGCCTGGCCTTTGTGCCATGTACGCAGTTTAAGCTGGCCGACTGCTACACACGAAGGTACGACTGTACGCGGTAGAATGGTGACGTACCTGGTGCCGGTTTCAATTTCGAAGTTCTCAACCCAGAATTTTCCTCGCTGAGGGACCCCTATCACTGAGCCAAATTTCAGGAATGAGGTTGCGACAGCACTATCCGACAGGGAATGGGGGCATCCAAATACATGGACGCTGACAACGTCAGCGCCACTGATAGTTAATTGAACGGGCTTACCAGCAACAGAGATGCCTTGGGAAAGCACACGATCCCGGACCGCCAGGCTCGAGACAGTTACTGAACAAAATCCACGACGGCCGTGGAGGTCGATCTGCAGGATGTCAGAGACCGCAATTCCGCTGCTCATGAGGTTGTCTATATAGAACATGTGCTGGCTTGGCCAGTCATCTTCAAGCTTGAAGGCAAATGCAGTAGAGACTGCAGCTCGGTTTTGGCCTCCCGCCTCCATTTTTGAAGAAAAAAAGCGTGACTGAATGATTCGGTTCCTTCAAAATCACGCCATGAACTAGTAGCGCTCCAATGGTTCGCGAGCTATTTCCAGGGTCGCCGACAACAGGTGAAAATTGGAATTAACCGAGGAGACGAGACACGTTGTACACGAGGCGTTCCACAAGGGTCGGTGCTAGGGCCTCAATTATTCTCAGTTTAATATTTGCGACATGTTCCTGGAATACTTCGCCACGCAGAGTCCCAACAATATGCTGACGATCTAGCATTTTATGTGCATTGTAAGTCTACTGGAGAACTCCAGCACAAGTTGACAAATTACTTGAACAGACTAAATACGTATCTTCGAAGCATTGGTCTCATCTTGAATGCCCAGAAAACGAAGTTCATTGTGCTTCGGAAAAAAGGCTCTGCCTCTTCCGCCGGATCTTACCCGATGCAGTGGTGTCGATATTCGACCTTCTGACACAGCGCGTTATCTTGGCCTTATCATTGACCAACACCTCACCTTTGAGGATCAAGTCAACCTAATGAACCATGTACATGTATGTACATGTATATCTGTTAATAAGAAGATAGGAGCATTCCGCCGCTGTCGCCGTACAGTAGATCACACAACTAAGCGAATATTTTATTCCCGTAGCTATGCAGAAGACGTTACTTCAGTAACGTCTGGCGCTAGCCAGGGTCCACACAGCTTTAATTTGGTGTTTGTTTGTTTGTTTGTTTGTTTGTGTCACGCCTGGCGCTATCCCGTATCTGTACCGTACTGTACCGTACCAGCAAAGACAGCTGGCTACTATATGTTTGTTTGTTTGTGCCATCGACATGCCTGGCGCTATCCCCTACCTGTCCCGTACCATCAAGAGCACGGTACCATCAAGAGAATGAGTATAATTATATGTAAAGTGTATCGGGGGAATGCATTCAGTGCAGTAACATTTTGTGTGGATTTGTGTGCGAGGCCGAGAACCCACTAGCAGGCTGGCTGGTCCGCCTGTCGACCAGCCCGGGGATCGCATGTAGGCTGATAGCATAATAATTATAACGTACCAGATTGAGTAATCATAACGTATATACAGTCATGTAGGACCATAGCAGGGAGTCATATTATGTAAACGACTCCCAGCTGTATGGGGAGATTTTCTGAAAAAAAATACGAAGTAGGGAGACGAGTGAATGCAATCAGAAAATCTCCCCATACAGCAGGGAGTCATATTATGTAAACGACTCCCTGCTGTATGGGGAGATTTTCTGAAAAAAATACGAAGTAGGGAGACGAGTAAATGCAATCAGAATGGATGTTAGTTGCCGTCAGTATAATAATAAGAAGAAGAAGAACGCCCGTGATCGGCAGAGTCAGCGCCGGTCCCAAGAAACGTCAGGACAGACATCCCGTCGACTCCAGAACGCCCGTGATCGGCAGAGTCAGCGCCGGTCCCATAGCTATGCAGAAGGCGTTACTTGTACTTCAGTATCTCATTGAAACGTTTTTGCAATACAATGATGTAGCTAATCAAAGGAAAAAGCATTTCCATCAGTTCTAACAACATGCACGATGAGCTAGGCAACAAAGCATAGCGCAGGGCCCTGAGCTTCCAAGCTCTCTCGTTATATTTATCCCTCATCCAATCCAGTCGTATCAGCATGAAAAAGGTTTTTGGTCTCCCTCGCCGTACCAGTACCCCGACTGTCTTTGTTTTGCGGCACGCTAAGGACCGTACTTTCCGGAGTATAGTGCGCACCTTTGTATACCGCGCACCCCCAATCTTGGGGGTGCACACTTCAATCTTCATTGAAGTACATGCATTTCATATTCGGAGCATAGTGCGCACCTGCGATTTAGGGCCTAAACTAGCACATCTAAAGTGCCCACTATACTCCGGAGAATACGGTAGCATTGATTACAAACATGTTTGCATATAGTTGATAATATGGTGGTATGCAGCCTTGAGAGCGTTTGTGGGCTGGCGTGTATTTACCGCCATATTGCCAGGTGTGTCTTTACCACCATATTTATCAACCATAAGTACAGCTGCAGTGGTGTGGTGTCTTCAACTTCAAACATGTTTTGCAATGCTTTGCATACTGAGATTTGGTGATTTCCGGATTATAATTGTACAATCATGCAATGTATACTTACATACATCATGTACATATCGGTACAGGATTTAAAACATGTTTTGATATACATGTACTGTAAGACATGTTATTATAACGAGTCGCAAATTTAACGATTGTCCAAAATGCATAGGTTAACGAGATCTCCGAAGATATGTTAACGATCCTGCAGTATTCCGCAATATCCAAACACAACATCTACATGTACATGTATGAAGCCATGGATCTTATTACGAAGAAATGTCATCTGTTAAAACGTTATGATGAAGAAAGGAAAAGGACAAAATGTTACGAGTCATGACAAACTGTCCACCAACGTAACCAGATCTTATACAGTCAGCGAGTGCGACAAAATGGCACAAAACTGACAAGGAGTACTGAGACATTCGGCAACCTGACACCTAGCTCCAACACTTCTCCAAGGCGCAAACCAACAACCTTCTATCTTGGAAGGCTCAGGTTCGGAAAGGTCCAAGAGGGGAAGGAAAGCGCAACGAAGAAGGGCACGAGCTACGCATCACGGCAACAAAGAATGCCTGTGCAGAATGACTGTATAAGATCTGGTTACGTTGGTGGACAGTTTGTCATAACTCGTAACATTTTGTTCTTTTGCTTTCTTCATCATACATGTAACTATTATTCAAAAGGCTCACCATCTGCGTACAAATATAGTCGAGTCCGCGATCCGAGGGACATGCTGCAAAAGTTGTGCTCATCTTTATACAGTTTGCCTGTTACCATGGTTACTGAGTTATGTGAAACCGATGACTGAACAGAATACGTAGCGTTGACTTTGGGCACCCCCGCCCCCCCCCCCCCCCCCGTTAGAATTACATGTAACTTAGGCTGCAACCACACTAGGTACAAAATCACGTACAAACGACATTACAGTAGAAATCGTCATGCCGACGCGTGCGAAATGCAAAATGCGCTTTGTAGGTTTTCAGCAACTGGCGCACCCCTGTAGAAAGCCACGTTTGTCGTTTTCGTCGTTTTCGCGCTCCATCTCCTGTGTACAACTTTGTTTTTGTACCTGGTCGTCGTACATAGCATCAGCATCAGCATTGTTTTTGAATTTCCCGGTCTTTTCCAGCGCATGGCACACGCTTTGGTACGACAACGTCACCTGCTGGTCGCGTGAAAACGTCATCTATGCAGACCGAAAAGTGTAGTGTGTTTGCGTTCCGACTTGTACTGAGATATGCATGAAAATTTGTACTGTGATTTTTACGTAGTGTGGTTGCGGCCTTAAGGGGAAGTTAAAGCAAAAATCAAAATTTCACCAGTTGTAGTCTTCGGGCTGCTGAGTCGAATGGTCGTGGTCCGAGGAAGCTGAGACGCTCCCTTCCTACTTGAATCCCAATCGAACTCGCGCACTTCCACCGAAACTGGGTGACTGCGCCCTACTAGATGGGGATTTGTATGCAAAATGTCACTAAAAGCGCCATTTCGTTCTTATAAAAGCATGGATGACCGCGATTGGCCCATATGTTGTAGTCTTTTGGACGCTGAGTCGACTGGTTTTGGTCCGAAAAGGCTGCGATGCAGCGTTCCTCCTTTATTCCCAATCGAACATGGTTGAAGAAGCGGTCACGTGCTCCTGCGTACGCCAGTCACCTGGTCACTGTGCCTGCAGGGTACAACTTACTAGCTTGTTTGACCTTTTTTGGGTGCAGTCCTGTCACTCGAGTTGAACCTTGGTGTGAAAGTTGTCGCCTGCTGGCGTGGTGATCAGGTGATTTGGGCACCCAGGAGCACGTGACCGCTTGTTCAACCATGTTCGATTGGGAATAAAGGAGGAACGCTGCATCGCAGCCTTTTCGGACCAAAACCAGTCGACTCAGCGTCCAAAAGACTACAACATACCTAGTATGGGCCAATCGCGGTCATCCGTGCTTTTATAAGAACGAAATGGCGCTTTTAGTGACATTTTGCATACAAATCCCCATCTAGTAGGGCGCAGTCACCCAGTTTCGGTGGAAGTGCGCGAGTTCGATTGGGATTCAAGTAGGAAGGGAGCGTCTCAGCTTCCTCGGACCACGACCATTCGACCCAGCACCCCAAAGACTACAACTGGTGAAATTTTAATTTTTGCCTTAACTTCCCCTTTAATTATTTGAAATCTGATTTCAAATGGTTTCACCGATTTTTCCCCATAGTCAGTTTGTGGTGATTTTATTTCCAGCGTACCCACTGTGGCATGCAATGGTACGAGGACTCGTACTGTAGTACAGTTCGCAGTTCGGCAGCAACCTCGACCCAGGGTTACTTCGAAGTACATGATTGTACATTTCTTCAGAACTGTCTACGTCTGAATGTTGCTACACAGAGAGACAGGTTAATTTCTTGTTTCTTGCTTTGAAAATAGTACCGAACAGTAGGAAAACAGAGCGACAGTATGATAACGAGACAAAAAAATAACAGGAAGTGCATCTGCTAATAGCAGGCAAAAAAACAACAGGCAGATAACCTACAGATAATGCAAGACAACATACTTGAGCTGATAAATACCACATTTTTTTTAACCATTCTGTTCAACCTCCTTTTCCCAGGGCAGAACTACCTACTCGAACGAAATCCTACAGAACTAAAAGATTTTGAAAATAACTACAAACGACATACGGTGTGAATATTATTATGGATACTGATGGAACAAAGAAAACATGACATTTGGATCGATGTAGCAGGATAAGACAAGACAAGGATCCACACAGCAAGCACAACTGACGAAAGAACAACTGTAAGGCACACAGGATAAGAGAAATAAGAACTCAGACACGACATGCAGACATACAACTTATTCTACATCTTCACAAAATACAATACCCGTGATCACAGGCCAGGCTGATCTATGATATTAGTAGAGCAGCCCGGAAACAGTGGCCAGTAGTGCTATAAAAAACACGTCTAAAAAAAGAGAAGACGTTTAAAGTACCTTTAGTCTGGCCTTTCTTTATTAATCAAGTTCTTCCCAAAATCTCATACGTCAGCAAGACATTTCTCGGGGAGACAAAGGTCACGCCTGCAAGTAACCATGATGACCCGTTCACCATTCACATCAGACGCTGTCCACTCGCCGCCCAAATACTCCACAACACCATACGCCATGAGGCGGTGGAAGCTGGACTCCAGCTTCAGCACAAGCACGCTATCAGAGGTGAGTGCAAAACGCACCAGGTCCTCGATGTCGGACACAAGCGGCATTGCGAATCGACGATTGTGACGCAGCGCGTCACGGAACTTGCGACTCGTCTTCCGGAAGCGTGCTCGAGAATCAATTCCAGGAGCCACCTTGTGTGGTCCGCTGTGGGCAACGGATAATACTTTTAGCTGATCTGCCTCTGGCATGGCGGTGAATGAATGCCATTTGGCAGTCGATTTAGCATTTGCAAATAATTCTCCAAATAGCCCATTGTAGGCAGGGCAAATGTCTTCCACTGAGAGTTCCTCATCAATGGGATGCAGTGCTGCGACTTCCCGGGAGTTGGCAACCCGACGAGCAAAGCGATAGCTTCGTTTCGCTTTCTCCGAGCGAGAATCGATAAACGACTCAGGCCTGGCTTTTCTGCTGAGAATTTGCTGGCGTCTGCGGCAGCGTCCTCGCTGCGTGGTTGGCTGCGCTTCCTCGGGCTCAGACTCCGTTTCTGAAATAGGGACGGCTATAAGCTGCTCCGGAGGCGGTTCCTGCCCCAAGATACTTTCATTGCGCCGAAGTGCAGCTGGATAACGTTGATCCAAAACCATTGTCCTCGATGAACACCAGCATGCAATAATCTTTTTCAATGGATAGTGTCTTGTACTGGTACGGTACTCTCAATGGGAAAGAACTCCGAACATTTTCAAGAACTGACGCAGGACTCACAACAAAAAGACAGCTTACAACAACAGTTATCCACTGGTTGTAAGCTTCCTCCTTGACCTACAAGAATGGCTGTCGGTCAGGCTTGAGCCATTTTCACTTGTACTGAGTTGTAGAAAAGACTCACAACAAAAAGTTACAATCATGCTGCTGATTGAGAGACAAATGACTGACTCTGATCTGTAGCTGTGTGACATGCAGCTGCACGCTCGACATGTCGTCGCGGCCGTGTTGCCAACTACGGTAGCAATCTCTCACTCACACTTCACAGCTAGCTAGCTAGCGCTGTCGTAGATCATCAACAAGCGCGCGCTAAAGCACGAGACGAGATCATACTTTTTTGTAGGCGCGGCGCGGCGGGATCCGAGGCTCCGAGCTGCGCGAGACTGCATGCATGCTCGATCGCGCGCGAAAAAGTTTTTGAAAAATCGCTGGTGCACGTCACGTGATGACGTCAGATCACAACAAAAAGCAAAAAATTTAATATTCTGCTTTCAAACAACAAAAATCGCACGGGTACGAGTACGCCCATATGGCCGGCCGGCATGGCCCCATGGCCATGGCCTAGCGCACCCGCGCGCTATAATTATAGCGCTAACTAGCATGCTGCACGTCACGTGTCGTGTGTGCATGTGCATTGTGCATGGCCACATACGCATATATACGGAGCGCTAGCGCGCTTCCGGGAATTCCCCGATCCGATTCCGTGCATAAGCGCCGCGCCGGTGCAGCTAGCTGCTGGTTTCGAGATCGAGGAGCTTCCATGATGACCAAATAATTCAGATTTCGTACTTCTACAAAATAAAAAGTCAAAAACTAACTATAAATTAATGAGTATAAACAAGAGTAGATAAACAAGAGTGTGCAACTCCGGATGGATTGGCCCACGGCGGAATTTTTTGTTGACGTAATCTTTTCGACGACGCACGCGCTGCGAGCCTTTTGGAGAGTTTTCCCTCGTGCACTTGGCGGGGCTTTACACTACAAGGTCGGTGCCCAGCACGTGCTCTCACACTGCTCTGCGGCAAAGCCGCGTTTCTCTGAAAAAAGGTGACGTAAACAAAAAATTCCGCCGTGGGCGCGGGGTATCTGCAGATTGTGCAGGAGAGATCCGGAGTTGCACACTCTTGTTTATCTACTCTTGGTATAAAGTTATTAGTTACTTACTTCAGCCGGTGTATGAATGTATTGTTTGTAGGTAATTGAAAATAATCAATAACGGTTACGATGGATCTTCTTCCGGTACTGTTTGTTGGCCTCCTGGGTGTCGCCGCATACTTTCACACCACGAACCCTCACATGGTGCAATCAGTTCGCCACATTGCTACAGGCAAACCTGGATGTCTACCTCTAGAGAGCATTGGTAATGTGACCTTCCACTATTTCGCTGGTCGGGGCCGCGGTGAACACATTCGCCTGCTCATGGAGGATGGTGGAATCAGTTATACGGAGACGCATTACACCCGGGAAACCTGGCCTGCGGCCAAGGAACAAGGCTTGAAGTCTGGGCTTTACACATTTGGACAAGGTAAATAATACATTTTAATACATGTAAGAGCAAGAGTCCATAACGCCACACGTTTTTATTTCTATGTTTCTCGTCACCTGAAAATCTAAAAACGTATGCGGTGGTAAAAATAAAAAATGACCGAAAAATAAAAGGTTTATTAGACCTTTGTTCACACTAAAATCCACCAATACACCATGCAAAATAGCATCCATAGTTAGCAACTAGTATGTGGTAGGAGCTTCTGTCACAATCTGTGCATGTGCAGCTAGATTGCGCACAAAAAATGCCGTCCTTGCATCATGCTGTCCCCGGGGAAAATTGTGATTCCGCGGCCGCGTTTTTTTCCGCGTTTTTTGCAATTTTTTAAAAGACCACGTTTTCCGCGATTTTCCCCGCGTTTTTTGAACTTTTTGTTGCACAACACGTACACACAGTGCACTGTTCGGTCAGCAACGTCTCATCGTGGCGGCTTTTTACTCAAATATGACGAGTGCTTACACCAGAGACTTGTAACTGATTGATTTCACTACATACTCACTGAAAATTGCCGCACATCAATATTATTCACCGCATATTTACCGCAAATTATGCCATATTATGCCGCGTTTTCCCCCGCGTTTTTTGCGATTTTTTCCCGCAATTTTCCCCGGGGACAGATCATGTGTCGCGCAGGCCAGGCCACATTATGTACATGTGCATGAGTGTGCTGGTCACCACATGCACAGTCAGTGCAGCACAGTTTCTTTTCTTTTTTTCTTCCAGACTCCTGAATCGTATGCGCGCGGGTGACGAGAAACATAGAAATAAAAACGTGTGGCCTAAACAAGAGTATGCAACTGTGGTCTCTTTTCTATGGGCCAGATGCGCGGCGCGCTGCCTTCACTACACCATTCAGCTGCAGTCCGCGCACTGCGGAAAATCAAACACCGCACATTCCCTCTGGTTTGAAATGAACTTTCGTACGGAACTGGAGTTCACGCGCCAGAATTTAGAGATCGCGTAGGTACTGGAACGAATCGAGCAAAAACGGATGGGCTCGTACGAGAAATTGTGAGTTTGAATGCATGCTTTCAGAGCGTGATGAAGGCAAGTTAC
Source organism: Sycon ciliatum (assembly GCF_964019385.1). Classification (NCBI taxonomy): domain Eukaryota; kingdom Metazoa; phylum Porifera; class Calcarea; order Leucosolenida; family Sycettidae; genus Sycon; species Sycon ciliatum. Next base: position 66,443,193 of record NC_088643.1, read on the forward strand.
GTAATGAAGGCAGCGCACCGCGCACTGACCCATGACCACAGTTGCGTACTCTTGTTTATGCACTCTTGGTAAGGGGGAGAAGGCCAAAAAAGAGTTCCCGAAACGGGCAAAAAACAAATCGAATTTTCATCAGTTGTCTTCGGGGTGCTGGGTCGAATGGTCTTGGTCCGAGGAAGCTGATATGCTCCGTTCCTCCTTTATTCCCAATTGAGCTCGCGCACTTCCACCGAAACTGGGTGACTGCGCCCTACTACTGTAAGACATGTTATTCTAACGAGTTGCAAATTTAACGATTGTCCAAAATTCATAGGTTAACGAGAAGATATGTTAACGATCTTGCAGTATTCTGCCATATCCACACACAGCATATATGAAGCAGTACGGCCGCAACGGATCTTATTATAACGAAGAAATGTCATCCGTTAAAACGTTAGATTTGCTTCCTCGTTATATATACATGTCTTACAGTAGATGGGGGTTTGTATGTAAAATGTCACTAAAAGCGCCATTTGGTTCTTATAAAAGCACGGATGACCGCGATTGGCCCATATGTTGTAGTCTTCTCTTGGACGCTGAGTGGACTGGTTTTGGTTCGAAAAGGCTGCGATGTAGCGTTCGGCCCGTGTCCCAGTCGAACATAGTTGAATAAGCGGTCACGTGCTCATGTGTGCACAAGTCACCTGGTCACCGTGCCCCTGCAGGGTACAACTTACAGCCTGTTTGGGCGCGTTCCTGTCACTCGAGTTGAACCTTGGTTAGGTGTGAAAGTTGTAGCCTGCAGGCACGGTGACCAGGTGACTTGTGAGTAAGTCTGAAGCTGAGATTCTTGCTTCAGCAACAACTAGCACTGCCGAGTCTGAAGCCATTGCTGGTAAGAAAGCCTTGCGTGCACCACGCAGGCACATCAGCGCTGTGCAAAACCAATCTGGCAGCGGATGGAGGATAGGGTGATGCTGTATGGCTCCCCAGTCTTGGCGGTGAGGAGAGAGGCGATACGTTTGTATAGCGAGGCACCATGCTTTCCCATGCCTCCGGTGGTAGAGAAGATGGCTGGGACAAAGCTGGAGTGCTCCACCTCCCCCAGGCGCTGCTCGTAAGCACGGCACTTAGCCTTCTCATGACGAACATAAGTAGCAGCAAGTGAGTTGGAGCGGTTCGAAGACGCATGGGGGTTGAACACCCGCACATCAATGTAGGTGCTTTCGAACCGTCCTCCCCAAATGCCATTAGCCACGACGTCTAGGCGTGCCTGGTGCACTGAGGTCACACTTAGCATGTTGTTGTGTGGAGCTCACATCCGCTCGGACGTAAACTCACTGCAGATTGACCGTGCAACGTGTAATGTGTGTACAAGGTGCATGCCGGATGACCCACAGACAGAACCCTGCCTCCCAAACACGATCGCGAAAGCGAAGTGATGGTGGGGAAGTCTCGCGACACTCTACACGGTATCTACTCCATGGTGCGTAACCTGGGCAGTGCGAGTGGCATTCATGCTTTCAGCCTGTTATTTACCGCTTTATGTTCATGTCAGTCTGAACGCTTATGAAGTGCATTCTAATTTAAAAGACTTTCGAAAAAGCGGAGATGTACTGGAGATATGGTTGTCTTTTATGTGCTTGGAGATAAGGTTGTCTTTTTATGTGCTTGGAGATAAGGTTGTCTTTTTATGTGCTTCGTGCATCATGTGTGTCGGAGTGCATAACTGCCGAATTGTTTCGCTCTGTTTCGTGTGCACAGTAATTCATGCACAGTTGATTCCCTTCGTAGTCATATGAATCATTGTTGGTTAATTCTACTCTGCAATGAATCAGATACAGTAAACTGGGAATGTTTGCGCCGGTTTTAGTAGCAATTTGCGTGCACAGACCAGTTTGCACCTGGAAATGTTTGCCATTAGAGTCCATTTTGTTAGGTTTTATTCACTGTAGTTCTACGTTTCTTGCTGACTTACTTTTGCGATTTCACACTTAGCCCACATCCCACATGCACATGCAGATGCTACACCGCTATGAAGTACACCAACACACAGGGCACGGAGTTTGGAGTGAGCGGATGCTGGCTGCGAGTGAGGCAATGTGGCTCAACATAGAGCACGAGAGAGAGAGAGAAAGTGGCTCAACATAGAGCACGAGAGAGTGAGTGGCTCAACATAGAGCGCGAGAGAGTGAGTGGCTCAACATAGAGCGCGAGAGAGTGAGTGGCTCAACATAGAGCGCGTATGGTGGCTCAACATCGAGCGCGTGTGTTGGCTCAACATAGAGCACGGAGTGATTGAACGAGTTAAACCATTGCCGCTAAGAGTTGCGTCCAAACAGCCAGCACCCATATCACACCATGCGAGCTAGAGGCAGGACAAAGATTTAGGTGATCATTATTCTAGCAGCATTTGTGTGTACTGTACATTGTGCAAAGTACAGCTAATCTCAGACTGTAGGCAGCCAGTTCAGGATTTCAACAGAGAGTCAATCAAGTGACAGGTCATCAGTAACTCACGTGCCTATTCCATCATGGCATGGAACAGGGTCTGGCTGCCAACTGCACACGGGGTGTCAATGGTGTTCTGATGTACCGTAGGTAGGAGTCACTCTTCCATCTGCCCATGCAACGGATGAGGTGGTCTGGAACACTTGCAGAAGCAGCACTTGTTGCCGCACCAATCCGGAAGGAGTGACTGGAGTACTCCTGTGTGTGGGGTAATTTGAGCTGCACCGTTAGTTGTCGGACGGTTGCATTCACCGTTTGCCGATCCAGGGGTTTACCACACGACAGGACATACAGAGGAGAATGTGGCTTGTTGGTCGATGTCGAGAGCGCCAGCTAACGACAATCACGTTCATAGCGCAGTGAGGGGGTTTTGCTGGTCCTACGACAACTGTTACTCCTTTAGACGTTGGGTCAGTCTTAGAGGTTGGCAAGAACAGTTGCATAGCACCCTCCGAGAAGCTGACGTGTCGTCGCTCCGCCTTCAGGTACTCACTGCAGGAATCCATAGAACGCCAGTAGCATTGCGCTGCAGTACAGGGCTTTGTCCCACTCGTTATAGTGAGACGATGCTGCACAGGCGTCGGTGAGCTGCCGCAATATAGGCATAGTTATGGGCAACCGGCTGGTGGTGGTTGTTCCTTGGCACCAAGGGTACATAACCCCCCAGAGTGTGCAACGCCGATCCAGCTCTGTGTAGGGTCTTGGTCGAGCGGAATCGGATCTTCTGATGTCATGCGTACACTTCACACCAGCGCAAGGCCGGTCTCGAGGCAGGGCACCATTGTTTTTGATCCGAGAGTACCCGCGACTCCCCGGGTTCCCCTCAGATGTGTACGGTATTATGACGCAAAGATCCGATTCCGCTCGACCAAGACCCTATGTTAGGAAGGTCGTCGTGGCCATGTGTTTTTTTATGATGTATTTACTATTTATTCAATATTTCCCTCAGGATGTGAAATATGAAATGTCTCAGAAATTCAGTTTATTTTGGAACGCAATTTCGCGTACATGTAGTGATTTAGCCTACAGTTAGTTCACGAGTTATTTCGTAGGTTGTTTGTTTCTTGCGTTGCACAGTGCAAGACAAGAATTTGCACAACTGCACAAGGGTATTGACGTTGACTCTCAAAATGATTCTTGGTCGCATTTTGTTTGTTTCTTCTAAGTTTTGACAAAGGGACATGTATTTTCGTTTTGTCTTTTCTCGCAGTGTTTCCTTTCATTTCTAAGCCGCGACGCCGTCGCGTACTGCGGTACGACGGGTCACGTGCTGCCAACCTACTGCATTCTTTATTCACCAGTTTTCACGGCTACACTGCATGCATTGTATAATGACTCATAATTATTTTTTGCTCTGCGCTGAATCCCGTACTAGTGTAGGGCTTTTTCAGAGTTTGTTTTTCGATGAGGCTCGGCAAGTTCGGTTCTTCGAAAGGAAGAGAAAGAGTTGTCTTTTTGTTGTTTGCGAAATATCTATTTTACTACCACGAAGTTTTCCCGTTGCGTGTGAGAACCTGCATGACACCCTATGCAGAGCTGGATCAGGCGTTGCACACTCTGGGGGGTTATGTACTCTTGTTGGCACCTATCAATACCTCTCATGACTCTAGGGAGTAGGACAATATCTTCGCATGGGTCTGGCAACCCGCTTTCCACGTGCATGTTTCGTACGGCCATGATGTACACACGAATAGTCCCTGGACGCACTGTTAGGGTCAGATGCGCAGCAAAGCCGCTTAGTATGCTGTCCGTTGCTGGGAGCGCGCTGAAACCATACTGCTTGCAATAATCCAAATACCGGCGTGCGCCTGTCCGGTAAGTTCGGCGGGTGTTCGATGCTATAGCGTGTCCTGCGTAAAACGTCACAAGGTCGGCAACAGAGCTGTGTCCGGGTGAGTGCACGCTTGTGGGTCGGCCAGCCGTAAACGCTGCATCTGGTAACGAGAAAGACAATCAGCCACGGTGTTATGAGAGCCAGCGATATGTTGGGCAGACAGCATGAAGTTGCAACGAGCACACACAAAGAACAATTCTCGTATCAATGTCATGACCCGAGGTGCTCGGCAGGTCCCGTCATTGATGGCAGACACTAAGCTTTCGTTGTCACAATGCAGGAGGATTCTGAGTTTTGCCCAGCCATTGCCCCATGTCAGGCAGGACACCAGGACCCGCATAGAGTTCTTTCCACATGATATCCTGGTCAGCTTCATCCAGCTGCCACATTCCTTGAATCCATCGACCTCCGTAGTATGCACCCCAGCCGACTGATCCGCTAGCGTCGGTGAACAGTTCAATGTCGGGGGATGGTATCCAGCCAGGGTTCAGGAAGAACGACTTCCCGTTCCATTCCTCCAGGAGATGTTGCCACCAAATGAGGTCTTCACGGGCATCTGCCGAAAGCTTGATGCTGTAGTGCAGTTTCTGGAATTTCTTGCAGATATTCCAGAGGCGCCTGGTGAAAGTCCTGCCGGGCACTACGACCCGAGAAGCAAACGCTAGCTTGCCCAGAAGGGACTCGAGGTCGTGCGAAAGTCCTGCCGGGCACTACGACCCGAGAAGCAAACGCTAGCTTGCCCAGAAGGGACTCGAGGTCGTGCTGAGTGATGTGGCTGTGTTGGAGGGCACTGCTTAGTCGAAATTGGAGGTCTGTGATCTTATCCGCCGGAAGCCGGACCTCCTTGCGAACGCAATCCAGGCTAACTCCGAGAAAGTCCAGAGTGCGTGCGGGTCCGTGGACTTTCTGAGGAGCAAGGGGTATACCGAGGTAGGTGAACGCCCTAAGCAGAATAGCCAGCTGACGGCGGGCAACGGCTTCATGGTTGGACACACAGAGGAAATCGTCCAGGTAGTGGATAAGATCATGAATGGAGAATTCGTGCTGCATGATCCATTCCACGGCTGATGAGACGCTGTCGAACAGTGCCGGGCTAGAACGAAGCCCAAATGGTAGGACTCGATCATAATAGTAGCGCCCATCCCAGAGGATGCCAAGCAGAGGCCAATCTTCAGGGCGAACAGGTATGATACGGAAGGCACTGCGAACATCTAGCTTGGACAAGAATGGATCATCACATTGCATAATCAAGTTGATGGCACTATCAATTGTCACATAATGTACTGATGTAGGGAAAATGCCTCCCGCGAGATATGGTCGTTGACGCTATTGCCAACAGGACTGGACAGGTGGTGAATAAGGCGCAGTTTGCCGTTCTTCTTTGGAACCGCACCCACACCAGAGCAGCGCATGTATTCAAATGGCGGGTGGTCAAATAGGTCTGCTGTTTCACCACGGGAGCATGCACCGGCCAGATATTCGGCAACAAATGCAGCATGTGTATAGGAAGATGAGAGATTAGGAGAGCTTATAGATACATTGCGAGGGCCAGTGAAGCCAATGTTGAAACTTGAAACCATGCTGAAGACCATGCAATGAATGGTTTACCAGGTCGCGGTCAGGATGCATGCGAAGTAGTGTCGAGAAATGGGGAATATGTACAGGTGTGGTGGGCTTTGGGCCCGGCATGTGACGTGACAGGCCTCTATGTGGAGGCCTCTCGCCCTGTAGTGGACCTGGGCGACTGTTGGCTACGACACTTAGTGCGAGGGTGTGATAAGCAGCCACACTTGAGGCACACATGTCGGCGGATGCATGAGGCGTTCTGGCAGCGGCCAAAGTTGAAGTTACGGCAGACTTCAGTTGAGGAGGTTGATCCTGTGAGTGGGGCACGTCGGGGACGAAAAGGGCAATTGTTAGGCCCACCTGACGATGGGTGTGTCAGATTACAACTCGAGCATACTGCACGGGCCTTGCCCGTGAAACACAGCTGCCAGAGGTTGGCGTCGATTTATTCCCATGACCTGCCAGGAGTCAGTGCCGCCGACATCCGGAACTGCCGGTCGTATGTTAGCCATGCCTCTGGGTAGAACTGCTTGTTCGCAGTTATGATGGTGCCTTGGTATGCCAGCAGTTCCTGCACTCGGTGTGGATGGAGTTCTGCGAGAACAGTACTTTTGCGATGTCATGCTCATCACGAAAATTGCGAACGATTCGAGACCGCAACAGTTTCCCTGTTTACGGACTAATACTCAGATTGTACTAAGAAGAAGGACACACATCAGGCTCTTCAACAATATCTTGAAAGTTTTCACTAGTATACTTTCAAGCCTTATCGTCAGGTCAAATGCAGGCAAAATCAAATGAACACGGACAATGGAAGTATACCGTGGTGGCAACTTCTTCAAGTCCCACGGATCCGGTCAGGTTGTTTGGGTCATTATCAGAGACAGACCAAATGTTGCTATCTTTTTTTAGTTAGATTGTTCTGGCCAATTGATCATTACTTTCACTGGTTCTGTTTTTCTTTAGTGCCCGCTATTGAAACTACGTCTGGTCTTCGCCTTGCCCAATCGACTGGTAAGTATGTGTGGAGATCTTGAGCTTGGTGTGCTTGGCTCACTTGCTTGGTGTGCTTGGCTCACTTGCTTGGTGTGCTTGGTGTGCTTGGTGTGCTTGGCTCACTTGCTTGGTGTGCTTGGCTCACTTGCTTGGTGTGCTTGGTGTGCTTGGCTCACTTGCTTGGTGTGCTTGGTGTGCTTGGCTCACTTGCTTGGTGTGCTTGGCTCACTTGCTTGGTGTGCTTGGCTCACTTGCTTGGTGTGCTTGGCTCGCTTGCTTGGTGTGCTTGGCTCACTTGCTTGGTGTGCTTGGCTCGCTTGCTTGGTGTGCTTGGCTCACTTGCTTGGTGTGCTTGGCTCACTTGCTTGGTGTGCTTGGCTCACTTGCTTGGTGTGCTTGGCTCACTTGCTTGGTGTGCTTGGTGTGCTTGGCTCACTTGCTTGGTGTGCTTGGCTCACTTGCTTGGTGTGCTTGGCTCGCTTGCTTGGTGTGCTTGGCTCACTTGCATGGTGTGCTTGGCTCACTTGCTTGGTGTGCTTGGCTCGCTTGCTTGGTGTGCTTGGCTCACTTGCTTGGTGTGCTTGGCTCACTTGCTTGGTGTGCTTGGCTCACTTGCTTGGTGTGCTTGGCTCACTTGCTTGGTGTGCTTGGCTCGCTTGCTTGGTGTGCTTGGCTCACTTGCTTGGTGTGCTTGGCTCGCTTGCTTGGTGTGCTTGGCTCACTTGCTTGGTGTGCTTGGCTCACTTGCTTGGTGTGCTTGGCTCACTTGCTTGGTGTGCTTGGCTCGCTTGCTTGGTGTGCTTGGCTCACTTGCTTGGTGTGCTTGGTGTGCTTGGCTCGCTTGCTTGGTGTGCTTGGCTCACTTGCATACACCATGACTACAGTATGCAGTATGCATTCTGTGAGCGCTTAGCGCCAAAGACCGGCCGTTTTTAAATAATTCACAGTTCGTGTGAGACTCTGCTGCACGCCGAGTTTTCCGCATCCGTAGTAACGCCACCACCCTCTATGGATCAAGGTACAGATGCAGCTCCTAAAGAGGTGGGAGGTGAGTAGATCACACCCACCACAAAGTGATTGGCCTGGCACGAGGGAAGAACGGGTATGCTGGACAAAACTAATAAGAATGACGCTGGCTGGAACTTTGTCAAAAGAGCATGCCTGAGGATATTCGTCTTGAAGTTAGCCGATTTGCAAGCGCTGATTGCACCCTGAGCAATTAGACAGAACTAGCATACACCGGCAAATAGTAGAACATCTCTTCTAGCACTTTCTCATATCTGGTATGGTTTATATGTGCAGTAAGTTCTACTAGCTGGTAGTAACTGTGGCTTTCGCACGGCAATTTTAAACTGAGTGCCGGAGAGTGTGCAACTCGGTCAGCGTATATTATCATATCAACTGACACCCTGCCACCCCAACAACACGCTGCTATTGTCGTCGTCGGGAAGACTGCCCTTCCCAGTGTCTCTCTCCTGAGAAATGCAGTGTTTTTGCCAACCATGCACATATGAACATGAACACACCACTCCTGCCTCGTCGAGATCTGATCCTTTTCTGGGTCAAAATGTGCCTGAAACTAGTGTAAGTAAGTCAGCAATTACGTTGAAAATACCTAAGAAATGCTGCTTCATTCCCAAGCTCTGCTTGTCCAACAGTAGACGACTTGTGACGTTGTGTGTACTCCATTGTTGTCCCCTGTGCGCGCAGCCATTCTGAGGCACCTCAGCCGTGCGTCGGGCTATGACTGCGACTGCGACGACTACTCCTGGTGCGATGTGCTGGCGCTTGGTGTTGGTAAGTCCACAGTTCAAGTCTTTCCTTTCCGTTTGCTTTGTTTTGTTTTGACACTGCTTCATGCAGTCTGCACTGCCTAGTGTACCAGTGTAGTCTACCATCTGTACTGCTAGCTATCTGTATGCCTTCTGTTCTTTTTGATTTTGCAAGCCTGCGTGATCACGTAATCAGCATGCACAGCCGGTTATCTACACACAATGCAGTACCACTGCAATGGTGGATCTAGGCGACTGATTTAGTGTGCAACCTGTTTGGCTGTGACTGGCCTTATTTAAAGGGGCACTCCGGGAATATTTTCGGTGGTGTGTTCTCTTCATGGGGGCCTTATATGGCCCCCGAGGAATGGGGAATCGCGAAAACTAGGCCCAAAAAGTCGATATATGAAGCTAGGGAGGGCCAAGTTTGTCTCCTCTTTTGATGGTTTTGATGACGTCACGTGTGATTAGTATTCAAATTCTCTGCATTTGAAGATCTTAGTTGTTTGAATTTTCTGGTGATGAAGAACGATGTTTGGTCAACATTCCCAAGCTTCACAACTGCGACCATACTCTAAGGAACCTGAAGGACCTCCTGAGGTGCCACTGGTAGAAGCGCAGCCTGATGACGGCCAGGAAATTGGAGCGGACGACTTCACTGGTCGACAAGGAAATAACGATTGGTGTTCCTGCCAGAAATGTGGGGTGATGCAGAGGGCAGTCGATTACCTTCGCTGTCGAGAGAGCGCTGCAGCTGTTAGCATTGACAGCCCTTTGACGTGCGTTACACATCACCCCGACTTCGTGTCAGCTTGTCTAAAAAAACTGTTCTGACCATATGCCTCACGACATATAGAGAATTTCGGGATCCTCGTACGCGGACCAGTGAAGTCGTCCGCTCCAATCTCCTGGCCCTCATCAGGCTGCGCTTCTACCAGGGGCACCTCAGAGGGTCCTTCAGGTTCCTTAGAGTAGGTCCGCAGTTGTGAAGCTTGGGAATGTCGACCAAACATCGTTCTTCATCACCAGAAAATTCAAACAACTAAGATCTTCAAATGCAGAGAATTTGAATACTAATCACACGTGACGTCATCAAAACCATCAAAAGAGGAGACAAACTTGGCCCTCCCTGGCTTCATATATCGACTTTTTGGGTCTAGTTTTCGCGATTCCCCATTCCTTGGGGGCCATACAAGGCACCCATGAAGAGAACACACCACCGAAAATATTCCCGGAGTGCCCCTTTAAAAAAACAACAACATGTAAATCGACCTACTTGTAGCTTGCCTTCACACGCCATGTGATGGTGCAACCTCCTGTGGAGCTACATAGCCAGCATGGCAGTTCTGGATCCTTATTACGTGTATTGTTAATAATTTATTATATATTTGAGGGATTCCCCAAATGCTATCCCGAAATCAAAGGGTGTCCAAAGCTGATTGTCGCTGTGCCATACGACAAGCCTTGTGTCAGTAATGCCATAGGGCAGTTGCAGGCTCTGTTGGTATTGCCATTAACTGCGTTCTGTCATTATATACCGTATTTCCCCAATTATAAGTCACACTCGATTATAAGTCGCACCCCCATTTTCAGGTTTGAGCAAAATTGATTTGATATATTGACTTCATTAGTAAGTCACGCTCGATTGTAAGTCGCACCCCATTTTTACCCTTGAATTTTTGTGTAGAAAGGTGTGACTTATATTCGGGGAAATACGGTACAGTTAGTGGGTGCGCACTGTGGTGTTATGTGTTGTGATAGCTGACAGGTCTAGCTTGTGATATTAGTATCTGTAACGACGAGCTCCACCGGACGCATGCATGCCATCGAAATCGTCTGAACGTGTGCAAGGGTGCTGATCTTACTTGGCACACATGGAGTACTGCTACATGACATTGTATGACATTGTACATATACGTGTCTATCACTCACTGATCTCTCAGCTAGGGAAAGTCCCAGCATGATCATGCCACGTGCCTGAGAGAGGTCTGTTGTCCTGCATTCATGCCTTGCAGAGGATCAGACAACCAAGATGGGCCGCGTCGTCTGGGCAGCTGACCTGGATGCAGAGAAGCGCCGTACGTACCTGAAGGAGGCACGCACATGGATTGCATACTACGAGCAACACGCCCCGGCCGGTGAGCCGGCTGCCAACCGTGGCTACTTCACAAGTGGTGGCCGTATCACTTGGGTGGACTTTGCCATCTTCAACTTCCTTGATGCGCACAAGGCATTCGCAGAGGTCGCCATGGAAGGTGACAAATCACCGGCCGACAACTTCATGGCCGAGTTCCCTCGCCTGAGCGCCTTCTACCAACGCTTCAGTCAGCGTCCACAGGTTGCTGCCTACCTCGCCAGTGAGCGCCGTCACCCCTACTCTCTGCCGAAGAAGAGCTAAATGCTGATCGTCATCATACAGTACACGTAACCAGCCAGATCCTTGTTCACGGCACCTCATAGTGCTTTCGTCTAGGCTGTCTAGGCTAATGTTGTTCTTGTCATGTCCCTCCGAGTACATGTACAACTACTGGTTTAGATCATCTCATCTCCCTCTCTAGCTTATGCCCTTCTGCGCACTTCGGTGTTGTTATCTCTAGTTATATTGTAGTAAGTTACGCAGTAGCCCAGGTGGTGGCTGGCTGTTCTCCCTTCTTACAAGTACTTCCATTGTGTTATCATCTTATTTTTTTAAATAATAAACACCCAGTTGTGAAGCGGTACTGATAGCTTATGCGCCGGCGTTTAGCTCTGAAGCTGCAGTGAACTCTGGGCGTTGGATTTATTTGTGTTAATCATTTGCCCAAGGCCTCTACCTTCTGTGGGTTGACCCAGCGTTCTTGTGCAAGGTACTAGCTCAGCTGGTGGTGGCACTCGTGCAGTCTAGTTCCATCAGAACGGTACTGGCTTTATACAAGCGGAACGCACTCTCGCAAGTCTTCTAAACCGTGGAATTATATGGCAAACCTTGTCAAAGCAAAATCACTTCTGTTTTCAAATGCCGGTAGGAAAGAAAAAGATTGAGTAATGCCAGCTACAAATCATATCTATCAGGTGTTCAGGACATGTGACAGAGGACAAGAGAGACCAGCATGGCGAGAAGGCATGGTGTCATAAGCAGGGTAGTGGCCACCAGGTTCCAACCCGTACCGGAGGGACAAGGCTAAGCGTACTAACACAGAAATTGTTGGGAAGCACACTGGGCAAAAAAATGTAGCTCAGAAGTCAGCACGGAATTGGGGCAATGCAAATGCCTGCAGGCACGACCAGTGGCAGGTGCTACCAGTGCTACCAGGGCAAGAGTGCGGTATGAAATCACTACATGTACTACTGAGCCGGCAGGGTGTGTTCTGCCCATCTTACATCGTCGTCCGTTGAAATCGTCCTTCAGCGCCACCCTTGTTAGTACATGTGGTTGGCTACATGCAGGCTGGTCTGAGCAGCGCCCTGTGCCGAGGCGCTGTCCGTGATGTACTGGCCCGCGGCCGCCTTGCCGTTGATGGAGGCACGCTTCAGGAAGGCTTCCTGGCCGGCATCCACCAGCGCGTCCTGTCCCTTCCAGGCAGCCAGGGTGCTGGCCTGCAAGGCACGGCCATAGCTGAATGTTAGCTTCCAGGGCTTCTTTCCTGTGCACACGCAGATGGTACAGCATGATAGCGCACAGGGCTAGGATAACAGCACATCCAGATACCTCACCCATTACGACAGTAGAGCATGACAGTGCAGAGTGCTATAACACCAGATGCCTGACCCTGAATGGCATGCAAACACTGAGAAATCTGCCACCTTTCATGCAAAATTCGCTTTCTGAGCCACGAGCAACTCAGACTAACAATTCAACACCATTCATTGCATGCACTAATTTTGACTGCAATTGCTCAAATGCCATACACATACAAGTCAACAGTATCATCCCAATCTCAGAAAAGCCTCCACATCCATTTCGAACTGCACAAATTTGAGATGAATGTATGCAAGAGTCCATAACCCCAAGAGTGTGCAACTCTGTACATGGGGATCCGCGCGGCGGAATTCCAACATTACGTCAAAAATGATGTACACGTTCGTTGCGCTTGTACTACTCCCTGGTTCCAAGCACTGCAGAGTGCGGAGTTTTGGCCTCTATGCCTCAGCGGCATGACGTAATGTTGGAATTCCGTCGCGCAGTGGGCCTACAGCAGCCAGACCCCAGTTGCGCACTCTTGGGGTTATGCAGTTGCACACTCTTGGGGTTATGCAGTTGCACACTCTTGGGGTTATGGACTCTTGCTGTATGGCATCACCTTTCTACAACTGCATGTACATGTACAGTCATGTATCAACAGCTGTGTGACACACATACCGACCTTGGTATTGGTTAATGGCGTTGAGATTGCGCGATGCCTCCTCCTCCGATTGTCCACCAGAGAGGAAGGTGACGCCGGGAACGGCTGCTGGCATGGTGCGTTGCAGCGCGGTCACTGTGGCACGCGCTATATCCTCAGGAGTGTAGTCCTACAAACACATGCACACGCGTTCACGCACACAGACACACACACAGACACACACACAGACACACACACACACACACACACACACATATGTGCACACACACACGCACGCACACACACACACACACACACACACACACACACATACGTACAGAGACATACCAGACACAGTAGTCACAGACGTGCACGTATTGCTATACACACAGAAAAGAAAGCAAAGGAATTTGATGGATACACCATAGAGTATAAACGGGAAACTTCTGCGCCATGTTCAGTTTACAATTGTCAAGCACGGGCATGGGAATGGCTGTGAACTGACTCAAAGTATGGCAGTAACAAGTTACATGACTACATAATACCGGTATTATGCAGGTTTACATCACATTAAAAAATAAAACGCTGCACAACAAAATTAGGGAAGGTTTATTTCGAAGTACATTACTCGTACTTCAAGTACTAAAATAATAACTTGCCTGAAGAGTACTTTGAAGAAGTAGAGTTTACGGCACAAGCTCAATCATTATCACTCGGCAGTTGAAGGGCGTGGATAATACAAACTTCCCATTACGTCGTGCACATACCGGCCATGAGCATGAATGCTGGCATAGTGGCATTCATGTGACTTACTGATCGTTTCGGACAGTCCATACCGGGTGTGACCATGTTGGGTTTGAGCAGTGTTCCCTCAAGGTACACGTTATGGTCGCTCAGTGCCTTGTACACCGCTGCCAGCACCTGCAATGCAGTACAATAGCAGTACATACTGTAAAGTTGCGGATAAAAGCCAGGTTTGCATACAGTACAAGCACATCGCGGATAAAAGCCAGGTTTGCATACAGTACAAGCACATCGCGGATAGAAGCCTGAAAATCAAACGGGTCAAATGCTTATAAGCCTGTCGCACGTAGAAGCCTGGCTTCTATGCAAGCGCGGATCAGGTAGGTCAAGAGTGCATGCGCTATGTACGGTGCATAATACAACTGCCGCCATACCGGTAGTCAGTGATAGATGTACGCGTTTCGCGCATATCAGCGGTGCATATAAGCATGGTTTGCATACAAGCCTGGTTTGCATTAAAGCCTGATGCAGAAAGCGGCTTATAACATTACGCTTATAAGCCCGGCTTTTATCCGCGACTTTACGGTACTGTAGATCACATAGAAATTCCACTGATTCCGGGGACGAGATGGACCTGGTCAGTTCCAGTATAACCATGGCATGTCATGTCATGTAGGTCTACCTTGGAGCTATGTCTCCCCCCCCCCCCATGGGTATAACGTAACGTTAAGTCTACAGTACTGGCGGGCACGGAAGAACGAACAGGCCAGGATTTCACCCAGTACCGTGCATAATGCATGTACTTCAAGTACATAGTATAATACTGGCAGCAGCGTCACTGTGCTAACACCAACAGCATACTGGCAAAGCGAGTCATGGTCAATGGTCCACGGTCAATGAATTGCTCGCGTACCTTCTCGCTAACTGCTTGGCAGCGCGCCAGGTCGTGGGTACCGTCCGGCAGCACCTCCGGCTCCACAATCGGCACAAGGCCGTTTTGCTGGCATGTGCTGGCGTAGCGAGCCAGCACGTTGGCGTTCTCCAGGATGGACAGTGGCGACGGAGTGTGCTCACCGATCTTCAGCACACAGCTGCAAGCAATGCGGAAAACGCAACAGAATGTCGCATGAAAAAAACAACAATGTAAGTTAGCCATAGGTGAAAGTCGATGAGGAGACCATAATCTAAGAATCGCCGTCATGAACGATACAATGTGCACACTCATCATGTAACAGTTACATGGGTACATAGTGTTCATAGTTTTACCGCAGCATGACACATGGGTACATAGTGTTCATAGTTTGACAGCAGCATGACACATGGGCACATCATGTCATGTACTAGTATATACACACGTCATCACTGGAATGGGTTCGTTTACTTTCTTAGAATGTTTTCTTGTGACGGCCTTCAGGTGGAGTACATCACTGAATGACGGTGGACAGCATTTATGGCCAGGACAAAATGCTTTGATGGCTAAATTTACGTCACTGTGTATTCTGGGATTTCAGCTGAAATCCAGGAATTTTACATGTCTTAGAGACATGGCGGAGGACACCACCGTGACTGAGAAGGATAGTGTAAATTATATTCTGGGGAGCTGACTGTGGTTGGTCCAACACCAAGTCACCAAGTCAATGAAGGTAGACTGTGCTGTAAGTGTAGTGTGCCGTTCTGTGTAAGTGATTGTGGTAACGTGGGCTGGTGACGCCGACCTGATCCAGCTCGACGCGACCCTCAACACGCAACAGTCGTGTCTGGCGGCATGGACCAAGTATCCGCAGACGCCCCATCCTCTGCTTCAGGTGGCAATCCTGCCACAGCCCCATCTGCTCCAGCTCAGCCTATCTCCGGTGCATTATAAACTTCCATCGTATTGGCTCAGGGATCCTCAGGTGTGGTTCGCTCAAGCAGAGGCGTACTTCGCAACGTGACACATAACGTCCCAGAAGACTAAGTTCCCCATCATAGTCTCCTCACTAGCACCAGAATACGCAGCTGAGATGAGAGACCAGTTGGTTCAACCTCCTGACGAGCATTAGCATGACAGGATAAAGACCGCCCTCACGAAATGCACCCAGAAATCTGAGCACGCTCGGGTCCGTGCTCTTCCCAGTCAGGAGGAACTGGGTGACGGGCCCACCGTCCACCCATCTGCTACGCAGAATGCAAACTCTTCTCAACGGTAAAGAATTGGACCCCGCTCCACTCAGGGAACTATTCCTCTCCAGCCTCCCATCCCAAGTGCGACTCATCTTGGCCACATGGCAATCAAGGAATTAGCGCAGCTTGTTGACCGTGTGGCAGAGTCTGCCATGGCACAAGGCAACAGCGGATCAGTCTGGCGCCATAACTCGCTTGGCAGACCGGACGGAACAGTCGGTAGCGGCGGTAGAAGTTCCCTCCTCCCGGGACACTCACTGCCAGCCCTCCAGGGGACGCCTCTACGTCAGGACCGTTCCTGCTCGGGCACTCGCTCCCCATCTCGCTCACGCAGCCGTTCGCGACACGAGCACTGCTGGCACCATCGAACGTTCGGTAAGGATGCAAAGAAGTGTTCCTCACCTTGCACCTTCCAGAGAAACAGCCAAGCCAGACAGTAGGTGCGACCACTGCTGCTGCTGCTGGCTAATCATCTGATGCTGTTCGCCTACTCCACTTGCTCGACAGGACCCGCTCCGCTGTCCTCGTCGACCCCGGTGCAGAGGTCGGCATCATTCCTCCGTCGTGTCTGCCTATTTCTGTCTGTTTGTCCTTGTCTTCTCGTCCTCCTTCCTCTTCCTGCAGTGCCTTGTCTTCACACCGAAAACAACAGCTCCATGCGCACATATGGACAGCATCTGCTTGAACTCGACCTCCGTCGATTTTCATTGTGGCCGACGTGTGCTCTTCCATTCTCGGTGCAGATGTCCTCGGTTGTTTGGGTTTTACCGCGGACATTGCCTGCAAGCAGCTGGTCGACTCCAACACAGCTCTCTCTCTTCGCCGTCTACAGTCTATCAGAATTGAAACCGGTCCCTAGCGTGTTAGCATCTTCAACCTCTGATTTATTCACCGCCATCCTGTCCCAGTACTCAGGGGCGGCGGAAGGTACTAGTATTCGACATTGGCGCGGCCATGAATGGGTGGAGGGTCCAGGGCCCAGGGGGTCCTCCCGCCGGGAACATTTGAGGGGAACTGGGCCCAAATAGCCCGTATTCCATTGCTTCAGAAATCCCAAGATGACATTATTTTGCCGCACCGGTTCTGACGCCCCTGGTACTATAAGTTAGTCATTCTCTTATTGGCCACAGGCCATCGTGAGAATAAAAGATTTCAAACTCCTTCCTGATCTTCATTTTTTCCCTTCTCTTCCTTTCTTTCCTCTCAGATCAGCTCAATCAGCTCAACCTAGATTACACGTAGTTAGTCAGTTCAATTATTTCTTTCCCATAATAAACCTTCAGAAGAAAACATTGCTGTTCATGTACATGATAAGACTGTGGTAACGTGGACATACATCACAATCCCGGCGTTACATATGCACACAGTCATGTAGATCTACGTAGTTGGGCGTTTGAGATCAAGATGATTCAGGACCAGGTTTCAGTTGCCCACTCTCCCTACACCTATGGCTATAGTCTATAGTCCTTCGCCACCACAGCCACAGGCACCACCACCACTTAGTCACTTCCTCCACAGCCACTCCTGACTAATCTCCAAAACATGCTGAGAGTGAGAAGGCAGACCAGCGGCGTCAAAGACAAAGACTTCTCTACGGAAAGAAAGAAGCGCATTTACAAATGCACAGCGCTGCCGACCGTTGGCAATTCACATCCGCAACTGATTGTCCGAAGTTCCGGAAGCGCATCCCGGAAGCGATCTCCAACAATGCATACAGGGTAGCCGAAGTAACTAATACTTGTCATCGGTGTCAAAACTCGACATCGGACAAGAGAAAGACAGGGTGATTTAGGGTTGATGGTGCATGTGGGACAAAGAACACTGCACTACGCAAGGCAGGGGCAGGGGACTGGGGTACACGGAGAGCAAGCGAAAGGCAATCACAAAAGTGACAAAACTCAACTCCCACCGCCAAACCACATGATGAACACCAATATGAGAAGCACTAACCACCTACACCACATTCCACGGATACCGATCAATGCAGTCCTTACCGCCACTTGGCAAACCTGGCCCCGTCCTCGTAGTACTGCTTGCATCGCTTGCCTAGATCGTCCATGCCCTGCGTGGTCGTCTCTCCGTTGGTGCCAGCCAGCGGGACGACTCCCTTGTCGACTTTGATGCCGGGGATAATCTTCATGTCGTTGAGCATCTTGACGAACGGCACACCGCTATCGCTCTTCTGGTACAGGGTCTCGTGGAACAGGATAGCACCGCTGATCGACTCGGCCATGACCGGATTGCAGGTGAAGAGAAGCTGGCGATACTTGCGCCGGTTCTCCTCCGTGTTCTCCACGCCAATGTTGGCGAAACGCTTGCCCATCGTGCCCGTGCTTTCATCGGCAGCCAGCAAGCCCTTGCCTGTAGCCACGATACCCTCAGCCGTGGCACGCAGTTCGGCCTTCTCGGCATCCGTCAGCCATGTTCCAGTCGAGACTAGTGTTGCCATGTTTGTTACTGTCGACTTCCACTACTGTCACTGGTTAGTCCAACGTGCAAATGATCAGTAGAGGAGAGGAAAACACAGCAACAAGCTAGAATAATAATCTTTTCGGAACAGTAGACCCATTCTACGGATTGAAGAGGGCAGTTACAGACAAGTGCATGGCCACGCGTATTAGTAGATCTACATGTATGTACGCGACCGTGTCGTGTGGCTGGCAACGAGCAGTCGGTTGAAGCCCGGCGCACAACTCGCTCACTCGAGAATCGTTGGGATCAAGGAGTGTAGATCTACTGTGTAGTGACTGACAATGCACGGGGATGTGCTGTCACTGACTCATTTCACTAGAGTTGACATTTCCTGTTTGACTTGGCTAGCGAGAAGTGCGAGAACACTACGAGTACTGTCCTCTACTACTAGTAGCACTGAGTACTAGTCTGTAGCCACTAGTAGACCCAGGTGCTCGAAGTCCGTACATGGTATCCTAAGTTCGTACGCCCATAATTTCATGTTCTGTTATTGTATTCGACTCAAATATTTTATGGAGGGGACAGTGTGGTATGTTCTCCTCGCGTACCAATTTTCAGGGATCTACGATCAGCAGAAGTCCCATACCACGGGAGTGGGTTTTCGAGTGTCCATACGAAATACAAATTGGGTTACATTTCATGCAAAAATCAACTTTGCCAAGACCGATTTCGAACGGACACAGCGTCAAACAGACCTTCACTCAATCATCAAGAGCCAGCTTAGAGCTGACAATGGCCAGAGGCGAAGAATTTACAGAGAACCACCAATCCTTGCAGAAAGGTTGACACTCCTGGCATCTCCACCACTGTTTTCCCGCGGTTTTCACAGCGCAGCTGCTTCTTCTCTGAGCCGACTAAAAACAGCTTGCATTTCGGCAACAAACTACGCTTTTGCAAGAAATACCGGTGGAGGCACATGCCAAACATATCCCTTCGGTGCTTTCGTCGTAACCGAGGGATTGCAAGTTAGCAATTAGCAGAAATATGTGTGTATTTCGAGTCACCTCTGATCAGTACGGACTTAGAGTACCCTCTGCGACACCAAATTTTGATATGAAAAATGAGCGAACTCCAGAGAAACAGATCGGATCGAAAGATGGCCTGGTTCAATCGAGCCTGGCCTCAAAACAAACTTGGACAAGATACCTTCCATCCACGAGCAGGATTCTGGCAAGTGATCATTGCTAGTGTGAGTTTCAGCTCGGCAAACACACACTGTAAACGTGTACGGACTTCGAGCACCTGGGTCTACTACACTACGAGAACAGGCTGGAATGTGTCTACCATAGTGTACATCGTTCAGAACACCGCGATCAGCTGATAAAAGCCACACGTTCCCCGTCAAGTGCCTGCTTGATCGTCCACTAAAGTGAGTCTCTGTTTTCGACTTTTCTTTTGTTACCTTCGACCAGGGAGTCGACCATTGCATTGTCGACTCCCTGCCTTCGCAAGTCGAATTTTCGGTTCGAGTGTGCACACTGATAACCAGGGAGTAGTACAATACTGCTACTCCCTGCTGATAACCGTCATTGCGCTTCTTCAAGTAAGCTAGTTGGCTTCTTCTATCTCTAATCCGCTGCATCACTGCGCCAGTGTAGTGCCTCTCTCAACTGACTAAAGATCAAGCACTTCTCAATCTCTAGCTCTGTCATTTGCAGTGCTCTCCCAGTGTTCATCTTGGCGCAAGGTCTGGACTTGAATGCCAACACTGTGGCACATTATCATCGTTGCACCCCCTGGCCTCTTCAAACATGCATGGCATAGCGATGAGAGCTTCGACATTCCATTGGCATTGGAGGGGAGACTTTCCTATTTATCCTAGGGACGATGCCAGAATGTCCAGACTGCCTGGATCTGATGGACAAGTAATAGTTCAGGACAGGAGGTGTAGAAGACAGGTCGGGTGAACACATCCATTCCACAAGACACAGTAAATCCGAACCAGCTTCGTAAGACAACGCTTTGGAACCTGACCATCATTAGATACGAACTGAAACAATTACAACGGTGCAGCTGCTAACTGAAACAAGGGTACATTAGTACATTGTATACTATTGTTGGTTTGACAGCATGGCCCAGTCCGTTGGGACCATCTGAAGCGTATGGCTCTACCAACCGTGGATGGTTGTAGCAAGGTCACTGTTTCCGAACACGGTGTCCTCCTGTCAAATCAACAACAAGTGGGACAAGCCATTTTCAATCATCATGGCTTGGGTGCGAGTTCGCAGCTAATAATTATTTGCAGTGCACTATCCATGCAGTCGACCTCCGGCTACGCGGGTCTAGAACTAGAAGTAGAAGGCGCCTGACAGGCCTGTCGACGCAGGATGGTGCTGGGTTAGGCATCGGCCATTGAAAACTGAATTTCGTCTGTTTTACGTGGAATTTCTTGGAGTTTCCCAATGTATTGTGCTTGAATAAAATTCTATTTTACCTTTCATGGTAGCTCAATTTTTTCACGTCTACATGACTGTATTTTGCCCGTAAAAGAGGCCGTTACCCCGTAAAAAAAACTTTAAAAAAACTAAAACAAGGTTTATATAAGGGTATACTAGTACAAGGAGCATTATCAATAATAATTATTTCTGATGTGCAGTGTGTTCTGACCAGGGAGTCGTATAGACCCGGTCTATACGACTCCCTGGTTCTGACAATACTCTCGCGCCATGTGCGAGGAGATTCGGGACACTGGCCTGGGAATCAACACCATGAAGAACTGGATGAGATTTACTGCAGGACAAGTCACGCCTACAGCAAGTGGAATTGGACATACGTGTACATTGTACATTGCACGCTCTCCCACTGGCCCATTGTCTGTATACGAGTCTTACATGCGCATCATCAGTGTTACATTATGCTTTATGGTATGGGGTGTGAGTGTTAGAGCCATGGGCGTGGCATAAGGATGATTTATTTATGTTATACACGTAGATCATGTCCATGATGCCTTTCCTCTGCGCAGGTCCACCGCACTATTCTTTTTAAGATTAACATCATTATTACTTCTGCATAATAATATGCATTACATACTATGATCATGCTGGCTTCATCCCTTATCTCCTAAGCTACCACCCCCCCCCCCCCCCCCGGTGCGTCTGCCCAGTGTTGACTCCGAGACCCACGGTCGGACGAACTGCCCAGGCCTCACCACCACTGCCGTTTCCGTGCTGCCTTCTCGATACATACGTACATGTATGTACACTGTATATCATGTGCACATTCACATGTCTGAAGGTTTGTGGTTTTTCAATAAAAAAAATTAAAAAAATGATTGGAGAAAGCTGAACCTGTGACAGTAAGTCAGTAACTGAGTAACGTACTAAATAGCCTGACTCAGAATATTATAATAGATACACCTCTCTTGGTCATCTTTATAATGAAGACACAACCTACTCGCAACTGACTGTAAGAAGAGGGGAGAGACGTAGCAGGACAACACAACAATGGGAAGAGTAGGGGCTCCGAGAAGGAACCTGTGCTGGTGAAGCAAGCCAACAACGACGACCTGTGGTCTCGGCATTCCCGCGAACTATCATGGTGCGCAAGTTACTTGCGCACCATGATACTTGATAGTACATGTACTAGGGCGCGTTTGGTTGGTACGAACTAGAACAGGATTCACCAGAACAGCGCGTTTGGTTGGGACTGCACCTGTTCTGGGTCGGCCAGAACATGTTCTGCTTGCTCCGGCCTCGAGGCCGGAGCAGACCGAGCAGTTTCACTTTTTCACAGTGAAACCTGGCGGGAACATCGATTTTGTTCCCAAATGATCACGTGCATACGCTTTTGGGTTGGACTCGTCGTACCGTACAAAGTGACCATGGTGATCCATACACATTTTGAAGAATGCACCAAGTTTGGCACATTTTTCCACAAAAATGTGCTCTGTTTCTGGAGTAGCGTTTGGTTGGCATGAGGCTGCTCCATGTGCACCAGCTGTTCGATCCTGTTCTAGATCGTACCAACCAAACGCACCCCTAGTAACTACATGTGAGCGGACAAGGTAGAAATGGAACGTTAACTGCAGTCTGGCAAAAACTGTTTTTTTGCATGAAGGTCACCTACAACTATCTGTTTTTCAGATCCCAAAGTTACGACCAAAAAATGAAAGTTGTCAGAATGAGGCCATATCCGGCTCATTTTCCTCCTGAAGTGATGAACTTTCCGCTGGTGTAATTTTTTATGCGGTAAACAACACGACGGTTGGGAAATTTTAAAAATTCAAACCAACTCCCACTGCGAATTTGTAAAAAATCAGCTGATCTCCACTTTGAATGCAGTTCGCAAGCGCAATCTTCGTTCCGGTTCACCGCGTGGATCGCGGAGGGTGCCAAGACCGCCAGCTCTTTGTGTGTGTGTGCCGTGTTGGCTTTTAGTTGTACCCCGTACCGACCCGTACATCTACTCAGCTCTGCAGTACAGTCAGCAGGTCAGCACTGGTACGGTGTCACTGTCAGCACGAACAAAAAAAATGCAAATCCGCGTCAAAGGAAGTACAGAAAAATTTGGAAATTGGCGTGTCCGCTGTTCTCTGTAGCTTTTGTCTTCTGGTCATTGGCAATAAGAGGAGATAGTCCGCTAACTACAGAGCCAAGAAGCGTGTTTTCTACGGGAACCAGTTCCAGAGCCCCAAGCGCAGAGATCTGGAGAAAGAAAACGAGTCTGCATCTCGTGCTCAAACTGAATGTGACTCTGAGCAATTGGGAGTACCTGACTCGTCTCGTAGCTGTGAACCCTTGGCTGGCGATCTGAACTTACTTGCATATGAGGATACCGAGAGCGCTGGTGACTCCAATGAAGACTCGAGTGAGGAGAGTGATGAAGTCCTAGATTCTGACAACCGGAATTTTAGTTTGCAGAAATTAAATTTAATTGCAGAATTTATTGTCCACATCAGCAGTTTGCAGAAAATGTAAGAGTTGGCCTAGTCTCCATAATTGAAGTTGCATGCAACTACTGCACTGCTGTTGCTTCACCGCCCGCAGTGGGAAAGACATCCAGTTATTTTGAATTGAATAGAAAGAGCGTACTGGCTATGCGCCTGCTTGAACGAGGCCGCGAGGATTTCCGGAAGTTGTGTGCATTCCTCGATTTGCCAGCGCCGGTTGCAAAGAAGAACTACCAGCGCCACGTGAAGAATCTTCACCAAGCTGCTAAAGCTACTGCAAGTTTGAGCATGAATAATGCTGCTGAAGTTGGGTTCACACAACGAGTTGCAGCCGGGGAGGAATCGCCAGCCGAAATCGCCGTCGCAGCGGACGGAACATGGATGCGACGAGGATACAGCTCCTTATATGGCATGCAGACTGTGATTGCTTGGGAGACACACACATTTTGTGGACGTGGAAGTGTTGACCCGCTATTGTACTTTCTGCACAAGGAAGGAGACTCCCTACGGAACTATTTTGGAAATGCTATCTGCAGGATTGCAGGCTTCGTCACAGCGATGGCCCGTGTTATTTGGGCATCTGTTTGCCACAACGTACAGTCCAAGGATGCCGAGAAATGCAATCAGTTCTGCCCAGAAGGACTCAGGGTGCAGGTGGCAGCAATAGAAGTGTGGATATGGCAATGTTTCTGTGGCAGTTTCTTCATCGTCAAACAACACTATCCCTGTTGCAGTCTTTGAAGAAATTAAACCTGTATATGTCCATCTTGCCGACAAATCCCTCCTACAGGGCTGTGTTCGTCGTGCCACACAGAATGCCAATGAAGCACTCAATGGCACTATTTGACATCTCTGTCCAAAGGAATCGTTCTGTAGCTCCATAACTGTTGAGACTGCTGTGTTCCTGGCCGTGATCGTGTTCAATGAAGACCACAGTGAGCTTGTCGAAGTAGTACAGCGTATGGGGTGCACTGTTAGTCCGTCGTTGGAGAGAAATCTAGGTGTCTTTCAAGAGGAAAACTGTACCACAAGCGTAGAAAGTCGTCAGAAGAGGAGCAAAAGGCAAGGAAGCATTGCAGAGCAATGAAGAAAGGGTTTCTGGATCAAGCACAGCACAAGGAAGAAGAAACATATGCTGCTGGTGGCTTTTGAAAGGTGAAACTGGAGTGTACTTTTTCCTGAATTTGACCCTCTTTTTCATGGACTCCGACAAGCTTGAGCCAACATATCTCAGGGCTTACTTGTCATAGAATCATAATCTTGGGCATTATTCACATCTACGTGAAATTTGCCAGGTGCTAAACTAAACAGAACTGTCAATATCCCAGCGAGGTTCTTCCAACTGGCATGCCTCTGAATTATCTGTAAACATCGCGTTTCTGATCTGTAAAATTGAAAATCACAATGCTCCACTGTACATATGTTTGCAAGGTTTAGTCTAGTTTAGCACCTCGAGCTGTCAGTCTGCATGAGTTCTGAGCAAATTAATACTGCTGGGTACCATTAGCCTCTGTTCTCTTTTGGCTCAATCCTTGCCCTGTACGTGCGATATGAACGCATTTTGGCTGAGAGCAAGTTCGGCACTTCAAGATATGTGAGATGTGTGAAAAATGATTCTGAACCTAGGTATGAACACCCTCAACATCACTGCCAAGTTTGGTTTGGATATTCCTAGCTGTTCATGACTTCTGGTCCAAAGAGTGTAGTATACGGAAAAGGGGAACTGCCACCTTAAAGGGAAACTGAACGCCAAAAATAAGTATGTCTTATCCGAAGGAGAATTGGGCACTGATTCCGATGAGCTATGTCTCGAGCCGATCAGAGAAGAGGAACTGTGTCAAATTTCATAAATAACACCTCCCATATTTGGAAATTGGCCTTGATGACGTGCGTACTGCTTAGCTGTCACCATGCTGTGCATGTTCAGCAGTGTAATTGAATGGAAGAAACCAATTACTTTGGTGTTTTGCAGCTCTGTTTCGTTCCCTGACGGTAACCAAATCTAGATGTAGGAATCTGTTGAGCAGGAGAGTGACACATGTCTTCCCGGAGGCTGTCCAGGCTGCAGTGGTGATGAAGAAGACACGATCATCACCCCGAGATCGATCGTAGCGAATTGGAAACTTTGAACTCATGGTGAATTTGCTTCCACTCCAAGGCAATGTCGAGGTATGAAGGGTGCTTGTACTGCCTTCCAAAGTGAAGAGGAGATGAACATGGCTTTGCATAGCTGTTGTTCTATGCCAACTTACCTACTCTTGCTGGTACCGTAGTGGCATATTGCAAATTTCGTGGACGAACAACTCTAGTCACTAGTGGCTAGTGAGCAACACTAACAGGTGAGATTTTTCAATTCGACAAAAAATGTTTTTGTTTGAGAACTGACAGTGGCAGTCATTAGACTCAGTAGGTGTCTCTCTGCTGCTTCTTTCCCTTCATCGGTAGGGTTGTGCTTGAAGTAAAAATAAATAGAAAATGTGGAACAAAAATCTGATCATGTAATTCGAATTTGAACTTCAAAGTATGTGTACATCAAATCACAAAAATGACTGTCAAGGTGGTGCTGTGCATTGAAAAAGACTGGGAGCTGGCAGCAATGGAAAGGGTAGAAACGAAACCAGTAATGCAGAGTATTCATAAGGTAGAGGGAGATAAAAACGGGAGAGGAGTAGTGAGCACTTCAGTTTGAAGTAGTGTCAATAGACAGCATCGTGTTGCATACGTTGTGAATATTGTGTGAATCTAATAATTGTCACGAAATTGATACCCAAAATTATTATCCCCTGAGTAGTATTATGGTGTTCTCCTGTGTTTACATGCAGAGCCTTGACGTTGCTGGACAAGCGACAATATAAATTACATAAACATGTAGCTCGTGATGTGGGATGACTGCCGTATCGCATTGCCAACGCAAACCCATCCTGTGTCAGTGCAGCCATCCAGCAACTTGAACTCCCCGGACCAGATGCCGCTGCAGCTGAACACCATGCCGATGGAAAGCCAGGAGTTGATAACGAAGCATTCTGGTCTGCACAGTACAAGGCAAAGAACAATTATGAATTATAATGCATTGTAATCTTTCCCACACTTCTTTGTAAAAACAAACAAACAGTGCCATTATCACAACACTTGATCAAGCATCTTGATGGAGGTATTTTCCATTGTGCTGGCTCAGCATCTGCACCAGGAAGACCATGTACACTTACACGTATCTTGTGTGTGTGTGTGTGTTCGTGCGTGTGTGTTTGTGTATCTGTATGTGCACACGTGTGTGTGGGGGGGGGGGGACGCACATGTGTATGGGTAGGAATGTGTGTGTGTGTGTGTGGGGGGGGGGGGGTACACGCACATGTGTATGGATGTGCGCGCTGCATGCGTGTGTCTGTGGGATGGGATGGGGGTGCACGCACATGTGTACATGTGTGTGCGCAATACAGCATGTGTGTATGTGTTCGTTGAACACAGGGTGTACTCCTGATTACATAAACTTCGTGATCATTGTGATTTCATGTGCTTTGAAGTTGAACTGCGCAATACATGTACTGATGCTTGATTAGATTTATGTTCCACATGTTCTATTTATTTTATTTTACTTCAAGCACTTGTATTATTCAAGCACAACCCTACCAATGAAGGGAAAGAAGCAGCAAAGACACCTACTGAGTCTAATGACTGCCACTGTCAGTTCTCAAACAAAAACATTTTTTGTCGAATTGAAAAATCTCACCTGTTAGTGTTGCTCACTAGCCACTAGTGACTAGAGTTGTTCGTCCACGAAATTTGCAATATGCCACTACGGTACCAGCAAGAGTAGGTAAGTTGGCATAGAACAACAGCTATGCAAAGCCATGTTCATCTCCTCTTCACTTCGGAAGGCAGTACAAGCACCCTTCATACCTCGACATTGCCTTGGAGTGGAAGCAAATTCACCATGAGTTTTCCAATTCGCTACGATCGATCTCGGGGTGATGATCGTGTCTTCTTCATCACCACTGCAGCCTGGACAGCCTTCGGGAAGACAGGTGTCACTCTCCTGCTCAACAGATTCCTACATCTAGATTTGGTTACCGTCAGGGAACGAAACAGAGCTGCAAAACACCAAAGTAATTGTTTTCTTCCATTCAATTACACTGCTGAACATGCACAGCATGGTGACAGCTAAGCAGTACGCACGTCATCAAGGCCAATTTCCAAATATGGGAGGTGTTATTTATGAAATTTGACACAGTTCCTCTTCTCTGATCGGCTCGAGACATAGCTCATCGGAATCAGTGCCCAATTCCCCTTCGGATAAGCCATACTTATTTTTGGCGTTCAGTTTCCCTTTAAACAGTCCACCCTTCAGTACAACCAAAACACTGAAAAAAAACCCATTATCTTGGCCTGTATTTCTCCACAAGTGTATATCAGTGTGAAAGATGAGCTGATCACACACATGGACTCGTTTGAGGTGGAACCAAGCAACAAAACCACATAACTAGAAACAGCCGGAGCCGAAAAATCAGCTCCAGAAAAACTCGTGATGCAAGGCAAAATAATAGGACTGTTGAAGCTGGTACTCAATCCACACATCAAATACCACTACACACATGTCAAAAATAGAAGAATTTGGCGGACAAATGGCAATTCCAGTGCGTTCTTGCTTCATCCATGTGTGCACACTCTCATCGTATACTATTGGCGACCTCGGACTCTGCTCTGATGCATTGAGGCTCCCGACGACTGAGCGGCGCACCTTGGTAATATAGTTTGTAACATTTTGGCAGGAGACAGACAGCTCTTGAACACACAGCATCGAAATAATATTCCGGAGACGCACCACCAATACGGTGCCCATTGGCGAAGCAGGACGAGTCCACAGACTTGAGAAACTGTACTTAACGTAACGTTACACATCAGTCCGCAATCCGAGGCCCGATTTGACTTCTTTCCACTCAGCTCATGTTCACCAGCCTTGACCATTCTGTGTATCTCAATTCTTAAAACACTCATTTCCAGACAGTGCACGATGCAGGTCTGCCACTTGCATCCAATGCATTGGGCAACAGCTAGCTAGTTGCCCAGTTCTGGGCTATTAAGTCCCTGCATACGTTCCCCTGTGGTGCACGACGCTATTGTTTCTTCAGCTCCTGCGCTGTGTGCTTCAGAGCTCTGAAGTTGGTTCGGCGTATACATTCAGTACAACTCAGCATCCACAGGAACGTTCCCCTTCATTGGTGTTACCATCATCACTGCTGTCACCACGTTCGCCTGCATCCGAAAGATCCATCTCATTTGTTCCCTATGTCTTTTTGTACCGTGCTGAAGCCAGCAGCAAACAAAACGCTGATCGGCACGTCGTTTTCGGCGTAGTGGAAGACGCTCTCGACTACTACCTGACTCAGAAACGCTCTCAGAATCAGAGAAGCTCTCAGCACCTGACAGCAGGCTATCAGCTGATCGCCGTCACCTCCAAATTCGCCCGTCAATACGCCACCCGTCGCACAACTAGCTGCCATATCTTCCTTCAGCCATAACGGATTCACTTCAAATTTTCAGTGCTGGACCTTGAAGCCCTGCGCTGAGCGAGGCACAAGCGCTTGATGCAAATAGAGCCCTCTAACCCAGGTAAAAAATATGCCACAGTTTGCCAAACTTCAAACGCCTGTATCTCAAAATGATGTCATGCAGCTAACGTTCCTACCTTGTCCGCTCACACATGTAAATCAGGCCTCGTTTACACAACAACGATTGAAAAACGTTTTTTTTCCGTTTTCGAAACGTTTTTGCTGTTCAGACGAAAAGGATAAGCGTATTAAAGTGTATAATGGAGAGGAAGGAAGACCGAATGACGGACTTGCTGCAAGTACACGTATCGCACTTTTCTTCGCAGCCAATTTACTATAATGTTCTGCGGTTGTGCTCGTTTCGCAACTGTCAATGAAAACAAATCAAACAACAAGTACAAGTAACACTAGTGCTGTTGTAACAGTGTTGTCTACCGTTGACTGTCTAGTGTTTACAATGACTTATGAAGTTATGTAGTGTTTACAATGACTATGTAGTGTTGGATCCTTAGCCTAGGCTTAGCTACCGGCGTACCGCTTCACTTATCTTCGAATCTTTTGCAAGTAAGTTTTGGAATGGGTGTGTCCAACTCGCCCGTCGACGCGTCCTCTACTGAGTCTGTATAGTAAGTTAGTGTTACCGGTACTGTTATCTCACAAGAAGCCTCAAGCCAAGGCTTCTCCTCACGACATGATTGTACGACACCGGCCAGATGATGTGTAGCCGACCAACTACCGGTAGTCGTGAGTCGCCGCGCCAGGCGTCGGGAGTCATGGTAATCATGGAGGTAGGATCTGCACGCTTGCATGTAACTACTAAGTCTTGTTCATGTCGTTGTCTTGCACTTCCTATCCGTCACTCGTCAGGTCCGTCGGTTCCGCGAGTCGTGTGCATCGCGCTTTGGAGGCAACTAAACCGGCCTCACCCTCGTTGTTTCACTGCTCGCCGTAGATATGTCATCCCCAATATCTAATCGTAAGAAGTTGGGGAAACTCGTTACTGAGCACAGCACGCTAGCGAGGCGGCCACATGCCGAGCAGCTGAGCCATGGTCGGCAGGAGCAGGAGACCGTCGGAGCGGCATCGCTATCCGTGATGCCGAGGATGTGGACCTACCCGACACATCACGCAGGACAGCAACATACTACAAGTACGAGCGATTCTGACCCTGGTGACAGGGATGATCGCCGGGCAGAGCTACCAGCCATCGTGGACAGGTTAGTTGACCGAGAGGGAGGAACGAGGCATTCGGAGTGTGTTGTGCGGTCTGGACTGGAGTGGCACGACCCTTGCGAACTATATTTTATTCTTCTTTTACTAGGGAATTCCCAACAGGCGTCAGCACCTTTTTACAGGGAACCCTAGGTATAATTTGATGGATGAGCTAAATTCAGCTGGTGAACTAGACATGCGGCAAGCCGGTGGAAGTGTATTCCACCTGGCAGCGCCCAAATAAGAAATTGCACTAAAGCCAGCTCTCCTCTCAGTCTTTCTCGGTGTGACTCGGTATTACCAAGAGCACATAACCCCTGGGGTTTTGATTGTACTCTTGGTACAGTCGTCCCTCTCTAATCCGGCACTTGTTAATCCGGAACCCTTGCCAACCGGCGCACTTTCTGATGAAACCGATTTTTTTCGTTCAATTCCTACATCGTAATCCGGCACTTGAATTCCGCCTCCGGCAGTGACTTTTTGAAACGATTCGCTCAAACAGCACGTAGTTTGATTTCATAATCCGGCAGTCGTAAATCGCGTACCGTACAGGTGCACTCCTTGCCAGGCCAGTCTGGTCAGTGCCGCGCGCGTGGTTGGTTGTTAGGACTTTTCCGAACCCGAACTCAATTTATACAAAGAGAAAGACCAAGGAACTACAAGTTACGCTATACTGTCCACTAACACCACCAGTTACTAAACAATCAGCGACGATGCACGACACTGACCGACGGTACTGACGTTCTACAACTAACTGGCTAACAGCTCTAGCACATCTTGGATGCGCACTCCAACAGCCTTCCAACTCTGGCACAAGCATCCCGTGCACTTGCTGATGCAATTGTTTGCTCCGAAGGACATCCGTCGTTCGACCTGCATGATGTCGACTGCTTGCGTGGCCTTCTCAAGAGGGTCAATGTTGTCCAGGAGACAACTGCTAAGCAGTCAACCATACTTTCTTATTTTAGCAAGAAGTAGTGTCCTGCCAATTTTCAGGTCTGTGTGTGTGTGTGCGTGTGTGTGCAAGAGTACATGTGAACATGTTCTCTGTTTTACTTTATCACTTTATCACTGTGTATATTCCTGGAGAACAGTTGAGAATATAAAGTTGTGCACCAAATACTTGGATCGACACGGAAAAACCCTGCGTTTTGACGTATAACACATGCATGCAATTGGGTAGGGCCGGGTCAGAGGGCAGGATTTCTTAATCCAGCACCCTCGTTAATCCAGCAGAAAACGCCGTAGCAAAAGGTGCCGGATTAGAGAGGGACGACTGTATTATGTTCTTGTAAAGTAGCTTCGTAGGTGTTCTTCTCCACCTTTGGTTGCAAAAAAAACAAAAATCACAAGTTACCTACATGTACATCCTGAATTTAAAGATGCGCTGATCCAGCACAATGAACACAACACTGGGAGGGACTCCGACTCCCGGCTGTGTTTCATTTATGAACTGGAATTCATTTACAAGTACACCCGACTGTAATTATTTGGATCTGCACGCCACCAAGCTGACCATGCGAGGATGGCTGGCTGGATAGCATGTAAGATCCAGTGCGGACCGTCTTGGAGATGACCATCTGTGTTGCTTTGTACAGCACCACATTCATGTGGCCGGGCGATGGTCAAGTACAGCGTGCAGTCGTGATGGCTGACCAGCAGCCCGTCCTGCTCTTTTCTACACGCCTGCTTCTTGACAAGATGCAACAAGACAATGGCGGTAGCAGCGATGGCGACTCGGCTCTATTGCCAATTGCCAGTACGTATGGTATATCTACAGTAATGTACACGATCCAGCACTACCAATGGTTGCATACTTACGTGATGTTTTAGATGGATTTGGAGTACATTGCTGTTAGTGCCAGTCACAAACGGTACGGTGCATTGCTGGTCAGTGCATGCATGCAGGCTCTATGGTATAGGCCGGGTAATGTGATTACATCATCGTTTGAGATGCTTCTGTATGGAGTGGCAGAATTGTGGTATCACCAGCACTGGTTTGCCACTCAAAACAGACACAAGCGGCATATGTGATATCACTGGCATAAGCGCTGCAGTGTGTATGGCTGGTGTATGCTGAGTGAAACTTAGTTAGCATGCCGGCATCTTGCATGCCGCCGCTATGGAAAACCGGTCAAAGCAAGCACTCTGAGTTAGACTGCCTGCATCTTACATGCCGCTATGGAAAACCGGTCAAGGCAAGCACTCTGAGTAAGACTGCCTGCATCTTACATGCCGCTATGGAAAACCGATCAAGGCAAGCACTCTGAGCTTGGCGACTACCGTATTTTCAGGAGTATAAGCTGCACCCTGCTTTTTTGTCACGAAATACAGACATCTACTCCATTTACCACCGTTAAATTGACCACGGTAGTATAAGTCGCGCCGACTTTTGCAATCGCATGACTATGGACCAGGAGCACACCAGCCAGGTTTTTCAGATCCCTCGAGTGCTTGGCTTGCACATACGTTTCACTACACTGAGAAAAGAAGAAATTTGTGAACGGGATCAATTTGACAAGCATGTCATGATAGAAACGTTACTGTGATTCGGTAGGCCTGGTTTTGCTCCTTCATCATTCGTCTTCACAAGCCCATAGCCCTAGTGAAGGCAGTGGAGCACCGGAGAACAAGAGTCAGCAGTAGAGCCAGACTATGATTATGGGTGGCTACAGACAACCTCGATCAACCGCTGATCATCCGTGCACATGATGAAGGTTCCTAAATATTTGAATCCCTGCATTAGTTCGAGTTGTTCATCATTGTTGCATGTTGTTGCCTTACAGCCATGACTAGCTCCGGCGTGCACTGATATTTTACACGTTCTGTAATCCTTCCTCTGTCTTTGCCAACAAATCAATGCCATCACCAAAGCAGAGATCCGTGAGACATCGGCCACCAATGCTCATACCTTCCTCTATGTTCTCCATTGCTGCCCATCTACCAATTCCTCCAGAAAGATAGTGGACAGTGACAGCAAAAGGATGCATACTTGTCTAGCGCACCCGTATGACTGCAAAGCGTCACTTGTTATGTGATCTGGATGAGGAATGCCAAGAATTGTGGCCAGCTGTTTTCTGTGGAAGACATCCAAGGACGCCAGGTTGCCCTCTGTGAGTCCCCAGGTCTCGCAATTGTACAGTAGGGTGGAGATCACCACCGAATTGTATATCCTCAGTCTACGCATTTCAGATACCTTGTCTTTTCAATGCCACAGGGAGAACATCCTACCATGCGAAAGACTTCGAAGCCATCTCCATGCGATGCACCATGTCCTCACCTTCACCCCAGTAGGACCCAAGTTTTGAAGATCTTTTCCATGTTTCAGCTTCAGATGTCACCTGGATCCATTCCGTCTTTGACTGGCTCACTTTGAGACTCCAGGCCGTGCCGGAGTGTTGCGCTTATTTTGGGCATAACTTCCTGTAGCCAAGAGAGCTTACGGGGCAGGAAGTTGACATCACTAGCATAGCCTGTCTCTGGTAAGACCATGTGTTTGCACTTGGGTCTTGGTGGGAAGCGATCACGACTCCCTTGCAGGGCAGCCTCCAGGTATCGTGCAAACAGTATCGGGCTGAGCCCATCTTCCTTGGGGCCCAGATATTGGCTGGGCAGGGATGAGACCCGCAATACCCACCATGACACCCACTACCTTTGCTTGGTCACGTGTGTAAAAAGCACGGGACATACTGAGGCCATGCTTTGGCACAACACCCAATAGTCCTTGCCAACCCCTGTCAAAGGCTTTCCGAAAGTTGACAAAATTATCATGCGTAGAACACAGGTGATAACCGCATCATTCTTCCACTGGGAATTTGAATATTTGCCCTACGATGCTGTGAGGTAATTGCTGAACTTACGACCATTGTCTTTATGGTAATCATAATGGAACGACACCATTACTGAGGCCATTTCCCAGTGCTGCAGACCATACTGCAAATCACCCTGTGCATCATGTCGGCCGCTGCGGCATTCCCGGCCACCATTGGTAAGCAGCTCACCAGGTATCTACTCAATATCAGGTTTGCTCCTTGGCCAGTGAATGTTCGTGGTGTCCTGCTGCAATGCCAATCACACCTAACTATCAATAGCCCCACCAGTGACAGACATCACTGGGACTCGGGGCCAGAAACCCAAAGTGTTCGGTTTTGACTGCGGTACTCTAACCACTAAGCTTTAGCATGTCCTCAGCCAAGCCGTGGCAGTTTTACGTCCTTCAACTCTTTCCATTTCGAATGACTGTTCCTTGCCTATGAAGTGGACACCGTGGCACGCTTAGTTCGACACGATTCTGTCCATTCTGTCCAGATTCTGTCCACACGCTTTCCGATTACACAGACGTTGAATCCACGGAATACAATTCCACCGATTCCAAAGCGAAGGCAGGTTTTTTTGCCAGAATATATGCTTTTGGCCGGTTATATGGAGTGATCCATGACTAAGGAATGCCCAAAAATCCTATTGTCCGTTCACTAGTACGTGTCCACAATCGCTCATTCTGGTCATTCGAGATTTTTCACACCTGAATACAGAATGTGTAAGTGAAGGTATTTTATGACAAGTGTCCAATGGTGTCTACTGCGTATTGTTGTCCTGCATTGATGACATTAGAGGTCTATTCCATGAAAGTGGTGCTGGATACAGACTCTGCTCTAGTCAGTGACATCTTCAGAACACATGGATTTGAAGAGGTGAGTAGAGGTGTCGCATGTGTATTGAGTGGACGCGCACACCCACGTATATCTGTGTGCGCGTGCGCGCGCGCGCGTGTGTTTGTATGTATGTATGTGTGCGGGTGGGTGGGTGGGCATGCATGCATACGTGTGTGTGCGTGGGATGGAGGGGGGGGGGGGTAGGTGGGCGGGCAGGCGTGTGAGTGTATGTGAGTGCATGTGCTGTCGCAGTATGCGTGCCTTTATTGGAGACGGTTACCTTTACAGTCAGACCTCTCCTATCCGAAAGAAAATCACCGATAACCATAGCATGCGTGGCACATCCAACATAACCGGACCTCACAGTTTGCATACCAGTCACGCATGGTCTTGTACACTATAAGCTTGGTCATAGCCGGCTTCCACATGGCATGCAGAAGTCGGAACAAGGCCAGGAATCTGTGCAACCAAATGGGGTTCGCATGACTCCCTGATCTGTTGGCTGCATGCATTGCAGCACTCAATTCCAGGGATTGACATTTTTTCGATTGTTTTACGGAGTGTGCGTACTCTAGCAATTTTCCATGGGACCCATATACACGTACGCACAAGTTCACACCTTTTTTATGTGCCACATGCATCTAAAGTATGTGTGTTCGGTTGTCCGCGTTCCCTTGCCTATCCAGATACCTTTTAGTGGAAAACAGATGTGTCTTTTTAACGGTGCAATAGTGGCTTGGTCACGCAGGCTCGTACCCACTGTGTGTATGCATGTACATGTATGTGCACCTGGTCTATTGAATTGCACTTTCGATCTGCATGTGTGCGTGTGGGGCTATATGCATGCATGCAGACTAGAAATGACGATGTCAAGTTCAATTTGATCTGGACGGATCGTGTGCTGAAGCCTGAGATTCTTCCTGACATGCGTATCTACCAGAAAGTCAATCACTTCCCAAGGTAAGCGCCGGCTTGCTCGCCAGTCACTGGCTACTAGCTTGCTCGTATACTCACTCACTCATTCATTTACTCACTCATTCATTTACTCGCACTCTTACTTACTCACTCAACCCCTCCCTCACTCACGCTTTTTTTGGTGATGATATTATCGTTGAGACGATGCATGCAAGACCGTTGTATGCAGGTGAATGTCGATTGATGGTGCTGCGTGTAATGCATCGGCTAGCAAGACTGAGTACCGGTATTTGGAGCACACTTTTTGACAAGTTTTTGTGCTTGTGAAACAGGTCCACTGAACTGTGCGAAGATAGTAATCTCTTCTGGAATATACAGCAAATGAGATCATGTAAGGTAAGCAAATGAACAGCATGCATGCCACGGTGAGCCAGGCCTCTTTTCAACATGCAGCTACTATCTATTTTTAAAGCAAGTTGTGTTTATAGTATTTGGGTTATTTGCCAATAACGTACTCCTTGAAGTACACGGTGAATGAACATCTCCAAAGACTATTGCTGAAGCATGCCTGTTTTCTGCGGGATGAACGCTGTTCTACCACTCCCAGAAGGTGCCGGTTGTCAGCATAACTATTACTTCCAGCATAATTGTGTCCACTTTGCCGTTACCAATGGTATACTACCGCAAAAGCCCGTGTATAGGCCCCGGGCATATAGAACAGCAGCCTCGATTTCCTGGGCGTATACGAGGGCACGGGCGTTATTTTGGAACCGGGCGTGTACTTGGAATGGTGATAGCAGTAAGTATTGGGTATCAGTACCTGTACATGACATTGTACTGGTGTTGCCGGCATACCTGGGCGTATACATGGGCATGGGCGCTATTTTGAAACAAAAGTGTTGACTTCTCCTGACTGGGCGTGTACACGGAGGGTGGGCGTAATTTCGAGTGGGCATATACAGGGGCTTTTACGGTATGGAAGTCATGAGAGCGAGCAACGGCCACTCGTGATCAGCAACTGTTACATTTAGAGCCGGTGCATTATCGAGCTTGTTCATGGGCCATGACACTACGAAAAAGGTCATGTGACCTGTTCACCACGTACTACATAGTACAGTACTAGGCTGTGGTGTCTATGAGATCTATAGATAGGTACAGCCACCGCCTGTTCACCGGTAGAGTCTACTCATATTCTGTACCCATGAAAAACCTCCTCTCTATACACAGGGGCGTCGCACACGGTACGGTCACTACGGTATTGACCGTACCACTTTTTGCCCCAGATACCCCGTGAATCAACAAAATACACTGATCTGGGATCTAAAATTCCAAAATGTTCGGCTCAACCACCACTCCCCCACGAGTAAATTGTACTTCAGATGGCTGACCGTACCACATTAAAATACCTTCCGACGCCCCTGATACATCCACTGAGCACTTGTTTCACAATCAGTGTGTACGCTCAGCGGCAAACAGAGCACGGAGACTACCCCTTCTTCTCACACCGTACCAATCATGCGGCACACTGTTCACGTCTGCATGCTGTTGCATGCTGTTGCATGCTGTTGCATGCTGTTGCATGCTGTGAGGGACACCTTTATGCCCAGCGCACTGTGAAACATCCAGGCTCTGTCAGATTGTGCAAAACATGATGCGAAATGAATGAGCAAACCGATCGCTAAAGTCTGTGGAGATGTTTTATGATGACAGATACAGTCATATCTTCATTGCCAGGAGCCTGGTCCAAAGTGTATGGTCCAAAGTGTATGGTCCAAAGTGTATGGAGGTTCCGAAAGCTAACCGACAAGATGTTCTTTTTTCCAATACGCGTACATTGCATATGTGCAGCCTGTTTTGCCGTATCTTCCTTGATGCTAAGGACAAGCAACTATTCGACTTCATGCCGGACTCCTATGATCTGCCAAGCGACCGGATAGAGCTCAAAAGTAGGTGTAGGCTAGCCCATGCCTTGTTGCAATCGGTCGGATCATGGTAGCGCAGCGCACACGACGTACTACACTGCATTCCTGGACTCACTACAATGTAGGCCAACAAGCATTGACTGGACTGACTCAGTCTCAGTGTGATATGTTATTGCCACTTATTGGGGATGGTGCTTAGCAACGACTAGTCAAGTAAACTGTGCATTTCTGCTCTAAGAATCTCATGACTTGGAGCCGGGTAGCAGGTTGCCGATGATGTTACCGTACAGTCTATGCAATGAATTAGCACTGTCGTGATTTAGGGCGTTTGTGTGGGATGCCGCACAGTTAATAATAACATTAGTTGTGTTTGTACTTCAAGTACATAACTACTGCGGAGGTCTTTTCAGATGATGACACTGAGCTGCATTTGTGATCATTGGTGCATACGTACATATACATGTCAGGGTATATTCTAGGACAAATTTCCAACCGGTTACGGTCCAATGAAGAGTCGGGGGGTCCGGGGTCCCCCGCGGAATTTTTTTCAAAATACAACCCAAATATGGCACTCGACAACAATTTAACAGATTTCTTGGTGCTGGAGTACAAACTCGTGACCCTAGTACCAGCCCACGCGGCTTCGCTGGAAGTATCCGTCCAGAAAAAAGCGTTTGACCATTCACAGCTCCATTCACCCACAGAAAAGTACGGGCGGTTGGAACTGATTTGTAACTTTTCAACCGGTCGCCAACAATTTCAACCGGTCGAAAACCGGTTGGGGCGGTTCTAGAAAATTCCCTGCATGTAGGATTGCGGCTTATTATGCAGTCACGGGTATGCCCTTACAGGCCCGCAGATCAGTACCAGCCTGCCGGTGCTGTGCCAGAAACGGTGTTGAACTGTGCATTGCAAGACTCTCCCTCAAACTTGGGCATTCGGTCAAATCTAATCTGATCCTTGTTTCTCATGCGTAGAATGCATTGAATTGCCTGAGAACGGGACTGCAGCGTGGATTGTGAAGCCGCATGCAACTGGCTCTGGAGAAACGGCTTATGTGACAGCAACTGTAAGTGACAGGAAACCTATTGGCACGTACATGCATGTATGTATGTGTACATGTGATACAGGCTGCACGTGAAGTTGCGACAACTGTGACAGCGGCTTGGCAGTCCCGGCTTGCTCGGCGTGGCTAGCTGCTGACCGCTCTTTCTGTACGTCTTGACTTCAGGTGGGTAAACCATGTTGATATCATGCTGGAACCATGTTGATACCGTCGGCTGGCAGCAACCTGGTACTAGTGAGTGTTAGAACGGTTCTTACGTGCTGTAGTGCTGCGAGGGGCTAGAGTCCAGATGCATGTATAAGCCAAACATGAACATGGTTAAGCTGTGCTGTAGTGCTGCGAGGGGCTAGAGTCCAGATGCATGATGTATAAGCCAAACATGAACATTGTTTAAAAGCTGTATAGCAGCACTGCGGAACATACATGAAATCGTGTATGACGCCCGGCGTCCAATATCATTGGAGAGAAAAAGTAGAATGCCGCACTGTGAGAAATGCTTAGTGCTTATAGACGAGATCCCCCTCTCTTGGAAAGAGCCTTGGACATGGCAGCAAGGGCATTAAAATTTGACTGTCAATCAGTGGGCATACTTAGGAAGCACTCTTGGTGTAGCGCGGCGTACGCCCCTGCTTACCATTCACCCTGTGCATCAAACTGTGATGTGCTACTCGCTATATACTGTCGTGGTCACATGCTATTGGTATATGTGCTTTGCCGTCCTCTTCAGCCACACCAGCTAAGTACACATGACTGGTGTGTGGTGCAGCGATATATACCTCCCATGCTTATCGATGGTAAGGCGTTGGATACCGGTGAACGGATGATCTCAAATTACGTTTCCATAACAGTAGATTGCGTACCCGCAGCAGCGATTTATGACTATAGCATGATTGTAGAAGCATGGCTGTGTGCATGTGGACCATTATGATTGTGTATTGACCCTCATTTTAGACCCCCCCCCCAGTAGACCAGTGTAGAGTGGACTACGTTGGATGGCGATATATACGCACGTGTATGCCTTTGAGATGCGAGACGATTGTGGTTATGCCGCATGTACGTTGGCCATCGTCTCTTGCAATCGTGGTTAGGTTGTATAGCCTGATGTTAGCACAGAGCTCAGTGTAACCTTCATGTGCCTCACTGTGACCTGTCCTATTCTCTGCAATGTACCGTAAAGTCCGCTGCAAACGCCCACCCCATTTTTGCAAGATCTGCTGGCCTGTACACACTGACCCCATGCACTGTCACCCCTACTGTACGAAAGTGCATATCACACCGTAGTGCGAAGAGGGCTTTGCTACGGTAAACTATGTCCACTTTCCTGGTTTCAAAATATCTTTGGGCACTAGCTACGAGCTAGCTCCTAGTGATTTTATGATGATGGTTGTTTTATGGCGCAAATCCAAACAGGAGTTTCTTCCGAATAACAAGGTAGCGAAGAACAGAGTATTGCAGGAACCTTAATACACTTCTGGCGGTGTTTGAAGCCATCATTTCCAAATCACGCATTGCACAAAGGCAAGGGTTTTTCTCGAGCACTTCAGAGTTTTCAACAAGTTAGCAGCGACTTTGTACATGTAGCTTCTGTGACATCCCCCCTGTTCGACTTGCAACTGCAATACTGCGACAGGTCAAGTCGTTGAATGACGCCTCGTCGGAACAATCACCATTCCGTTCTGAAAGCGCGACATCGTGGCAATGCAGAAATTTCGTGATTTGAAAACCAGATTGACTCTGGGGCATCACCACATGGACAACAAAGTAATAACGAAGACGACTCAT
This sequence comes from Sycon ciliatum, assembly GCF_964019385.1. Taxonomy (NCBI): domain Eukaryota; kingdom Metazoa; phylum Porifera; class Calcarea; order Leucosolenida; family Sycettidae; genus Sycon; species Sycon ciliatum. Next base: position 66,483,511 of record NC_088643.1, read on the forward strand.
TTATCGTATGAAAGGAAATCTTGACAGAAGTTTATCTTTGCAGCAAGATAATGACAATCGCTTTTGTACAACCTACTGCCAGTAGTACTGGTAAGACATAGGCAGTTTGTAGACATTACAGTCGCTCTCGTACGCATTCGACCTTCATGCCAGTTGTTTACAACTATATTGACCTGAAAAAGACGAAAATAGTATGGACCCGCTGGGGTGGGCGTTTGCAGCGAAGTGGGCGTTTGCAGCGGACTTTACAGTACATCTTTATTGCCCCCCCCCCATGGTGTTCTTATGGTTTCTGGTTTGCTCTACGACTACCTCAGATCGCCCATGCTGCATAAAAGTGTATGTTTGCGTCACCTCGTTCGACCCGCTGAAGATCTACCTGTATGGCGATGGACTTGTCAGGTACGGAGTGTGCATGGATAGCGCCGCAGGTACAAATCACTGCTATTGTGTGACACTACATGCATGAGTGAGTGTGTCAGTGGTGTTACATGAGCCAAGTCAGTTGCCTACTGTGTACTACATATATACGATAGTCCAGGAATGTGCCTGAGACGGTCTCTATCATTTAGTACAGGCCCGGAGCCAGCTCCTGAGGGGTGGTATGGGCTCCAAGTCAGCTGCAGGACCGATGTATTTTCCCATGCCCAATTTCAAAATCCTGGAAGGATGCATCTCTAGCTCTATGCTGCATCATATCTGTTTGTTTCAGCTACACATTCCTCTAGCAACACTGAGATGCTGGTGGCAGCTAGCGTAGCAGACCTCACTGGACAAGAAGAGCAGTTTAGGACTTCGGGGAGAGACTCTAGTGAGGTGTACAAGAGGATAGCGTGTTACTAGTACTTGCAGATAATCAAATTGCACGCGGAGCAGCCCATGGACGCTGGAATTGGTAAAAACTGGCCGCACCAGCCGTACAAGTGGCGTCGGCCCGGTAGTAGAGTTATTACACATGACGGTTGACCTCACAGCGGCTGCGCTAACACAACACACCCTGTTGCATGTGTGTTCTGTTTCTTGTCTATTGTCCCCCCAGCTTCCAGACTGATGACGAGGAGTCTGGCAAGAAGCGTTCACTGCTGACAAACTATTCCCTCAACCTGATCAACAAGGATTTTGTACAGTGCGTCACTGCTACACTACAGTCACACATAACTGCCTACCTGGGTTTGCACTCACACCATGTTGAGTAGTACTATGGCCAGGCTGTGTCATCTCCCTGGTTGCTATGAACCCAGGGGCGTGCTTGGCGAGGGGCAAAGGGGGCAAGTGCACCCCCCCCCCAAATATTTCGACCGGGGGTTTTGAAAAGTCACCAATGTATTGCGGAAAGCCCGACCTCGCGGGAGCACATCCTGCACCTGTGTCTTGTACATTGTACTAGTAAGTTGTAGTGCAGTAGGGGCCTGGTGCGCGGCCTACATGCAGCCAGGCAGTCCCGTACGTACAGCCTGTCAAGTGTCATATCAGATTGCACGACATCGCGAAAGGATGCGACCACAGTGGCACACGAACGTCAGCGCTGGCTTGAAAGGAAAGAGAATGGAAGGGAAGGCACAGTGCCGTCGACGGCCGGATTGGTTTTTAAACATTTGTAAAGTTTTCATCCTTTATTTTTTTTAAATTGATAAAAATTGTAACAGTAATAATGACGTCACATGTACAAATATCTGATGATGTCACCGGTACAACCTTTTGAAAATTGCTGTTGTCTGGAAGTGGTGCACCCCCCCCCCCCCCCCCCCCCTGGAAGGGGAGCCGAGCACGCCCCTGGAACCCCTGATCATGATGTGTATGGTAAACTACGATGACGTGCTGCCCATGGGTTTGCTCTTCGCTATGCTCTTGTTGTGATGGCAGCTGGCACAGTGGTGAGGGAATACAGGACTTTGGTGAGGACACGTGGACGTTTGGAGCACTACTTCGCTATCTGTGCAGAAGCAATGTGGATGTGGCTGGTAAGCCGTGTAGAAAGGGATGATTCCTATGTTTAGTTTTAGCCTTCCCATCCAATGTTGTATGGTGAAATCCATTCGCTCAAAAGGTGTGTGCATGCGTTACTTTTGTTTTAGCCATGGCTGACCCTTATGCAGTACTGTAGATAGCTTAAAGTGCCCATTTGATTTATACCTTCTATCATTACAACCCGCGTATCACTACAGGCAATAGTTGACTACAGTGCGCGCGCATGTACACGCACACACAGACAGACAGACACACACACACACAGACACACACGGCGTGATGTACATGTATGTGAGCGCCGATAGCTGATCACTCCAGCACCGTGGCACCGCACCATACAGCATACTGCAGATCTACTTTGACTACGCATCAGAAACACTTCCAGTGGTAAGAGGATATGTGAAGCACGGCTCGCTTGACTGTACATGGCTCCTTTTCAAGGCAACAGTGCTGGTCATTCTGGACTTGAAATCATTACACTTTGAAGTGACTTCAAAGTACACTAAACAGCACATGTGTGCATGCATCGCACACTCCTCCTCTCCCTGACTTCTTTTCTCTCCCAAATTATGATGCCAAGCATGGGATGGGCTTTATGCATGCTTCCTTTTGATTGCGGTAGTAGAATTTCACATGCAGTGCATTGCTTGCAGTGCATTGCTTGCAGTGCATTGCTTGCAGTGCATTGCTTGCAGTGCATTGCTTGCAGTGCATTGCTTGCAGTGCATTGCTTGCAGTGCATTGCTTGCAGTGCATTGCTTGCAGTGCATTGCTTGCAGTGCATTGCTTGCAGTGCATTGCTTGCAGTGCATTGCTTGCAGTGCATTGCTTGCAGTGCATTGCTTGCAGTGCATTGCTTGCAGTGCATTGCTTGCAGTGCATTGCTTGCAGTGCATTGCTTGCAGTGCATTGCTTGCAGTGCATTGCTTGCAGTGCATTGCTTGCAGTGCATTGCTTGCAGTGCATTGCTTGCAGTGCATTGCTTGCAGTGCATTGCTTGCAGTGCATTGCTTGCAGTGCATTGCTTGCAGTGCATTGCTTGCAGTGCATTGCTTGCAGTGCATTGCTTGCAGTGCATTGCTTGCAGTGCATTGCTTGCAGTGCATTGCTTGCAGTGCATTGCTTGCAGTGCATTGCTTGCAGTGCATTGCTTGCAGTGCATTGCTTGCAGTGCATTGCTTGCAGTGCATTGCTTGCAGTGCATTGCTTGCAGTGCATTGCTTGCAGTGCATTGCTTGCAGTGCATTGCTTGCAGTGCATTGCTTGCAGTGCATTGCTTGCAGTGCATTGCTTGCAGTGCATTGCTTGCAGTGCATTGCTTGCAGTGCATTGCTTGCAGTGCATTGCTTGCAGTGCATTGCTTGCAGTGCATTGCTTGCAGTGCATTGCTTGCAGTGCATTGCTTGCAGTGCATTGCTTGCAGTGCATTGCTTGCAGTGCATTGCTTGCAGTGCATTGCTTGCAGTGCATTGCTTGCAGTGCATTGCTTGCAGTGCATTGCTTGCAGTGCATTGCTTGCAGTGCATTGCTTGCAGTGCATTGCTTGCAGTGCATTGCTTGCAGTGCATTGCTTGCAGTGCATTGCTTGCAGTGCATTGCTTGCAGTGCATTGCTTGCAGTGCATTGCTTGCAGTGCATTGCTTGCAGTGCATTGCTTGCAGTGCATTGCTTGCAGTGCATTGCTTGCAGTGCATTGCTTGCAGTGCATTGCTTGCAGTGCATTGCTTGCAGTGCATTGCTTGCAGTGCATTGCTTGCGCAACTATGGTCTTCTATTGCAGGATTGGTCTTGCAGATTGAAGACGTCGTCATCAGAGCCCTGCTATGTTGCCAATCGCCAATAGCTGCCGCAACACGATCCTCGGAGAAGCATCGCGGTAACTGTTTTGGTGAGGTCGTACTTTAGTCATTCATGCGAGTGTTGTGCACAGGAACTCACCCCGGCATCTGACATTTCCAGCGGCCAGTATCGGCCAGTGAACTCCGACCACTTCCGCTTGAGAACCATGCGGTCATGAGTGGCACACTGGGTAGATACGTCGTGGACTAAGCTAGGTTTCATGACAGCAGGGTGTCAAAGGATGCTCGACTCAAGGTGCGATAAGGGAACTGCACCCGGCATGATTGGATTTCACTAATCAGCATTGTTAAGTACAAGTAAATGTATCAAATTATGGCCACATTCTATTCTGCTCACAGTTTTCCAGGCACTTGCGTGCTCATGCACCTTAGACTTCTAGCGTTGACGCAGACCATGTGATGGGTTCTATTTGCACTTCTCTTGAACCATCCCGTGCTCATAATGGCATTTTGGGTGCTGTCGGCCACTTGTTCATTGTCCAGAACTATTCGAAGCCCAGCTGCTTGTTGATAGTTGTCTAAAACCTTGGCTGCTGAAGGTCAAAGGTACTCCTTGCTTTGACAGGTATGGATTCTTTTTGATTATGGGCAAGGCCCATTAGTTATGTGGTTTGGCAACTCGTGTAACAAATACAGAGCCATTGACTCGTTTTGCATACCATGTCCAGCCAAAGACTTATCTTGTATTGCCACATTACCGTGTAGTATTTGTGCTCCGCCCATACAACACAGCAACAACAACAGAGTTGCATAGCCAGTGACTTGCAATGTGACCAATGGATGGCTGAGCCAGGAGAAGAGAGAGGCTATGATGGGAGAAGAATGGGGTGGTGGGAGGGGCATATTGCGGTGTAAGACGGCTGCCCTCCTGAAGTGATGTACGTTATCCCGGTGTGGTCCATCATGCATCGGTTTGATTGTGGCCTCTTCAATAATCAAACTACAGACGATGAGGGCCACACATCCTGACCTCACTTGCATGTGTGTGTGTGTGTGTTTGCCCGGTTTCAAGTACTTGTCCAATAGAGAAGCGAATCAAATCCAACCTGCTTGCAGATCTGCTCAGCTTAGTTGGTAAGAGACCACCAATGCATTGCAGCATTGCCAAATGGAGATTGACAGCATCATGGTGTTGGTCTGTGTTAGGTCAGTGTGTGTCAGAGGTGACTGCATGTAGCGGAACACCGTCTCACAGCGGTGCCAGATGGGATGCGATCAATACTTTTTATTGTAGCCGGGCTTCAGTCCACTGAGTACATCAGTTCCTTCTCTTGCCACTGCATAACGTTACACTGCGTACGCTGTTGTATGTTTCTTACTGATTTCATGCATGACTGACAAGGAGCGTGGAGAGACTCTATTCAGTCCATTGCAGCCATTTGTTGGATTTTTCTAAATACTCTGATCAGGTAATTTAACTCCTTGTGTGCAATCCCTTGCATGTAGACATTCAACTGTCAGTGGGCACAAAGCTCACTGATTGCCTGCATTCTGTATACAATCATGGCATTGCCATGATTACCAGCAGTGTGCCGGTATTGACCTGGTACCATTTTCTCCTGCACTACATGTACTAGGTCTCCAGGCGTTTAAGCCGAGAGAGCAGTTTGACGTGTTCAACCCCTGGCAGCCAGAAGTGTACAGCTGGGATCCCAAGCAGTCGAGTAAACCTACGCCATTATTACGCCCGGTAAGCAAGAGAGTTTTCCGTACTGTACTGCTGATGTGAATATGTTAATTCCCGTAGCTATGCAGAAGACGTTACTTCAGTAACGTCTGGCGCTAGCCAGGGTCCAGACAGCTTGAATTCAATTGTTCTGCATTCTGGTACATGACTTAGGGCTAGTCAATATAACAGTTCATTTAACGCAGCAGTCAGTAGTCTACTAGTATATTTGACGGTCTATTGCACATGTACGTCCACATGATGTCGTATCAAAGAATTTTTTTAGCCTAAAGCATCAAAGTCAGAGTACTCCAGCCGTGAGAAACGTAGCGAGCTTTACACTCTAATGTATCAGTGACTAATACATGTCATGAGCTTTACACTCTAATGTATCAGTGACTAATACATGTCATGAGCTTTACACTCTAATGTATCAGTGACTAATACATGTCATGAGCTTTACACTCTAATGTAGTGGTGTGCACGGGTAGTCGGGTACCCGTGCTACCCGTGAGGACCTCGGGTAGACGGGTACCGAATCGTACCCGAAAACCCGAAGTCGCAGATGACATCATGTAGAAAGAGAGAGAGAGAGAGAGAGAGGTCTACAGTGCACGTGTACAAATAACTCACGCATGTCTACCCAGTGTGAAAGGGAAGGGGCCGGTGTGCATTGTGGTCGTACCATGGAAACATTACCCGATCGGGTACCCGTGCTACCCGTGGAAAACTACCCGGACCCGATACCCGAAGAAAATGCTACCCGACTCAGCCCTACTCTAATGTATCAGTGACTAATACATGTCGTGCCTTCGGAATGCGCACCAATGTCTTCCTCCTGCTGTGCACATTGGCAATGATCTCCTCCAACACTCTGTGCTGACCAGCTGTAATGTTCGAATTTCCCACTATCTCCGTATGACATACCCTTGCGATGGGCTCACAGGAAACTGGCACCTCGTTCTATGCGGGCCGCACGGCCGATGGGTCTCCGTCAGATCTGCCCAACGTGCTGACCATGACAGACCAAGAGGTAAAGCGAAGCGGTGGATTTCAGCGTATTCTCCCCTCACAGCACAGCTGGAAGCTTTACGGGTAAGATCTACCGTGAGCGAAGCACTACTAACAGGCCAGCTGGGTTGGTGCAACGTGTGCACTCTTGGGAAGGAACAATGCACTATAGAGGTATACACGTGAAGCGCAGCACATGTGAAGTACAGTGAAACCTGGGAAATGCACTCCGGCCCAGGGCCGGCAATGCCCTTGCTTCAACAGTGTATTCACGTTTAGAGGTTGAAAATGCACCGGCTTGTTTGGGCTGGGAATTCTGGGTCCTTAAACTGGGCGTCCTGTAGGACAAGTTCCCGGTACCGTGCAGCAATCAAGGCCGCACAACTGTGCTACCTACCGGTAGTGACTATGTGCGGAATCAGGGCCGGGATCAGGGCCGGGAATTGTTGCTGATGAAAGACTGTTCTACTAGTAATACAGTCTAGTAACGTTATTTGCTTCATCACTACCCGCTCACCATTCCCCATCACCTCCGTTCCACTCCATGCCTTTAATACCGGGCTCTTGCCCACCTGTGCCTTTGCTCTTCTTGTAGTGAGTTGCTATCCGCGTGGCACTGTTCCTGATGGTGCCATCCAGTAAATCAAACTGTCCCTTCCTCGTCAGGCATTTACATGTACAAGGCGTACTCTACTGATAGATGACCCCACACATGCTATCCTGGTCTGCTGCTGTTGCTTGCATACAAACTAGGCCCCTGCTGGATCAGACAACGGATTGGAGTTATCGACTGCACAAACACTGCTATCCTTACAGGTGAGATGCGACCGACTGCTCGGTATAATATGTGTGTGTGCGGGGGAGGGGCTGCCAGGATAATATCCGTGTCTGATAATCAATACGGCTACACCGTGAGATGACAGCAGATTGGTGCAAGGGGGGGGGGGGGCTGCCGGGATGTGCATATCTGTGTCTGATCTGAATTTGATGGGGTATGCAGGGCCGGCGCCACTGGTACGGCCGGTACGGCCATGGCCGTACCAACTTCCCAAAAAGTCGGTCCACGTGGAACGTCCAAAACCGGGGAGAAAAAGTTTCGATGTATGATTTTGTACAGGGAGTCGCCCAGAGGGCAGGATTTGCCGTCTAAATTCCAAATATGTTCTGGGGGAGGACCCCCAGACCCCCTTAAAGAGACCCCCTTAAAGATGGCTCTTCGGCCACACCGCTCCGCGGAAGCTGCCTCCGGCCCTGGTATGTCCATCATTGTTAGCAGTAATTTGTCTGGCTACTTTGTGTACATCTGTTTATCACAGCATGGAAGATGCTGATCGATGTGAGCCGGGTCAATCAGATGATGAGGGATGTCTTAGAGTTCTGCAACACTTGCAGTACGTACCCGTGTCATGTGCATGTCTTACTATGGATGTGTCTCCAACGACTCTCCATGGACGTGTGTCTACTGATGTATGCCTGTGGATGAATGTCTGTGCGGATGTATGTTCATGGTCTGGCCAGTGTGCACCTCTACATCACCCACCGAGGCCCTAAGCCCTATACAGCTGCACTGATAAATGCAGTCCTTAGGTGTTTTGCACCTGCAAGCCAGCACTGAGCAATGTTGTGAGATAGCTGTCGTGACTTTTCAGTCCACGTATGTCCGTGTACAGATCCATCAGCAAACAGTGTGAGAATGCGTCACGGGAGGAGAGGAAGAGAGTGAGTCGCTGACCGTTTTGATGTAAAATAGATACAAATACAGGTACTGCCTTGAGCGTCCCCCCCCCCCCCCCACACACACACACTGCCAATTCTCTTTCATTCCCCCTACACCATTTCCACCTCAAGTTGTAACTATGCTTGTTGTGTTTGTAGCTCATAGCATCCTGTTCTTCTCTAATCGTGACATTGCCTAACAACTTGACGATTGGGAAATCCTCCTCCTTCTCCTCCTTCTCCTCAGTCTGATCCTCAATATATCCCTCCTCATCTCTGCATCGTCGTCGTCCTCCGACTCCTCGTCTACTGAATGTTAGTTGGTTTTCCGGCCGATCGTTTTTCTTTCTTCTGCTACATGTAGATCTGGTCAGAGTCTAGCTACTACTCCATTCTGCAGAGGTTGCCACGCTACATGGACACCACACCATGTCATGTAAGTGACACCAATCATACTCTGGGCACAGCATGTAGCATGGGTCGTGGCGTAAGCTCATCGTCACGCAACCATCTATCAGACAATGCTAAAACATGTGTTCATTGGGTAACCCGACCGACCGTCTGAAATCTAGGCCGACTTGAATTGTGTCGGTCACCTGTGCATTACGTCTTATTCTAACATAATTCAGTATGGATCGATGCATGGGTGCATTGTAAAACTGTTTCTTTACAGCCTATGATAGTATCTGTGTAACTGATGTACTGTCGTCCTCCGCAGAGCACCACTCCTCAGCATCCACTCAACACTGGCTTCGTTCTGTTCAAGCAGCAGTTTTCCCATGCGGGACCATTGCTGCTGACAACAAGCAGCGTACCCAGCGTGGCTAGCCTAGTTCGCTACATGCGTCAGACTGTCATCCATGTGCACGGGGATGTGTGCTTGCGCCATCGGCCTAGCGACAATGCAGGTAAAGTGGCAATGATGTCTGAAATATGGGAATGGTAAAGGTGGCCCATGGTTAAGTTCTCACCAGCATAGGTGTTACGAGTCCTTTGTATCAATGCGCTTGACGTGGTGAGAGTGGTGCTCATCTCCTCTTCCTTGTTGTGAAACATTCCTACCCGTGCAACTCTTTCCAACTGTAGAGCCTGCCGCTCTGAACCCTCGCTGATCCAATGGCTCAATGGTAGTTAAGCTGTTCAGGAGAAGCGTCCTCCTGTCTTTGCATGAGCAGCGATAGTACGTACAGCCTTACAGCCTATCTCATGAGTCATGTCCCTCTCATGTGCCCCTCCTGCCCCTCCTGTAGCAGTAGCAATGCTAATTATCATGTCAGCAGGGTAACCACATGCCTTTTTTCAATGTCTTTTACACCCGGTGCAGGACACGGGAATGAACACCGCATAGAGCGTGCACGTGGATACGTGAAGTGTCCCAGAATACCACCTCGAGAACGTCAGATGCTGACGACGGGAGGCGCCGGCAGCAGCAAGGCACACTTCAATTCAGCTGCTCAGCTCCCCGCTAGGGGTGGAAGAGGTGATTTGCTTTCAGCGCAGTGCTTGGCCATGCATGGATATGACAATACAGCATTGCTGGCTGTGTTGAATGCCGGATGCTTGCCTAGTCAAACTGGGGTGAGTGGTTGTACCAGTGTGCCTTCTAGATAAAACAAATATGGCCATGATACATGATGGACATTAATGGGGTAAAATGGCTCTAAATGCGATCAATGCATTCATCAGATTCTGTTCAGGTAGGTCCTTTGTTAATGAGATCATTAACCCCTAGAATAGCTCTAATGGGCCCCAATTCTCTCTGTTTCTGTCTGTCTGTCTATCTGTCTGTCTGTCTGTCTGTCTGTATGTATGTATGTATGTCTCTCCTCTCTCTGTCTCTCCGTCTCTCTCCGACTCTCTCTCCCGGCTTCTTGATGCATGAAGTAGGTACTAACGTCGAGACCATTGGTCGGCAGAGCCTGCAGTACCCCATTGCCGCCATTGCCTTGCATTGCAGCCCCACTTAGCCAATGCCTTATTAGGCTGCTGTCTTTGTCACTTCCTCTTCTCTTTTTTTTACGAATTGGCTGCGGGATTTTCAAATTGTTCTTTGCACTGGTTCAGGATTTAGGACTGGTTTCTTCATCAATTCAAAACCAGGAAGGCAAATCAAGTGGCAGTAGTAATGATGCAACCGAGCTACCAGCACTCGACATTCGACGTCCACACTTACAGTCACAAGCTAGCTTGAAAGACAGTTGGTATCGAGATGTGCGTGATCTGGTCCTGGGACATGGAGAGGTCAGCCTGCTGGGGTAAGGACGAGGCTGGCAAGGGCTTGCGTGTATGTGTGCCGTCCATAGTTGTTATGTGTGTGTGGGCATGAGCACATACGCCAGGCGAGACTGCAACTCTGCAAGTTAGTTTGACAAGCTGTGTAGTTTATATCACGCATAACTATGTCTTGCCGTGATGCAGTTCGAGACTGCAGTCGCAGAGCATGACCCGTAGAAACTAATGAAAATGGCGAAAAAAATTCCGTTCTCCCACTCTCATGTGACTGGGCTATATATAGTACACACAGTCATTATCATACCGATTTGATTTGGGGTATTGTCTAATCCAAAAACACCTGTTCACCTGTTCAGTCTGGCTCTGGCTTGTGTGCTTGTGTACAATGCAGTGAGCTTCAAGGTCGGCGGGTACTATCAACATTCTTGAAGCGCGTACACCAGCGAATACAGGAGACTCCGCATAGTCGGTAAGAGTTGTTCAGGTGCCGGACGTACATAATACTACCATCTATTTCTTAGACACAGCTGCCGGAATAGTGCTCAACGCGATGGGCACAGAGGCTCTCACGCACATAGAAAAGTGCTCAATGCGATGGGCAAAACAGAGCTCTCATACAGTCGCGCTCAATGCGCTGGCCGGCACAGAGCTTTCAGCATAATTCATGCAAGACAAGACCAATCAGGAATGATCAGCTTGCTACTGTGCCCATGACGATCTTCGGGTACAGATGGCTGCCAGGGGACTGGCATAACTGTTAGGCTTGACACTCAGAGTAGCAACGTAATCCTGAGTGAGTGTGTGGCTTGCACGTATTCAATTCTAACTGTTCCTTTCTTTGTGGACCAAATCATCAAAGTCCCCATGATGGAGGGTGGGAAAGTGTAACTGAACTATTTTTGGATCTACCGTGGTGACGGTCTGGCAGGATCTTTGCTGCACATGTACTGGACCTTGGTTGGATTTCAGAGTAAAAAAAAAGCGACCACGCCAGGATTCGAACCTGGAATCTCCTGATTCGTAGTCAGGCGCCTTATCCGTTGGGCCACGCGGCCAGTCACAAGCTTTGATGCATAGCATGCTGTGTTGTTCACTGTAAATGAGCTTTTTCAAACCCGATGATTTGGGCTGACTAGCGGTCTTTCATAGGGCAGAACAACAAGTACAGCAGGTGGGCAAATGCTTGCTTGATCACAACGTGAAAAGGCACCTATTGAATTGTATTGCATTGTCTATTAAAATTCAGTTTACGGATTCTCCAGAGGTATTGCTCGCGGTCCGACAGCAAGTATATGTAATTGCTGGGCACCATCCATTTTTACACGTACTTGAACAAGTAGGAACATGGGTACTGTGGGTGACCAGTAGTGGTGGGCTGGTAGCTAGTCACGGTAGTCGTTAGTGTCGTGTTTTGTAGTAGATCTGCAGGTTTTCTTTTCAATTCTTACCTGGGTTTGGGGGAACAGTGGAACTCCACTCGCCACATATTCTGCTTTGTCTTGGCTTGCCTATCCCAGTCATGCGCCCATTGCTCCCTGGGACTGAATACAAGTATGATCCAGCCAAGTTTCAGAAAATCACCAGGATGTTGTAGTGCGATTTTGACCTCAGATACCATGCATTCCTTTGGGATGCTTTTTGCGTTGGAGCATTTTCTCGTTGAATCGTGGTTGAGGTTTTACCTGACTGGCCGGGTAGGCTGATCAGTGTGAGCTGGTATTACTTTGCTGTTTGCCTGCAGGCGCAACCGGCCACGGCTCGCACAAACAGTGGTAAGTCTGTACCATGTGCCGATGGCCTGTCTTGGAGAGACAGTGCTTACCTGACGCACGACTGATTTTCATCCATCGGTCTTCCCTGCTTCTCCTTTCTCCTACATGTATCTGCTTCACTGCACTGACGCTGCTCCAGTCAGCTTGTACTGCTTGGCTCAACTGTACATTCACACTTGCACAGTGAACATGATCAAGGTGAAAACTTTGCTTGCACGCATTGCCACGACCACCATTAAGTTACTACAAGTAGCACCAGGGTTCAGCCTGTCCGTCATCTACTAGTATGCGTGGCTGTGTTGTATTTCTGCTCGCCTGTTGTACGGTGCAGGAGAGTTTGCATCTCTTTCTCAAGCAAGCTTCACTTCACTTTGAGCCGCCAACGGGCGTGCGCTATCCCAGCATGGACTTGTCACTGCAAATGCGGTAAGTCACGGAGGGGTCTCACTACTATGTTTCTGTGAGCGAAACACACTTGCCCTTGCAGGAAGAGAACACATGTACAGTGGACTCGTAAAACACTGCGTGGACACAACCCACCATCAGCTGGCAAATGAAATGTCAATAGACAATACTGTGTACACTGTACACTGTACAGGAACTATCAGCTATACAGTACTTGAAGCACCCAAGACAAGTAGCCTGGCCTGGCAAAGAACGTAACACATGGCCTGCAATCGACCGAGTGACTGGAGTGATTACCGCTGTTCGACTTGCCCATGGCTGCTGCTCCAGATGTTCTGTCACTCTCGTTCTGGGAGGACAATATCATAGTCGAACACCCCCCCCCCCCCCCCCCAAATCACTGCCAGTGGCATCCACCTGTCCAGTGGCACAAACGATTCCCATGGAGATGTGTGCGCGTGACGAGCAGTATAGGAAGTATTGGCATATGACCCATGATATCTAATTGGCAAATGAACGATACAACAGTGCCGCTAAACGAAATCCGATTGTGTAAGTCAAGTTTGTGCCATGCCGCACCAGTTCATCATCCCAGTGTTCGCAGCGGTCCAGGGCTGCACAGCGCCCGGTGTGGCATGGACTGGCTTGATCCTGTTTCACCATCAGTTGAGCAGCATTGTGCAGTGTACAGTGTACGGTGTGGCATGGACTGGCTTGATCCTGTTTCACCATCAGTTGAGCAGCATTGTGCAGTGTACAGTGTACGGTGTGGCATGGACTGGCTTGATCCTGTTTCACCATCAGTTGAGCAGCATTGTGCAGTGTACAGTGTACGGTGTGGCATGGACTGGCTTGATCCTGTTTCACCATCAGTTGAGCAGCATTGTACAGTGTACAGTGTACAATGGTGTACAGTGTACAGTGTACAATGGTGTACAGGGTACGGGAATGACTGTTCACGTTACCACTCACCTGGGACAACACTTGGAAGCAATACGAACTCAGACCTTTGATTACTTGATTTGTTTGATCTGGGTGCAGGCTCAAGTGCAGCACTGGACAGCTGCTCCTTCTCATCAAGCGCTTTGACAGGGTACGGTTGCCAGGATCCCGATTGTTTGAGGTGCTGCTAGAATAGCTCAATGCAAGTTTGTTTCCAGAGGCACACTTGTGCAGATACAAGCAGTGAGCCGTGATGGCTACCGGAGCAGCCGTGGAGCGCATAATTGCACATTTATGCGTTGTGCATTGTGTATGTATCATGGTAATCAGGTTACTAGCGGTGAATGAATGTTTTGACAAAGTGACAGACTTGTTTTGGAGGAAGAAAACTCCACGAGTGGCAGTCACTGCAGCTGAACCGCAGCAATATGCGTTTCAAATGGGAACAAGTTGGATCCATGATCACACTGATCCATGGAAAACCAGAGGTGGGGATTTCACCTGCCATTACTATGCTGGGTCTGTTGCGTTGTTGCTAACTTGACAGGAGATAGAAAGGCTTTCCGTACCAGACGAGCTGGAGGACCGTGAACGACTGGCCGGTCAGGACATGGACCACAAGTTTGCTGTTGGCTTTGAGGAATTCTTGAACAGGGCGACGTAAGCAGCCAGTCACGCCATGCATGATTGCAAGAGTGCATGTTGGAACTCAACAGCCATAACCATGCCTATTACAGACAGTGTATTGCATGTGGAGGGCATCAAAATAGGGACAATATCGATTGTCCCTTTCCCAGCATCAGAAAAGTGTACCCCACTCTATCACTCAGCGTGAATGCGTGCCACACAGCCAGGTCAGCACGGTTCAATGTTGCGCATCAGACAGTCAACATCCAGTGGACTCTTAAAATGCCACAAAGTGACAACTTTACATCGTACATGTACCAACCTACATGTACGTCACCCCAATTTCTAGAGCACATGGGTTGAAGTCACCCGCAACTCATCTCTACCTACATCTCTACAAATCGGCTGTGTTTGCTTGCGTTTCAGTTATCTACAAATCGGCTGTGTTTGCTTGCGTTTCAATTATCAAGATCTGAACACTCCCATCAGAAGCTGAATACCACCCTTACTGCCCATACATGTATGACCACTTGCCGTCTTGCACTCAGACTGCCGTTCCCATCACTTGCCGTCCTGCACTCAGACTGCCGTTCCCGTCACTTGCCGTCTTGCACTCAGACTGCCGTTCCCATGCCAAATGGCACACCGCCCTCACGGCTCGGGTTGAAAACACTGGAAAACGAACTTGACAAGAACTTTCACCAAAAAGGATACGAGAGAACAATGTGGTGTCCTTGTGCTTTGTGGACGTCCTTGAAGCGATGGTTTTGGACTGCAATTCAACTGTTCAAAAATCATGGCACCACGAATGCTGAGCGCTACAACGTAGTGGAAAACGCTGCTCCATGGCAACAAGGATGTGTCACGTATGCACCACGGAGCCGCATAGGATCTCAGCTCTTAGGTCACGCCATTAAGACGTTCATTTTGTCACTTTTTGATCTACAGATTTCAGTAGAAACTATTTCTTTTGGTACACACTCACTCACTCACTCTCTGTCTCTCTGTCTGTCTGTCTGTCTCTGTCTGTCTCTCTCTCACTCCCTCTCTCTCTCTCTCACACACGCACACACACACACACACACACACACACACGCACGCACACACACACACACACTCTCTCTCTCTCTCTCTCTCTCTCTCTCTCTCTCCTGCATGCCACGTTGCCATGCACTTTGTAATCTCAGGGAGGTTGATCTGCGGAGGGTACTGATGATGTTCATGGTGGACAACCCAGATGGCTTTCACTCTTTCCTCGCGCCATTGGACTTAGTGTACAGCATGAAGCCAACAGCTGCATCTCATCAACCAGACAGGGTGCCGATGTGGAAACCATCGCAACTTCGTAGAGCACTGAGCCCAATACACTGGCCGGCAGCACACCACTGCATAGACTTCGGTGGCGCTACGGAACACAAGAAGCGTCCTAAGAGGCTGCGGCGTGGACAGCATGGTAAATTGGTAATAATTATGATGCTGTAGTAGTCCACTACACATGAAAATTGAAAAGCATGTCCACACGCTTGCGGGTTAGGGTGGTATTCCCTCACTTTTAAAAATCAAGCAGGTCAGGTTATCTATCAGTGCATCATGGCTGGTAACAGTTCTACATTGCAACAGAGACTTTCGACCAGGGAGCAGTAAAATACGACGGTATGTTATAATTTTACTTGAAGTACTACAATACTCCCTGCTTTCGACTGATTACTATCCTAGTATTAGTGCTCACTGTCTGTCTGTCTGTCTCTGCCTGCCTGTCTGTCTCTTTCTGTGTGTGTGTGTGTGTGTGTGTGTGTGTGTGTGTGTGTGTGTGTGTGTGTGTGTGTGTGTGCGTGCGTGTGTGTGCGTGTGTGCGTGCGTGCGTGTCTCTGTATCTCTTGACTGGACAGTACGTTTCAATCTTGATAGTAAACCACCGACAGTTGAAGCTCCCAGACTGCACCGACCGAATTTGCCCTAAACGTCACCTCCACCATCAGCCCAAGATGTTGACTTGCCGTCGCAGCTGACTACAGAAAGAAGACACATGTAAGCTATCAGGACCGCACACACTGCGCTCGTGGATCTTGGCCGCGAGACAACTGCTCATGGAACAACGTTGACGCACGGAATCATTGGAAGGTGGCACATAAAGCTAAAGATGCAGAGCGCTGCCAAACCCAACCATAACCGAAAGCGGGGCAAAGATGAACCGGACAATGATAGGCCCATGCATGTCACGTTCTTTTCCCGCGGGACGTCTATTCAAAGCTCAAACTGATAGCTACACATGACACGCTGATGAAGAACCACTTCAGTACATATATGACAGTTACGCACATGTTTGCTCTTGAGCAACAATTCTAAGGTTTGCATCTGCCAGTGCTGTCACATTACATCATATCATTAGGTCGTTGAACGTCTCAGTAGCCTGTCAGTTTTGCGCCCGGTTATCACACTTTCTGACTGCTTATTATCGTGTTACAGTCGTGGATAGTTGCTTCATAACTCGTTTCCATGTAATTTCTTCTATTTTAATTATTTTGAAGTGTTGTTTGTATGGAAGGTCACGTGTGATCTAGCCGGAATCAGATTAATTTTTAGAATCATTTTTGATAAATTGGAAAAAGATGAGAAAGCTACACAAACACAAAAGTAATTTCCTATAATGAAGGTGACGAACCCCTTACAAAGTGTATTTCTACAACTCTCCATGGAAAGGACTTATTCTGTGCGAGCAACCAAAAAAGCTCTGTATGACGTCCTGACTATTAGTATTACAAGGTGTGGTAGGCAGTAGAAGCAGCACACAAGGGCAACGGTTGGCAAGCATCCTGAATCAATGATTTGCTCAAGTATTCCAGATATAGCGGCGGTGGACAGCAATGGCAAGGTTGAATGTGCTGCACGACACACACACACACGCAAGCGTGTGCATGCATGGGCTGGTGTCGTTCAAAGCAGAACAACTGTGCGGAAGTGGCGCACACATGGATGGCGAGCGCTCGTGTGGACCTCGGGCATTAGCTTCGATTGTGACGATTCCCATAACCACGGCGGTGGTCTACACAGCAGCAGAGATTGAACAGCAGCAACAGTAAACCTTATTGGAAAGGTTCAGTCATACGGTCAGGAAAACTCACACAAAGCGAGCGCTTGACTGCCGTAACATACGGTGGCATACAAGTACCTGTTTCGTTTGGAGTTTTCACAACTGTCATACTTTGAAGTACTAGGGAGGTTTAGTTCCCACGTAACGGAAACGCGTACGTGGGTGATACACGTAAAGTGGATGAAGGGCACCCACGTTGCAATGTTGTGTTTAGTCACACGGAACAAACAAAAGCATGAAGCGAAAGGCCCAAACCTGGTCAAAGACGAAGCTACCCGGGCCTAAGAAGCTCATCGAATATTTTGATTTCGTGCTTCGGAAACTTCTTCAGCTGAGCACCCTCACAGCTCGCACAATGTGCTCCATTCTGATTTGCCAGAACGTGGGTGAGCCTCCATACACGGTATGTCGTGAATCAGAAAACGTCTGTACGTGGGTCACTGAGTATCACGTGGTACACACACGTAAAGTACCACCCAGGGATTACGTGGGTCACTGAGTATCACGTGGTACACACACGTAAAGTACCCACGGATTACGTGGGTCACTGAGTATCACGTGGTACACACACGTAAAGTACCACCCAGGGATTACGTGGGACTAAACCTCCCTACTGTAAACACAACTACTTTTAGGCCTCGAAGTGTCAAGCCAAAACTAGTTGAAAATAAATATGCCGCGAAAATTTGTTGATTTAGGGGCCATCCGTAATTATCGATCTTTTTCACGAAACGAAAAAGTTTCGTTTATGGGTGGGTGGGTAGCGACCGGTTTCGTTTTGAAAAAACATCGAAAGCGGAAAATCAACGATCACTGCATGCATTGATGCGTGCATACATTGTGTACATCGAAGTAGATCGACAGTATTACTATTAGTATTAGACTCTACATCGCGCGGCCAAGCAAGTGCTGCATGGATGCACTGATACCACTCTGTACTCCGTGCAGTGAGTTCCTTTCGTCCTCGAATGACTTCTCCGACGAGGACCTAGCAGTCATCATGGTCATTCACTCTGGGACGACGACAGATAGATAAATACTTCGTTCCAGCCGCCGATGCAAGAGAATTTCAAATTACGGAGCGGGGCGCCCGCCAAGTAAATTCTCACGCAAATATGGGGAGCGCCAGCCGCTGAAGACGATGTCGTCGTAATGTACCTGGAAGAATCTGATCGTGCTTATGGTGGGAAGCCATGGAGAGTGATCCCCGTGTCGACAGTCTTCCAGAGACGGAAATTTAGGCCATCGACTTTCTACGTACCTGATTGACGGCAGCGCAGCGCGACTTGCGTGCGACCTTACGGAGCTTTCCGGCAGCGATTCTGGGCCGATGCTGCTCTCATTTGCGAGCAAGGCACGACCACTGAAGTCTGTGATAGCTATGGCGTTTGTTTCCGCTCCGAAGTCGACTTGTTTTGGCAGCATCATGTCAATGTGGGAACTCTGACGATTTGCAAGTGTACAATTCCCGTGTTTAGACGTAGAGGTGCCAATTATTTAGCAGCGTATGTGTGTGGTAGGTGAAAATAAATGTTTCCATGGTCAAGAAGTAGTACTTCCAAGAAAGCATAACTTACTTGCACAATCACACGAAATGTGGCCTCGCTGTGTTGTAACAGCCAATCAAGATCATTTTCTGCACAAAGTCTCAAGTCAATTAATTTTTTCGTTTCAGGGGGGGGGGGGGGGGTGGGTGGGGGTGGGTCATAACTAAACTTTTTCGTTTCGTGAAAAAGATCGATAATTACGGATGGCCCCTTACAGCACGTTCATTTCACACAAATAATGAAAATCAGGAGGTCCCCTCTTCTTTGAAGAATGCTTTTTTTTAATTTCACAGTTCGCATCGGACTCAGCTAGAGGCAGAGTTTTCCGCATCCGTAGGAACGCCACCACCCTGCAAGAATCAAGGCGCAGATGCAGCTCCAAAAGCAATGGGAGGTGAGTAGATCAGCACTGCTTACCAGTATTTTTTTAAAGAAAAGAAAAAAAGCGTCTGTATCTACTATCTACAGTTGCGCCCACTGAAATCCGACCCAAAGTGCAAAGCTGATGCCCTGGACCAGTTCCGATTACATCATTGTATGCGTACATGTGTACGTCCCTGCATTCATTCTACTTCCAGGGCGTCAAGGGCCGTGGAAGCTGAGGGCGCCAGCTTTGCACGTTGAGTCGGATTTCAGTGAGCGCAACTGTAGCCCCACCCGGTTGTGTTACTCACCGTCTTTCCAGTCGTCTTTGGCACGCTGCCGACGAAGCTTCTCCTCGTCATCGTGATCGTCACCGCTGTCATGCTCCGGTGCCTCCGCTGGGTCCTCTTCCAGGCCACGTTTGATACGATCCGCCTGGATACGCTCCACCTCTTTCTTATCACTGTAACATACATGCACATACATACACATGCACGCACGCACGCACATGCACACACACACACACACACACACACACACACACACACACACACACACACACACACACACACACACACCCCACACATGCACGCACATGGGGACATGCACGCACACACACGCACACTCACACACATATACACAGAGCAGAGCAATAAATGTTAGGCCAGTGGCTCCATTGCTACAGAAACTCAGCAACAAGTGCATGCACAATTTACAGGACAGGACCGGAAGTTACCTCTTTTCTGACTACTTCACAACACCCAACAGTCACCGGTACTTAGTAGAGTTAGTTAGCACTGACTACTTCGCAAAAAAAGGAAATCATTCACTTTTCCTCCACCTCAAAATACACACACACACACACACACACACACACACACACACACACACACACACACACACACACACACACACCTTAGAATATGAAAGGGCATAACATATTTTCTGGAGTCTAAATGTAAGTCAAAGACTTAGACCCCCGCCCTTCTGGTCAAAAATTCGTATTTTTGTTGACATTTGGTGTATAAGCCACAGTGCACGTGCATAGTACTACTAGTGCAGAGGGATGTCGCACGCGTCGTGATAAGTGGTATTGTGCCGTTAACACACCGGAAATATGGTAATTCCTTACTCATATTCTCTGACGATAGGCTCACACTCCTTCTGATAGAACTCCTCCATGGTCATAGTGGGGAGACTGGGGTAACCGGCTCCAAAAACACCAGCCTGAAGAGAACAATACCATGCACACATGCAGGCACACACACACGCACGCACACACACACACATACACGCGCGCGCGCGCGCGCACACACATACATACACACGCCCAGAAAAAATGAAAAATCTTCTACTTGCATATGCCTACACAAAGTGAACAGGGAGAGGATGGGAGCGCCACTCAGTCCTGCTCTCCGATGAGTTGAGATGACCCCTGCTGCCTTTTACCGCTGTAAATAATACATGCAACTAGTATGCAGCACTGCCATCCGTGAACACAGCGCGTTGCATTGTGTGTACTGTGCAGTGCTGTAACGATGGCAAACGGTAAACAGTGCGTGCTGCCGCACCGCAGGAACACGTACCACATGTACTACCAACACACTTAGCGTGTCCTTGCAAACGAATCAACACAGACAGCACGTGTAGGCCAGTTGCAAGAGTAGGAGCTGAAGCAGCTATCAATTACAATGCACAAACCTTGATCTTGTCTCGCGTGATGACGACCGGCTTGAATGGCTGCAAAAGAAGATGAAAAAGGTATATAAAGGCATGGAAACAGCATGCAACACAATCATAATATTAATACCTCGCACTGCACCCACGCAACACATATTAGATCTCGCACTGTACCCACGCAACACATATTAGATCTCAAACTGTACCCACGCAACACATATTAGATCTCAAACTGTACCCACGCAACACATATTAGATCTCGCACTGTACCCACGCAACACATGTTAGATCTCGAACTGTACCCACGCAACACATTTTAGATCTTGCACTGTACCCACGCAACACATATAAGATCTCAAACTGTACCCACGCAACACATGTTAGATCTCAAACTGCACCCACGCAACACATATTAGATCTCGAACTGTACCCACGCAACACATGTTAGATCTCGCACTGTACCCACGCAACACATATTAGATCTCAAACTGTACCCACGCAACACATATTAGATCTCGAACTGTACCCACGCAACACATGTTAGATCTCGAACTGTACCCACGCAACACATGTTAGATCTCGAACTGCACGGTCACTACCCACCCCGGGCAGTGGCGCGGATGGGAAGGACACCGGCAAGGAAGAATAATAATGTGGAGGTGGTGGCAGGACTATAATTATCAGCAATCGCCTAAAAATGGGCCAAAATACAGCTAGCTGCACATAGTAAAACCAAACTGCAGTCTCTCGGGTATTCAGAATAGAATTCGAATTAGGGCCATGAGAAGAGGTCACATGACCCCATCCATATACACACACAAATCCATGCACATAGTGTAGAGCTACCGCTCACAAGAACTAATGCAGTGACGTGTGAGCTGCAAACAGAAGTTCTAGGGTGCAGATGGGAAGAAATTCAAGAAAACAATGCTTGGTCTCGACAGCTGTTTGTGTGTAATACCGGTACTACAATTTTATATACATGTAATTATCTCATTCACCGCACAATGGGACCAGCCAATATAAGGAAGGGGATGTTAGCCAGCTATGGAAACAAAAAAAGGTGTAACAATACCAAGTTGATGCAGTTGACACTTTACATACCCGGCGTTCAGCTGGTGGTGCAGATTTTGCAGCAGCAGCTGCTGCTGCTGCACCATTGCCACCCTGCTGTTGCATCATCTTTTCACGATGAGCCAGAATTTCAAGTTCCTCTGTAGTACACAGCACAGGATATGCGAAGACATAAGCAGAGAGTGAGTCAAAACAAGTGAGTGAGGGAGAGTGAGAGTGAGAAAGAGAGAGAGAGAGAGAGAGAGAGAGAGAGAGAGAGAGAGAGAGAGAGAGAGAGAGAGAGAGAGAGAGAGAGAGAGAGAGAGAGAGAGAGAGAGAAAGAGAGAGTCAGAGTCAGAGTGAGCGAGTGAGAGAAACAAAGAGTCAAAGTCTCTCTATCACTTATGATTACAGCCTCTGTGTAAGTGCAAATTGATCTAATGCCATCAGCACATCCACATACCGTAAAGTCGTGGATAAAAGCCGGGTTTGCATACAAGCACATCGCGGATAGAAGCCTGAAAATCAAACGGGTCAAATGCATATAAGCCTGTCGCGCGTAGAAGCCTGGCTTCTATGCAAGCGCGGACCGGGTAGGTCAAGAGTGCATGCGCTATATACAGTGCATAGTAAAACTGCCGCCATACTGGTAGTCAGTTGTAGATCTACGCGTGTCGCGCGTATAAGCCTGGCTTCTATGCAAGCCCGGATCGGCCGATGTGCATACAAGCCTGGCAAAAATATCAGTGGTGCATATAAGCATGGTTTGCATACAAGCCTGGTTTGCATTGAAGCCTGATGCAGAAAGCGGCTTATGTGCTTATAAGCCCGGCTTTTATCCGCGACGTTACGGTAATTCTGTTTTCGGACAGAGCATTAGCCCACAGCTAACTTGCATACTTGGTCAGACTTACGATCAACTGTCCGAAGGTCAACATTGACTCTGTTTATCCAGTAGCGCATGAGGGTTTTGCTGTAGTCACGCTGAACCCAACAACCACGCGCACACATAACAGCTGAACAACATCAACACCGGAACTGTTCATCAGTAGCTCCTACTTGTACCAGCAACAGCAAAGCTGTATTTATCATAGAGGAGGCTCATCCCAACACACAGTGACACAGTGGCACACGACTAACATATTTTAAAAGAATACACTCCCATCCCCCTTACAGCTGAACTTACTGCCCATCCTGATCATCAAAAGGTACTGTGCACTCTAGTACAACAGCAATTTCTTGGCCAATTGTTTATGTAACACTAGTTTGAAGTAGTGAAGTTCCTAGAAAGGTTTATACTTAAACTTCATACTGTACAAGCCGAACATTTCTAGCCATGGAATTATTTCAAACTCCAAAAGAAAGGCAGTACATCCGGTTGAAACGCTTGTCCACAGTTCATGACACACATTCAAAGGCTAGACGAATCAGCCCTACTCAAGCATATTAAAATTAGCCCTACATGTAATTATGGAACGAAAACGACGAAAACGAACTCCTAGTGTGGGGTTTTCTCCTTATAATACAAAGTACTTCAGTACATAATAATGATGTTCAGGAGAAGCGGAGTGCAAGCATGGGAGTAGCAAGCATGGGAGTAGCAAGCAAGCTGGACCCTAGTTAGTACAAGTTAGTAGTTACCTCTAGCTCATCATCCACAGAGTCACCGTCCTCACTGATGCGCTTGGCGAGTTCCTGGACGCGCTCCTGCAGTAGCTTCTTTTGCCGATGCTGCTCGAGGACTGCACGTCGCTGTGCGGCCATTGCCTCCATGCGCGCTGCTGCCGTAGATGAGTTTGAAGACGGCTGGCCAGACGATGCAACAGCTGACAGCTCCATGCTACCATCCCTGTCCAGGCTCTGAAATCATGCGAAGCGAAAGTGCATGCACAACTGAGATCAGGAATCAGTGCTGACCAAAAATGGAGGGGGGGGGGGTGAGTGGCAGATGTACATGCAGAGTCAAGAACAAATACGGTATTTTCTACCAGGGCATAAGCCATATTTCATTTCTAGCAAGTAGGCCTGAACTGAACCCCGAGCTCAAACCTAAACATGTACACAAATTACAAACACAAACTGGAATGTGACATTTGGCAAGCACAGAGGGTGGGGGTGACCAGCATACACCCGTGCAGGTAATACCCCAGACAACAGTCACAATACAGCAGCAGAAGGATAACAAGGAGTACATTGTACACGGAGAGCGTGGAAGCCAATACAGTGTTGGAAAGGGGTCGCTGTGTGAAAGGAAAGCACAAGCTCTGAAGCGGTGAATTAGTGAAGGCACGTGTAGGTCATGTAAGAAAACAATTCTGGAACATACAATGTGTCCTGTTTATCTTAAAAATATCCACATATTCAGTCACTGCCAACCACACGTAGACATACTTCAGTTGTGATACCGTAATCCTTGCATCGTGTGAGAAAGTCCTGTGCATATACCTGAACACACACAGACGTACACACGCACACACACACATGCACACACACCATGCAAACACACACACACACACACACACACACACACACACACACACACACACACACAAATACACACACACACACACACACAAATACACAGTGCACGTAAAGTACAAGTAAAAAGACAAACATGATCGTAGACAGAGTGGTAAGAGGAGGGACTGGGTGGCTTGTGCAAGTACAGCGACACTGTGCCTAATCACTGCTGACCACATAGATACATGATGCAATACAATGATTGTATTACGTCATGTATCTATGAGTAGCCTGCATCCTCTGCTCGTGCGCATGAATGTGCACGCGTGAATGTGCAAGCGTGTGTGTGTGTGTGTGTGTGTGTGTGTGTGTGTGTGTGTGTGTGCACGTGCATTCACGCGTGTGCCTATTACTCTGCTTACTTTGGCAGTTCTGACGTTCTCCAAGCGCTTGTCGATTCCAGAAACCTTTAACGTAGCATCCATCAGATACGCTGGACACATCAGATACCTTCAAGTTCAAGCAAACACAAAAGCAACAGGACCAGCAATAGCAGCGAACAAAACAGTATTATATACAAAGTGCAATTCTTACAAACAAAACAGCACATGAACCTATCGGGCGCATAACGATGAGGTACATACAAACTGTGTGCCATAGCGTACAGACTGTGCACAAACTATGTACAAATTATGTACAAGCTGGCACACTGTGCTCCCTCTGAGGCAGGAAGGCTATGATATATCGGTGGTCCAGTTCTGCAACCAGTTGGCGATTCGGCATGGCCAGGAGCCGAATGCCCTCCTATCGCATTGCGATGTCTGTGGAGTTGATTTCTCCTTGCAACATGGCCCCGACTGCATGAAGGGTGGGCTGATCAAGCACGGGCACAGCGATGTCTGCGACTTCGATGCCCGGCTGGCAGATGTTGCCTGGGGCGGTGTGGCTGTCGAGCCAGTGATGGTGCCAGTGCAGGGTGGAAACAACCGTCCCACACTGCAGGCAGATTGGCTGGTGTGTGGAGTCTGGCAGGCAGAACAGGTGGCATATTTCGACAACCACACCATAGATGCTGTCGCACCCAGCTACGTCTGCTCCACTCTATCATGGAACGCCGTGTCCAACAGTGCTGCCTCTTCTAATAAGAGAAAGTACAGAGCGGCCGCAGAGGAGCTGAGAGCCTGCTTGAGTCATAATTATGTTGGTCACTGAATGGTCAGCCATGGGTACCACCAGGTATACTGTACTAACACCGTACATGTACAGTGCTGGCCACCGAAAAATCCAACCTCATGAATAAAGTAGCGCCGTACTCGAGTGCACAGACCAGTGTGTGTAGTGCTAGGGCTGCGTAGCGCCCGGCGCTATTTTATTCATGAGGTTGGATTTCTTTGGCCAGTACTGTACATGAATGGACTCGGATGGAGAGCCAAAGATTATTTATAAGAAAGAAAAAGGACCAAGGAACTACAAGCTACGCTATAATGTCCACTAACACCACGAGTTACTAAACAATCAGCTCATGCGATAACATTGCACGACACTGACCGACGATACGGACGTTCCACAACTAACTGGTTAACAGCTCTAGAACATCTTGGATACGCACTCCAACAGCCTTCCAACTTGGAAGGTTCTAAGTTATAGAAATAACATAAGTTAGCCAGTTAGTTGTATGGAACGTCAGTATCGCCGGTCAGTGTCGTGCAATGTTGTCGCATGAGCTGATTGTTTAGTAACTCGTGGTGTTAGTGGACATTATAGCGTAGCTTGTAGTTCCTTGGTCCTTTTTCTTTCTTATAAAGTACTGTACATGCATGTACTAAAGCCACACAAGCACTCACACAAGCACTCACACAATGGCGGGCGACCTTGTTCTGTTGTTACACTCCAGTAAGGCCAATCATCAGAAGACAACATAGTGAATGCTGATTAGGGTGCTTAGAAATACAAGGGAGAGGTTTGCTAGAAACTGTTATGGTGATAGTCATAATCACGCCAATCCCCCCTTCCACCCCACCCTAATCAGCATCCAATATTGTCTGATGATTGGCCCTATTGCCATGAAATTCCCAACGGAACAAAGTTTCCAGCCAATTAGAACTTGTGTGGCAGGTTTCTCTCCGTAGGTTGAGCAACTTTGCAAGACAACAGCGACTCTGCTTTATACATACTTAAGACGTAGTTTTCTACCGATTGCGGCCGAGAAGACGACACCAATGACACATTCTCTGGTGGGCACTAATACCGGCGAGGTCAGGATGTATACCAAGGCTGAAGCTGAACTAATGAACTTGTTTTCGTTTCTACCAAATAATCAACCATCACACATGGCCTTACTTTAGTCAGTGTGTGTAGTGGTTCAAAGTTATCAGTGTTGGATAAGTTGTTTTTTTTTACTCTGCCTTTTCGCACTTACTTCATGCTTGGTGTGGACACGTCTTCCAATTGTTCGTTCCTGCTGAATAATCCCAACGAGTTGACCAAACGCGTTGCTCGCTCAAAACCATCAATGATGTTCTGGACATTTTGCTGAGAGCAGATGCACACTAAAATAAGGCTGACTGTTCTCAATCAAAATAATAATTTGCAGCAATTTCGAGCTCACCTGGTATTTTTCTTCGGCTGAGGAACCCTGGTACTCCTCGAGCTCGGTGTGAAGCCTGCATGCAGTATTGAATACTACTGGCAGGGAAATGGAATCGTCGATTTTCTCCGCCATACCTCCTCTAATCGAAGAGCACTTGCACGGACGTTTTTACTTTCAGGTCTTGTAATTTTGTATTGTGTTCTGTTTTCGATGCTTCATTTCAAAGATTTGGGTGGGGAACTGGGATGCCGCGGGAGTGGAGAATTGATGACGTCACCATCTGCGACGTCATTTCCTTGGGGTGAAAAGAGAGAGAAAAAGAGACGAACTGCTTTTTATGTTGAGTTTGCTTCAGGAAAATGTTCCACTGGCACTGTTGCACTACACATACGTACACTCACATGAGTCCCAATCACTCTCCACTTTCAGTGTTGAAGAAGAATATTCTTTGTCTGTTACGAGGTCATGCAAAGATTGGATCATTTCTTCTGACGGTGTATGGATCCTGTCACGACGGACGCCTTCTGATTGCATCTCCTTCGTTGTGCGATCGAGCTGTTAGCAGTGCAGTGGCTGGCGAGTGGCTTGCTGAGAGCAGCAATTGCAGGAATGTTTCAACAGGAACGGTCTATAGCCTGATCGAGTCACCTTGCTGCATTTGCCAAGTTGGCGCAGAGCTGTAGCATGGGCTATTTGATGTCAAGGTTGCTCGGCCTCTTTGGCACCACGGAACGCAAAGTGATCATTGTTGGCTTGGACAATGCTGGCAAAACAACCATTCTGTATCAGTTTGTCATGAACGAGGTTGTGCACACATCACCTACGATTGGAAGTAATGTCGAGGAGATCAAGTGGAAAAACATGCATTTTGTGATGTGGGACATAGGTGGGCAGGAGTCACTGCGCTCCACATGGGCAACGTATTACGCCAACACAGAGTGTTTAATATTGGTCGTGGACAGTACGGATCGCGAGCGTCTGTCTGTGTGTAAAGATGAGCTGTTCTCCATGCTACATCAGGAGGATCTGTCCAAAGCACTGCTGCTGGTCTTTGCCAACAAGCAGGACGTGAAAGGCTCCATGTCCGCTGCAGAGATTTCGCAGCAGCTCAACTTGACCTCGATCAAGGACCACAGTTGGCACATACAGGCGTGCTGTGCACTTAGCGGTGAGGGACTTTATCAGGGACTGGAATGGGTTATGCAGCAGCTCAAGAATAGGTGACGAACGCGGCCCATTTAGTGCTGTCACCTTACTATCGATCTTTTGACCTTGATCTTGTTGATATCCGTTACCTTTTTGTGAGCTGCTAGGCACCCTGGCTCAGTGCCTGCTTGCGTATACGTACCTTCTGTTTAGAAAAAGAATCTTCTTTGTATTAGTGCTGCATAAAACTTTCTTTGATAAAATTAATAGTTCTCTGCGTTCTTGATGTGTACAAAGTTTTTATTAATCTGTACAGATCTTATCGAATGTCTTTGTCTTTTTTTGCTCCTTGCAACCTCACTGCCGGAGCATCATGTGCAAGGTATGCTTCGTTGTTTCTATGATTTTGAACATAATGTACATGAGGTGTGAATTTGATGCGCATGCGATCGCTTCTGTTTTTTTTTAGTTCTAGGTTGATCTTTTTTCTTTGTCTACTTTTACAGCCAGAATATAGG
This sequence comes from Sycon ciliatum, assembly GCF_964019385.1. Taxonomy (NCBI): domain Eukaryota; kingdom Metazoa; phylum Porifera; class Calcarea; order Leucosolenida; family Sycettidae; genus Sycon; species Sycon ciliatum. The sequence continues at coordinate 66,512,157 of NC_088643.1, forward strand.
CTGCTGCGCGTGCCGTTCTGCATACCGCTGCCATGATACCGGGCTGTGTCATGGATGGCCCTGCTGTGTATTTTCAGATTAGTTGCTTGAATCGAATCCCATTGACTCTCCCTTTCCTTTATGCAGGCTATTTGCTGGGCAAAGTAGCGGGCCGGATCTTCTGCGTTTTGCATTGTTTGTGGAAACTGACATCTCACTCTTTTGCTACTGCTGTATATGAACATGTTCTTGGTGTGTTTTCTATTTACTGTGTGTTTACTGAACTGCAGTTAATGTCACTCTGAGTCTTTCTGTGTGTGTGTGTGTGTGTGTTGCCATGTGGGCTCTTCTGTTCTTCCGTGTGGAATTGCTATCAGTCTTACTGGGTTTTCCCCTGTGTAACCGTTATCAATTGCTACCAAGAGTACATAAACCAGAGTATGCAGCTCCGGGAAAATCGTCCACAAAGTTTTTTTTTTTTTTTTTTGTTGCATCTTGCACTGGTTCACATGTTCATGTTACCGTATCACCAAGGTATGTTCTGTGTGCAGTCGCAGTGCTGCTTGTCGTACCAAAGGTGAAAAGTGCACACGATCTTCCCGGTATCACCTTTTATAGTGGTAATTGTGGTGATTTTGCACTGAAAACTACGCGTAACGGTATGACAAGTTCTCCATGATTATGCTGACCTAAACAGAGAATAGGCCTGTGTTCCCCTTCTATTGCTACGGTCATTTATGGATGTTGGCCTGGGTTGGGGGGTGGTAAGGGCCGATTTCCACTACGATACCGTGAGTGCCATGCCGTGAGTACCCATGGTGATTTGCTCACGCGGGGAGCAGTTTTTGGCGGGAGTGCGTTCCGTGACTGGTGCCGCGCCTTGCAAGCTTGGCCATTCGTGTGCCGAGGGTGGAAACGGAATGCCGTGGTATTCCGAGGGGCCGAATGCGTTGAGTACCGTTGACCCCCCCCCCCCCCCACGCCATGTCGCTTCCCAGCTGGGTTTTCGGCAGGGGCGGGAATTAGATCAAGGCTGTCAAGTGCAGTACGATGTACAACAACGTGGAGGATCAGACTCGATGTGCTGAATTGTGCACATTTTCAACCTGGATTGGCACATATTGATGCACATCAGTGCATGCGTCTGTTCAACATCGTATTTCGTTGTATATGCCGAAGTCGCTTCACAAGTAGAAAATCGACAGGGGGCGGATCAACAGTACTTTACGGTGGTAGGTATTTTACTACTCCCTGACAGGAAGTCAAACTATAATTACTGTATACGTACATGTAGTTCCTTGGTCTTTCTCTTTTGTATATTAAACTCGGATGGAGAGCCAAGAATTCAAATTCAAAAAGAGGACCAAAAGTTTACAAGTTATCAAGTACGAGTGTTGGACAAAACGGATAACTTGTAAACTTTTGGTCCTCTTTTTGAAGTATAATAATTATTATACCGTAAGTTTTTCTTTCTTTTGTATTTGTGGTACGAAGTTTTTTTCTAATTTCTTGGCTTTTCAATTGGTTGATTTTTGAGCTTTCTCCAGCCATCTCCCCGGCCCCCGCTATTTTCCCTCCAGACCGGAGTCAGAAATTGATAAAAATGGTGATCCGGCCTGCCGACGGAAATCACAGAATGCACAGAAAGACTGTGCGCACTGCGCAGGTGTAAATCAATCTCAGCTTCAAGCACATACCATGGGTACACGTGACCCAACCAGATCGTCGGCACGGCACTCACGGTACCGTAGTGGAAATCGGCCCTAATATGGCCTAAGCGCTGCATCCCGGTATTCAAACTCTGCACTACAATATTCAATAGTCAAGTGCTTCAGCCACGGCCTGTGTTTGCATGAGGGGATGCCGTCGTACCATACAAATTACAAAAAAGCTGCAAGAGAGCTTGATACAACAAATGCTGGCAAACCCGAAAGCCTTGCGCAGCTGCATGCCCTCACACGTAGCGTGCGCGTGTATTGGTTATAGTCCATCGCTATGTTTCATGAAAGCGACGGAACTGAAGCCACTACAAGAGTAACAAGGACAGGCGGAATGTCCAAACAGCACGACATGAACATCACCTGCGGTTCGGTACTCTTGGTTTGGTAGTCGGTATATTCGCAAACAAGGTATACATCAGGGGGGGTTGGTAGTTATTCAAAATAAGTAGATAAGAAACAATAGGCCCAGTGTTAAAAAAATACTGCACAAGTAAAAATCGACACAATACCGTGGAAAGAGGTTATCAGATAATATAGGAAGAGCAGCAAAAATTGGTTGATAAAAGGGTTAAAATCTGAAGAGTGTTAAAAAAATATCATAAACGAATGCACTGCTTTCTCAATCCAAAGACAAAGACAAAGTCATGGTCCATAATCATTGGGGATAGTTTTTTTTACAAGGACAGAGAACAGCAGACATGAAAAAATAACAGGGGAAAGGGACGCTATATACAGCGAGTAGGAACGTGAGAAACAACGTATACCAGGACCTAAACAAAAAAAAGAGATGCATGCGGACACGCATGTCCTGCCGGAGAATACCAGGGGAGGAGGAGGAGGAGGAGGAGGAAAGGGAAAACAAATGTACAATCAAAATATTTACATCAGCTAATGTACAGAACGGAGTCGATGCGAACAGGACACGCGCATGAGAAAGGTTGCAGCCAGCCACCTTCAAAACAAGGCAAGCAACAACAGCAACTTAGCGGCTCAGCAACAACCAGATGACTTTCCCCCACTCGAGTCCAATGCTACGGTGTTCCCATTCGGATCTGGGCAGCGGAGGTCAGATGGCAACAGACAGCATGATGAGTGAGCGCTAAGTTTGGCATAAGGCGTTTGTACTCTCGTATTTGAAGTGTCAATAATGCCATGGCTCATGGTGGGTATGAGCAATCAGATTTTGCCTAGCCGGGCCTAGGTATGGTAATCAGTGCATTGGTGTACTTGCTCCGATACTGGCTCAGGGGCCTTTGATAGTGCCATCAAAGTATGACATGTGTGCTTTGATTTTCCAATCAAGCCTGGCCAGCACACAAGCACGAGACCAAGTGTTGGTGCATGGCGGCAGAAATGCAAGCAAAGCGTTCCACGCTTTTCCAGCACTACTCTTGCTATACTGTATATACATGTACACACAGGAAAGCATGGGCTTGCACTGAAACCAGGGGTTGAAATGAACTTGGTTACACCCAACCAGGGGTTGAAATGAACTTGGTTACACCCAACCAAACCGTACTGCATGTACTTACTAAATGTGGCCTGCCCTCTTGCGGATACGCATGCAGAAGCCACCTCTTGAAAGAGCTCCTCTGCACACAAACACAGTTGAAAGCAGCAAGAAAATGAATACTGGCACAAACACAAACATGTACATCCACACACCTATAGATACCTGCCTTTCTCAGCAATGTCCACCAGATTCGGAAGAAACCAATGACAAATATAATGGAATGTGGGAGAAGGGGGATTGAGAGTACGAGAGAGAGAGAAAGAGAAGAGCAATGTTGCTCGATCATTGAGACTGTAATAACGCTAGAACAAGCCCAGCACACCCAAAGCACCTAAAACAAATAGTCTCAAAACAAGACCCGAATGTTAGGCCTCTACAGCGTAACTCACCCACATTATGGCCAGTCTTGGCGGAGGTCTCAAATAACCGAGCCCCAGACTCTGCAAACACAAACGAAGCGTATCGGAATGAGCAAAGAAAACAGAAAAACTCACAATCATTAGGGTGGAGTTGGGAGTTGGGTTAACCAACCAAGACAAAAGCTTGCCTGCTCTGGTTGAAATGCTCAGCATACTCATATAATTCAATATGGAGGCTATTTGAGCCGTCAGATGCGAAAACCGACCTTATGGGAAAAAAATTCATATTAACCCTTTATTACCGGATTACTTGCACAGCATGCACCAGAATTACGAATTTCAGCACAATTTCCAACTTCACCAGGTCATAACTTTGGTCTCCTTCACTTGATTTTCACAATCTAGGGCTCGTTGGAAAGCTCTTGGCGAGAGCAACGCCAGGGTACCAAGCTCCATTATCCAGTCGCCACAAATCAGGCGCGGTAACACAGCAAAATCGTCTCCAAGCCTGATATGCAAGCAAATTCGTCCCATCAACGCCATTCCACTCTCCTTCATCGTAGAACGCTCAAATTTGTTTGAGGCGATTCAAACTTCAGCCGACTACGTCATTATTATGTGCTTAGTCGCTCAAAGAGCACACGAAAAGGGATTTTCCCCAATAATGGCGAAGTGATCGATCAATTTTTTTAATTTGCCGAGGTGAAAATACGGCGCGCGATATCTCTGGCGTCCGACATCGTAACTCTTCGGCGATTGTTGCATTGGATAGCTTGGAGTTTCCGCTACCAAATAGACCTTTCGATTGCTGAATTTGCACAAGAAATGATGGAGTTACGAAGATATTACTGGCCTGCAGACTTTCGATCATATATGATCGAAAGTCTGCAGGCCGGTAATAAAGGGTTAATTTGTGTTAGTGGTACTATCTGAAAGCCAGGAGCATCAGGAGTCGTATGCAAAAAACTAGAGTTGATTTGGACCAAGGGAAGTAAAGTTATAGCCTCTTCAATAGGAGACCGTTACAAATTGCATCTCAATTTTGAGTGCAATACCAACAATTGTTTCACCTACTTTGGATAATATTTCCTGTTTCCTTTGACCGATTTCCACAAACTTGGGCTTTCTGGAGAGCTCTGGCGACGAGCAACCCGTTGGGCCCAAATCCGATAGCAAATAAAGCACAGCACCAGCGCAACAAGCTGCAGACATCGCTTCAGCGCTGGACTTGCTCCGTCACACCAAAATCGCTCGCCATTTCCATCTCCATTACCCCAGGACACCCAATTTTTTCCTGAAGATGCACTGAGAGCTTCCAAGACGTCTGAGCCTGTTGCCGAGATCGTAGGTCGCTTCAAAAGGGGGAAACCCCTGGTCTGGATCGTTTGATTTGTACGTAGAAATGCAAAGTGCCGTGACGTATCTTGCAGGCTTCGTAGCTGGGGAACGCAGTATCGTGCCGCGATCGCGCTTGCTGCATTGGATTCCTTGGAGTTTTCTCTTCGATTTACATACTTGGATTGTCCCGAAAGACCGATATTTGACTGAAATACGAAGGTTTGTAGCTTGGTTGTCCAGGCCCACCAGTGCGTAAACTCGCCAACTTTCCAGTGCATTTTTCTGCACTGTGCAGTGTTTCCTATAAGGTCGGTTTTCGCATCTGACGGCTCATTTACTCTAAATAAGATAGAAAGAAGCAAAAGATATTGCAACAGTACAGAAGAACATGCATAGAGAATACTTTGAAGTAGTAGACGCACCATCAGCGAAGTCCTGTAGGTCGGCACCGTCTACTTTGCGAGCCTTCTTGTCCTGTATGACGACATCCTGCTTTGTGCCTGCTATGAATAACTTGCACTCCTGAAGCAAATAAGTACAGTGTACAATGCATGCACAGTGCGTGACACACACACACACACACACACACACACACACACACACACACACACACACACACGCCCGCAGAGCCAGAAGCATACAAGAACCACGAGAGACTGAGTGGCATCCAGTACACGGTGCCAATGACTTGAGCAGGGCAATGGGAACATTAGCAGTACACAAATCTGTTTACCCAAATATGTATATCATGTCCTGTACTGCTGCTAGGAAACATTAGTCAACGCTGCTCAGGCCCAGTTTAAGTACGGACAACCCCACTGACATGGATAGCCAGGTTTAAATGTACCTACTGAGTACTGTACCTCTTCGTTGGTCTTCAGCTCGTTGACCCAGAAGCGTGCACGCTTGAAGCTAGTCTCATCTGTCAGATCTATAGCAGAAGCAGATGTCACAAGCAAACGAGTGCACGACATGTACTATTCAAACTATATTGGTTTTCCACTTTTGTTTGCACCTTGTATTATGCTAGTGCAAGTCAGCGGGGATGCACAGACACGTTTTTTTTTACGAGAAATCACGAACCTCGAGAACAGAATACTGCATGATAGAGGTGGTTGCAGACGCAACTGTGTTGGTGAAACTGGAGCATCTCCGCCGACCTGAGGTCTCGGCTTCAGCGACACTTCAGTGTATGCGTACCAGGCTGCATGTAGCTATCACATCAACACTATGCGAAGGACAGCAGGGGCACTAGCAACCACAGGATATATGCGAAGGACAGCAGGGGCACTAGCAACCACAGGATATATGCGAGGCCAGAGGCGCACACTAGTACAGGCAACATGCACCACAGAATACCCCTAGACGTAAAACTGCACAGAACACCGCATACCAACGGCAAATCCACGATTGCTGGTGAGCCAGTTCTATCACAGCAGTGCAGGTACATGTCCACACCGACACAATCTAGCAAGTAGTAGCCATGCCTCACCGATGCATAATACAGCTGCCTTGGCACCGCGGTAATAGATGCGACTCATGGCTTCATAGCGCTCCGACCCAGCCGTGTCCTAAGACAAGACAGCAAGCCTTTAAGTCAGGAAATAAGCTTGTCGAGGGGCAGCAGCAGATTGAAAATGATGGGCTTTGATGCAAGCGACTATCAGCACATGCATATGCGTCTCTACCGTGAATGCAGGTGTAAAGATCTGTTATCATCACAACATACTTCAACCAATAGATAAGCGTAATTGTAGGACTAGGGTACCTCAACTCAAGCACTCAAAATACGGTCTCTTTTCTTTGCTGCATACGTCATTTAAACTGTTCACCAAATTGCTGGGCATGGCCCGTCATCAGGGTGAAAACAGAAGATGGGCCATGCCCAGCCATGCGGGCCATGCCCAGCAATTTGGTGAACATTTCAACTTTCAAGTGACGTATGCAGCAAAGAGACCGCTTTTGAGTGTTTGAGTTGAGGTACTCTATAAATGTGTAAATGGCTGCAGTGGAGTCTGCGAGTGCTTGGAAAAGTACTACATGTACAGGGTTCTAGCCAAAGGGGTAGGGGGGGGGGGGGGGGGGGGGGCGCAGCGGCCCCCTACTCTGTTTGCGCGCCCCCCTGTGAAAAATTGCCGCCCCCCTACTCATTTTCCGATTTTCGTGTTTTTCATGCATAGATGGTTCATAAAGGCACATTTGTCTGGGGTGAAGTCAGGGATTCGCCCCATGTACGTTGCATTTGGCGTGGCAAGACAATATTGGACAGTGGAAAAATGGGATATAGGGTAACTGTTTCCCATGCCCACCCCCCTACTATTTTGACCTGGCTAGATACCTGATGTAGTACATTCCACTCTTTCTAGTCTTTACAACTACATGACTGATTGTATACTGTACTGTCCAGTGTTCAGCAACATTCAAACAAGCATGGCTCGAAAGGAAGCCCATTTTCGGTACAATCCTGACCTTAAAGTTGGGCATCCAGCACATGCCAGTACCGGCAAAACTATATTTTAAAAGCATGGTTTTTGTGTTGCCACTTCACACATGTTCAAATCACTGGTCACTGGTACCCCCCCCCCCCCCCCCCCCCACAGAGTGTGCAACGCCGATCCAGCTCTGCATAGGGTCTTGGTCGAGCGGAATCGGATCTTCTGATGTCATGCGTACACTCCACACCAGCGCAAGGCCGGTCTCGAGGCAGGGCACCGTTGTTTTTGATCCGAGAGTACCCACGACTCCCCGGGTTCCCCTCAGATGTGTACGGTATAATGACGCAAAGATCCGATTACGCTCGACCAAGACCCTATGCAGAGCTGGATCAGGCGTTGCACACTCTGGGGGGTTATGTACTCTTGATGGTAGACGTATGATTGGAACAGAGGTCAAGCCCTTAAATAGGCTCAACAGGTCAGGTATACACCTTATAAAGAACATCGTGGTGTGCAGTAAAGAGATCTGAGCGCATAGGTACTAGGTGGGCGTTAGATAAGGCGGGAGGGTACTCGTGTACGGTTGCATGTTGGGTATCCAACCCCCTGAGGCCGAGGACTGACTGGACTTGAGATAAGTTTGGCTATCGCCATAGTCTTGCCCTTCCTGATGTACTTTGCCACTGCCCAGGATGGAACACCATCAGCAACGTACTACAGCGGAGCCTTGAGAAGTACACTACACCGTAGTAAGTAGCGCACGAAATCTGCACTGTAACATACGCGCAGTTGCATTGGTATTCGGGAAACATGCGAATAGCGACGCACAGTTCGACATTTTCAGTGGACAGCGTCCAGCTCTTCTTGAGCCAGTGGCTCGCTTGATCGACACGTTCGGATGAGCAAAGTTCACACAGATGTGTGACTGTACCCTGTAATCATGCATACTAGCAAGAGTACTTAACCCCCCGAGTGTGCAACGCCTGATCTAGCTCTGCATACGGTCTTGGTCGAGCGTGGTCGGATCTTTGCGTCATAATACCGTACACATCTGAGGGGAACCCGGGGAGTAGCGGGTACTCTTGGATAAAAAAAAGTACCCTGCCTCGCGCTGGTGTGGAGTGTACGCATGACATCAGAAGATCCGCTTACGCTCGACCAAGACCCTATGCAGAGCTGGATCAGGCGTTGCACACTCTGGGGGGTATGTACTCTTGATACTACGGTACAACACCTTGCACTTGTAGCAAATCGATAGAACGGACTCAAGTAACTTTGTATGTGGTACTCCAGGATGCTGCATCGACTACTGCTCGACCAACATACCAACACTGTGCAGTCCCACCACCGAGTACACGTGGCACGGTGCAGCATTATACAGTAGAGTCTCGTGTCCAAGAACGTCGTTTCCAAGGAGTTAGCCAGGGGCGTTCTTATTTTTCAGCAATCTGGCTACGTTCTCCTAGCACGTTCCCAGAAACAATTCGTACTGGATCATATGTACGCATTGTTACATACATTATTACATACATGTGCATGCTATGGTATCACAAAGTCAGGCTAGATGTTCTTTGGCATGTGACTCTACTGCAGCCATTCAGTACATCCTGTAGTCTAGATGACTGGACTTGGCATTGGGTAGCAGGCGCGTGCCCCGTATGGTTCCTGGGTGCCTGGAACCCCCCCCCTTTTTTCGCTCAAAATGCAGGATTTTGCTTCATTTTTTGACCCCCCCCCCCCTTGAAGGGCACCGGCGCACGCGCCTGGGTAGTATCGCTGTGTACGTGTGTGCATGGTGTGCGTGTACAAATGGCATGCAATCCATACGTGAACGTTCAACTTCTCCACTCCCCCACCTGTCAAAATAATTGATTACTTTATGGAAGACATGATGTTACATTATAATCATGACATGTAGTTGCCCAAAGATTGAGGGTTTCTTAGGGGTTTGGCTGCTAGTGAATACTGTACCGACGCTCCACACATGTAAGTGTACGTTGTACGCGTTAGATGACAAAATGCAATCACGTCATCCATAACAAATCACATTTCAAGAAGCATCATACCCAAATGCCAAGCGTGATAGTTTCACCATTGACAGTCACCTTCTTGGCACCGAACGCAGCACCGATCGTCTGCAAGGAAAGGCAGGGAATCATCAATACTCAGCTAGCGCTACGTTCATAAGAAAGCTCAACCGGCCACCTTCACTCTGATTGAGCAGGAAACAGGACTTACATTTTGGTACGGCGCACCGCCAGCGAAGCGCTCGTGAAGGAATCGCTCCACAAGACTGGTTTTTCCACCAAACTCCTTCCCTAGGAGAACTACTTTCATATCCACTTTCGCCGCCATCGCGATCGGGGTGGAAGCAACTGGCCCACGGAATGACAAATAAATTAAAAATTGAAATCAACCCAGTCAATTTCAAGTCAGTTTTCTCAGCATGATGGAGCAGCCAGATTTCCAATATCCGCCTTCCCACGCCAGAGTAAAAGTAAGTTACCCTGTCGGCCAAAAGCTAGATACGTGCGTGGTGCACACCTACAGAAGAGCTAAGCAGGGACCAGCTTCCAGATAAGGCAAAGTTTCAATTTTGTTGCTTCTGTTTTATTGAAACTTTGAACACCATCAATTATTTTTCTCTTCACGGACTTCAGTTTTCAGACTTCACGTTCACGTAACGTTGTTCAGTTCGTAGATGCACGTTACTTCCGACGTGACGCGCAATTTCACGTCAAATTTGGCGTAAAACTATTTCGACGTGAAGCAGCAGGGGGGGGGGGGGGCGAATGCACCAACCTATTGGGAGCCGCCCCGCGCCCGGCCGTGGCCGCACAGCCTTGCACACATGGCGAACGCTACAACTAATTACTTTACAGGAACACAGGGATTGTAATTACACCAGGGCCAAGTCCATAGGCGCCACCAAGAGTATATAACCCCCCAGAGTGTGCAACTCCACTTGCACTATGGGTGCTGTCCCGACGCGACAGAATTTCAAGTTGACGTCATTTTGATGATGCAATGCGCGCTGTACACGGATTAATATCAGACGAATCCGGAACCTGTGGTTGACCGAAGCCGATCGATCCTGTACAAATTATTGCAAAGAAAAACGTGTGATGCGTTGACACCCGTACACATGTTGTAAATCATTGGTGCAAGGAGCATTGCGTCATAAATAATGACGTCAACTTGAAATTCTGTCGGGACAGCAGGGTATGTAGGAGTTGCACACTCTGGGGGGTTATGCACTCTTGGCGCCACACAACCAGCGTCCCAGTCCTTGTTCAGCTCTTTTTGACTCTGAGCAGAAATCTCAAGCCAAATGGTCCCAGGGTACACTGAAAGAATTGCAAAAAAGTGCCTACAACAAGTACAAGTCATGGCAACATAATATTATGCATCCAAAACGTAAGTATACTCTCCGCAGGAGTAAAGCGGGATTCACAGAAGCTTTTTTTTGCGATGCGACGCGATCTGCGACGGACGCGTGCGATGCGAACTCGCGAAATATCATTCACAGAAGAAGTCAGGGATGCGACAACGCCTTGCTGATTTGGCGCGAAGTTCAATGCAGGTGGGTATGTCACCATGGTATTCGCGCGGTTTGGTACAACTTGTACAAATCTATAGGCAACTCTTGAACCTTTGTACAACTTTGCTGTAGAAAAGGCCAACATCGTACGCCAAATCGCTTGTCGCATCGCAAAAGTGGAGCCAAGCTCAACTTCCGCGATGGCCCTGTTGCGGCAGTTGCGTGGGGGTCCGCGATGGTTGCGATTTGGGGATTTCCCGGTTTCGCGGCTGTCGCATCGCGTGTCGCATCGCAAAAAAAGCTTCTGTGAAGTAGACAATCATAGAGGTCTGGCAGGACTTTACGGCTGAATCAAGGCCGAGTGCGTACGGCCAAGGCGCGTAGCGCCTTGGCCTGCGCCCGGGGCCGTACGCACTCAGCCTTGATTAAGGCGAAAAGTCCTGCCAGACCTCTATGGCTGTGTTTACATGAAGCGTTTCAACCCGGGTCAGATTTCAACCCGCCATGTGCACAAAGTGAATGGCGCGTTTACATGACGCATTGCGCTTGACCCGGGTTGAAATTTCGCCCCGGGTTGATTTCAACCCTCCCCCCAAGGGGAGGGTTGAAATCAACCCGGGGTCAAGAAAATCGTACAAACGTACTTCTGTGCGTATCTCGCGCCAGGTTTGAACAGCACTGCAGATGCAAATTTCGCGCGAACGGATTCACGTGACCATACAGGACTGTAGAAGTGGACTTTTGGCGGCATATCAGTATTTGACCCGGGTCAACTGTCTTCATGTAAACGCTCACCTCTTTTGTTTGTCGCACAGACTTTCAACCCGGGCTGAACTCGACCCGGGTTGAAATTTCTCATGTAAACACAGCCTATGATGGTGTTTCAGGTTTTGTCTTTCGCCTTTCTGGTATAAAAGCAAGACACGTATAGGGGTGGTGATCGGGGACGTGGTGGATTCAGCTTGCGAGTTTCAGCTCCGTCCGCTTCTCATGGATGGGATGATCCTTGGTCCATGATCTTTCGCTTCCTCAAAATTATCAGAAAAGTTTGGCAACTCGTCAACAGCTTGTGAGTTTCAGCTCCTTCAGCTTGTGAGTTTCAGCTCCGTCCGCTTCTCATAGATGGGATGATACTTGGTCCATGATCTTTCGCTTCCTCAAAATTATCAGAAAAGTTCGGAAACTTGTCAACTACTTTTTTTTAGTACATGTAGAACAGAAAGTGGAAAACTGATCGCGATGTTAGCCACTTATTTCAGCTTGCTTCTTAGCAGATAGATAGGTGCATGCTCTTTCGCTTATTCACAACTATCGTAAAATTTCATCTCCACTCACGACAACAAGAACTTGAGTTTAAAACTGACCACAATGTATAGACACTTTTCACGTTGCCGTTTTCGGACAGGCTGTTTCCAGGTACCAGAGCATGTTCACAGTCGAATGTGAGATGCAAACTGAGCTGACAACAAAAAACTGCCACAGACCCCTGCAGAGCTAGGCTGACAGAGTACGGGGTGCCATTGACGACGGGCTTTATTGCTACCGTATTTTTCCGTATCCATTGACCACGGGCTTTATCGGCTCATCAAGGCCACCGCGGGAACGTCGCTCATTGGCTACAACCATAGAAACGGTACGGTAAAAACCTGAATCCCGCTTAACTCGCGCCATGCATGCATGGCGCCATCAGGGCGCCATTACGTTTACGTGTTATCAGCTGTTGCCATGGCCACAGCATGAAGCGTACTATGCACATGCGCCCAACGGAATCCAACATGGCGTACGCGTGCACATCCACATAAACTGACTCGTCGGCTCTACACAACACAGATCTGTGTGAGGAGAACCAAGAGTAAATTTTATTTACTCTTGGGAGAACTGGTGGTGGTCTCGAGAATGACGTTAACGATTCTGCGACTCGGCCTTTCACGGCCAGCGCCCATTATAGCTGTTCGCAAGTTTTGGAAGAGTGCAAATAAAGTCGCACTGGTCGTACTGGAGAGAGAGAGAGAGAGGAGCCTGCTGGAGAGAGAGAGAGAGAGAGGGAGGAGCCTGCTGGAGAGAGAGCCCTCATGGAGAGCATTATCTCAGAGAAGGACGTTCGACTGGAAGAGAAGGTCAGAATCGAAGAGCTGACATGCGATGTCGCTCGTACTGTTGCTAAGTACTGCACCGTTGTGTATAAGCGCGTGGTGTTAGACCAGGGTCTACGGGTCGGGTACCCGAATCTGCCGACGCTCACGAAGAGGTACCAGAACTTTTTGAAGGAATACGTTCTTTCGGATGTGCGTCTCTCAGCAGGAGCTCTCGACATAATTTAGCCTGTGCTGGAGACACAGGGAATCGACCAGCGCGACGTGGAAAGGGAACTGCAATGTTTTCTGCACAATGCGAGCAAGGAGTTGCATTATCTCGGAATTAGCCGACCAAAAGGCTTGTATTGCGGCGGGCAGCCGGTGACACTGGCCGCAGTGGCCACATTGGTTGGCCTAATGCAGCGCCAGAACTGGCTGCTGGACAACGTTGACATTGTGGGGTCGAGTGGCGAAACCGTTCTCTTCGCAGCTGGCGGTGTTTTGAGGACTGTGTAACTGGTTGCCGGCTTGGGATGTGCCGGTGTTTTTCCTTGGTTGTGTGTACTTTCTTTCTTTTTGCATCTATTCAAACTACAGTACACAATCCACACTATATGCAGTATACACACAACAGCTGTGGCAACAAGCCTAATCACTAATGGATGGCAAACATCTTCTTCTATGTATGCTTTGCCACTGGTGTTGGTTCAGAATAATAATGATAATGAATGATGTGCCCGTGCCCGGCCAGTGCCACGTGTGGAACTCTTTCATGTTGTGTGTGCGTGTGTGTTGCTTGCTGTTGTTGCACTCAGCAGAAAAAAATGGCGGCGGGTGGTTGGCGTTAGAGTTTGGGGATGGGAAGGATAGATAGCAGGGAGTCGTCAAATACCGGGAGTGGAAACGCCGTTAATCTTGATTATCCATGCTCGCCTCGCGCAAATTTTTTGCAGCGCCTTGAGTACCTCAGCGTCGTCAAATGCAATTTAGAGTAGCCTTGAGTATTTTTTGGGAGAAAGTGTCCATCAGAACGTGTATACAGAGATATTTACAGTGGTCTGCTCGTTTACTAGTAAGAGGACACCTAATTTATCGGTAGGCGTTATCGCAGTGTTGCGATGTATGACTGGAGGCCCGATTCACGCGCGGATAGTGACGTGACTTTTTAAGTAATTTATCGAGGAAAATAGCTCCGCCTCAGTAATCAAAGCCACCAAGAGTGCATGCGTGTGTAACAAACCAAAACAAAGCTATTCAGTGATAGAAGTATTCACTCGATAAAGCTTGGTTTTACTCACCTCTCGCCCAAGTTCCTAAAACATCAGCCGTAAAATGGCTACCGACATCTCCCTGTCCGGTATGACCATGCACTGCCAACGAATCCACGACGAAGAGTGATAATACTACAAAAGGGAAGCGGAAATCTGACGAGAAGGTTTACCGTTTATGTATGGAGACGTCAAAACTGCTCCGCTTGCAGGAAGAAGCAAAATATATTTTGACATTTTGAAAATCCCGCGGAATTGGGATTGTGGCACAAAAAAGATTATTTGAAAAAACCGGCGTGCTCTGATCCAGCAGCGCGAGGCGAGCATGGATCACGCTCGTCGCTCGCGCATTTACTAGTACTAGTAGGGGTGCGTTTGGTTGGCACCAGGGAGTAGTACAATACCGGTATTGTACTACTCCCTGGTTGGCACGATCTGTAGTACAGGTCTGCTCTCGATATAACAACTCTCACTTGTACATAAACCTCGTTAGTACATAAAAAAGTCAAATCCCGCGCCGAAACAGCATCACTCCCATACAAATGTTGTTCTACACAACATAATTCTACATAACATAAACCTCGACATAACACACGCGCTACAGCGGTCCCCGACGTGCGCACTCTCGATACAACATAAATTCACGTGCACGGTATGATCAAGTGGTAGCTGTAGCTAGGCAGTTTAGGCCGGTTTAGTCCTACATAACGTAAACCTCGGCATAACGCACCCTACGGCGCAGTCCCCGACGTGTACACTCTCGATACAACGTAGATTCACGTGCGCGGCACAATCAAGCTGTAGCCGTAGCTAGCCAGTTTAGTCCTACATGTATGTGCATTATATTCTGCGGCATTGATGGTATCTGATGTCGATGGTGGTACAGTGTGTATATGTTTGCACGGTTGAACCCGCCTTGTAATACCCTTCATTTTGAGGTGCATCTTGTATTTTACACACGGTTTTCTACATAACATAACTCTCGATATAACATAATGTTTGCATGGTCCCAGAGATTACGTTATATGGAGAGTAGACCTGTATAGAGAAGGTTTTTTGTAGAACAGGATCGAACAGCTGGTGCACATGGAGCAGCCTCATGCCAACCAAACGGTACTCCAGAAACAGAGCACATTTTCGTGGAAAAATGTGTGAAACTTGAAAATGTGTATGGGTCACCATGGCATGGTCACTTTGTACGGTACAACGAGTCCAACCCAAAAGCGTATGCACGTGATCATTTGGGACTAAAATCGAGGTTCTCGCCAGGTTTCACTGTGAAAAAGTGAAACTGCTCGGTCTGCTCCGGCCTCGAGGCCGGAGCAAGCAGAACATGTTCTGGCCGACCCAGAACAGGTGCAGTCCCAACCAAACGCGCTGTTCTGGTGAATCCTGTTCTAGTTCGTACCAACCAAACGCGCCCTTGATCTCGTTTCCACTCCCGGTATTTAGGGACCTTTCGCATTTGCTACGAAACGAATGCGAAACGAAAGTTTGATTCGGCTCGTAATCGTTTCGTTGAAAACAGATTTCAGGTTTCGCAAGTCGTCATGCAAATGTGCATGGCAACAACGAATACGGCCGCCGGTAGCTTGGCGTACGGGTTTTTACACGCACACGTGCATGGATCATGGAATCAAGGGAAAAATGTGTACCTTGCAAAACATGTGTACCTATCCAAATAAATGTGTACCTGACGGATTCGGAGCATGCCACGAATGAAGAGGCTTCCATTCGTGAAAACGAGTTCTCCGCAGGGACTCTGACGAATCCTCAAACCCAGGTGACGAATGAGCATTCGTTTCGCATCCGTACGCGGGGTGCGAAAGGTCCCTTTTGACGACTCCCGGGGGATCGATCCCTGATAGATAGCAGTTATGATAGCATGGATAGGGGGGGGGGGGGGGGGGATGACTTGCGCACTGAGGCCTGCGGTGGTTCCTTGCGCACGCCCCTTGTTGCTACTTTTCTAAGGTTTGCCGCTTTTCGAGATATCACTGATGCAAATGGATTGGGAAATTGTGTTGTCCAGGGACTTGCCGAACAGAATAAATCTCAACTTTTTGTTTGAAAAAATAAACAAAGGAATGGTTAAAAAAGGAACAAATACAAAATCAAGTAAAAATATCATAGAATGATGATAGGTTATGATAGCTATGTTGCAACAAGTGCTGGCAGATGATAGACCTTGATGGTGGAGTCCCAACTACAGTCCGCTACTAGGCCAGGCTCATGCAGTGAGCAGTCCAGGCCGTAAACAAATTCTGTATGATGGTGCAGCTGCTGCAAGCACGACGAGTGGCCTATGCCCAGGGCACCACCGGACGCTGCAGTAGACGCGGCGCTGCTGGACCAGGCACGTACCGTGCAGTCGTACGACGCCGTCGCGTACCGATCGCCAGCGTGCGGCGAGCAGCACACACGCCGCACGGCCATCGCGTGCCCCTGCAGCACGAACACTGGCTGAGCCGGGTGCCGCGTGTCCCAGCCGCGCACAGAGCCGTCCACCGAGGCGGTCGCCAGCAAGTGAGGCGCATACTTATTCCAGTCAAAGCTCAGCGCCTCGGCCTGGTGGCATGGGAAGACGTTCTGTACGCCCGTTGCCGCTGACCGTACGTCACAGAGAGCTGCAGTCCCATCAGCTGCATCCACACACACACACACACACACACACACACACACACACACACACACACACACACACACACACACACACACACACACACACACACCATGTATACACCATGTACACACACCATGTACACACACCATGTACACACACACACACCATGTACACACACCATGTACACACACACACACACACACACACACACCATGTACACACACACACACACACACACACACACACCCCACACACACACACACAAATTCCACTAAACTACTCTACTTAGAATGTAAGTGTGTGGAGGAGAACCCTGACTAGACCTTCTCTAATTCCAGGACCTCCAACGCAGGGCAATGGCATGGATTCACTGCTCTACGCAAACACCGCTTCTTTCCTTGGAGCTCAACGGACCTTGCCAGCACGTGATCTACAGTTAATTAGTTACAGTTAATCTCGCTCAGACGGATACAATGGCTTACCTGCAACAGACGCAAAGAGACCAGGAGCATGCGGGCACCACTTGGCGCAGTAGATCGGTCCTGCGTGGCTTCGGAAGGTGCGCAGTGAGCCCTTGGCTGCCTCAACGTCCCACAGCTTGACAGAGCTGTCCCAGGAGGCGGAGAGAAGCTGCTGAGGGCCGCCGCGCGGGCAAGCCCAGCAGACATCGCTGACTTCCAGGCTATGCTCCTTCAACGTAAGGTGTGGAACCATGGCGACGTCGGGATTGGCAGCACCAACGGCCGTGTCCCATAGCTGTAAGAGAGCATAGAGCAGCATCACACAACCGACAAGAAAAGAACACAAGGAAAAACACTTGGATGTAGGAAAGCACAGTCTCGACGTTAGGAGCAATAGGTATGTACATAATCATCATGTATGATGCGATCAATACTCACAAAACAAATCAGAACGTTCTTGCCAGACAAAGGAACGAGTGCAGACTAAACAGACCGGGAAGCATGCTCTAAGTAGCCTATGGCATGAAACTCACACACAGTACAGATCAACAGAGCAATGGAGAGCTTGGAGAATCAACACTACCCTGTAGGAAGGAATGAGTGAGCCAACTGAAAGTGTACTTCGGCACACAGAAGTATACTTTCGTCCAGCAGAAATCATGGGGTGGGGGTAGTGGTGATGGTGTAATCAAATCATGTACCCAACCAATAAAAAACTGTACGGGGCCGTCTGGTACTATCGATAAGTTTCACGGAACGATGTTTCAGCTACTAGTATCAATGTTTTTCAAAATGAAACTCTCCTCGACCCACCTACCCATGAACGAAACTGTGTTCATTTCGTGGAATAGATCGATAATAATGCACGGCCTCAAACTGAGAAGAGTGAACCCCGTGTTTGCCAGACCCTGTACCAAGCAAAGCCCTGTGCGGAATCCTGTCACATCAGGACAGTTTCCGCTGCGCCAAGGGCGTCCGGTTAGGGCAGGCTTTACTGTATTTTCAGACTTTCGTCACAACACTTAGCAGTGTATCTTTCACACCTACTAGAGACTCGCCTCCCTTTCTAGCCTATCCCCATACCAAGTAAATAGGAAGCATCACACTGGAGCCGAGGGCGACAATGGACACACCGAAGCCATTTCAGACATTCCTCGCGCTCATCTTGCGCAAGTAGAGGATGTGCACCTCTCCGAAATGGACGTCCTACGGGTACATGCCGTACTTTGTGGTGCAACACTGCCCAAACAAGGTTATTTACTCCAAGTTTCAATTTCCGATCAACAAAACACCCGCACAGTGTTCCAGTTCTACACCCGAATTTCATTTTTTCTAGATTATCCCTCAAGGGCAAAGTATGTGTTGCGAAGTGTGAAGATAGACACAGACACCAACAAAACACCTTGAGTACTGGCCATGGTGTGAAAGTTCTCAACTGTGGTAGAAGAACAGTAGCCAGAGCAGGCAACACCAACAACTAAAGTATGATTTCAGCCCATCCTGGCCCAGATGTGTGCTTACACGTGTAGTGTAAAGATTCGGAGTAGCACATTGCGAAGTGCTTTGCTGTATTCTAAAGTGTACTGTCAGCTTTAGTGATGACACAGGTCCACCAGGTACCCAGCACTCTGCAATTAGTTGACACATTCCGCTAAGCAGTCTGACAGAAGGATAAGTAATATCAAGGGAACAAGGACCATGGCATGCTGTCCATGCAGGCAACAGTCAGTACACATTCTTTGTCTGTGTGTATGTGTGTGAGCAAAAGGTCAAACGCACACAACATAAACTGACAAAGGAAACACCCGGTGTGAGGATGGGGCGCAACATCCCCTGTCATGACCATGAACAATCAAGCACACTTATGTGGGCATGGGCCTCGCCTACGTGGGCATGCCTAGCCCACTCAATTACTTAAGGGTTCGTGTCAGTAAGACCAAGACCAAGACTAAGAGTCATGCATGCAGAGCTGCCAGTCGCAATAATATAATGACCTGTGAGTCTCATGATAGAAGAAGTACAAATAAAATGGGGTAACTGCTAAGTGCTGGTCAAGAAGATTATGCTTATTTTCCACTGCACCACTGCCAACGTATATTATGTCATTGATCGTCATCCCTTTTCCGATGGAGGGTCCCTATGAATTCCCTGTATTCATGTGAACATGCTAAACGTAATAAATGGTGCCAATGACCACAGCTGGTACATGTACAGAGGTTATGCGATTACATCATCATCTGAGATGCTTTGGCAAAGTCGAGCACTCAAGGCACAGCACTGGATGCTTAGCGCCCACTAGAAAATCCACTGACTTCCCCCGCTGTGTACAGCAGGGAGCCGTAAAATACCTACCATAATTTATTTTATGACTCCATGCTGTATACTGAGCACTTTGTAGCGCCCATTAGAAAATCCGCTGGCTCACCCCATGACATCATTCGCATAAACTATAGTGGTGTGGTGCACCAGGTACACGTGGCACTAAGTCATCATGGTCATTATAGCTGTACTGTGTACTACTGGCGCACACATGCACATGACCATCCTTATAAAAGTTCTTCAAAAATCCAGGGCTATAAAAATATGTATAGGATATACCCTGAGCTGGTGTATACGGAAAATATACACCAAAAACAAACCGAGGCCGAAGGCCGAGGTTTGTTTGATGGCGTATACTTTCCATATACACTCCAGTGAAGGGTATATCCGACTTATACTTACCTCAGTCTGAATCCTAAAAAGGAGTAGATATTAACAGTATTTATTTCTCTACAGAGTACAGTGGTGTTACTGGTGTACATGTATTAACAGTATTTATTCCCGTAGCTATGCAGAAGACGTTACTTCAGTAACGTCTGGCGCTAGCCAGGGTCCACACAGCTTTAATTTGGTGTTTGTTTGTTTGTGTCACGCCTGGCGCTATCCCGTATCTGTCCCGTACCGTACCGTACCGTACCGTACCAGCCAAGACAGCTGGCCACAATATATTTTGGTTTGTTTGTGCCATCGGCATGCCTGACGCTATCCCGTACCTGTCCCGTACCATCAAGAATACGGTACAATCAAGAGAATGAGTATATATGCGGAGTGTATCGGGGGAATGCATTCAGTGCAGTAACATTTTGTGTGGATTTGTGTGCGAGGCCGAGATCCCACTAGCAGGCTGGCTGGGCCGCCTGTCGACCATCCCGGGAATCGCATGTAGGCCGATAGCATAATAATTATAACGTATATAGATGTATAGCAGGGAGTCGTATTATGTAAACGACTCAGTGCTGTCTAGGGAGATTTTCTTGAAAGAAATACGAAGTAGGGAGATGAAGAAATGCAATTAGAATGGACGTTAGTTGCCGAATATGTGACATGATGCGTCAGCTAAAACAACCTTTGGAAGAGAGATCCCGTCGTCTCCAAAATAATCCTGAACGGGCGAGTCAGCGCCAGTCACAGGAAACGTCGGAAGAGAGATCCCGTCGACTCCAGAACGTCCGTGATCGGCAGAGTCAGCGCCGGTAACAGGAAACGTCGGAAGAGAGATCCCGTCGACTCCAGAACATTCGTGATCGGCAGAGTCAGCCCCGGTCACAGGAAACGGCAGGACAGACATCGCGTCGACTCCAGAACGCCCGTGATCGGCAGAGTCAGCGCCGGTCACTAGGGGTGTGCGGATAATGCTCGAAAAGGTGGCAGATTCTGCTCGAAAAGCAGTGAAATTGGCAGAACCATACAAACCTATGGCGGGCAATTCCTCGAATTCTGCTCCATTTCTTTATCCACATACCAAACATGCAGGAAACTTACCAAAAAAGTACCGAATTTGCCAATTTTTCTGCCGGCATTATCCGCATATGCCTACCGTTCACAGGAAACGTAACAAAAAAATTAAAAATTAAAAATATACAAAAAATATTAACGCCGTAGCAACAGACGTTACTTCAGTATCGTTTGGCGCTAGCCAGGGTTCACACGGCTTTGGCACATCACATGCATGATGAGCAAGCAGGGCCGGCGGAACCGGTCAGGCTGGTCCGGCCATGGCCGGACCACTTTCCCAGCTGGATGGTCCATGTGATTCGTGCAAAACCGGTGTACAAAAATCCAGAGGTACATGGCTCGACTGTACTGCCGACGTGTGATGTGCTTCGAAGTAGCTCAGGACTCCATGACCGGCACTGTATGGCTTTAATGATATGGTTAAAAAAAAGTTGTGTTTGTGTTCTTTTACTATAATTTTCTGCATATTCTGGAGCCTTAAGAGGTGCCCAAATTCGCTCTATTTCACGTCAATTTTAAATTTTTCTCCCGGGGGAGGTCCCCCGGACCCCCCCCCCCTCAAAGGTAGGCCGGACCACTCCAAAACTCCTTCCTCCGGCCCTGGCAAGCAAAAAAGCATAGGGTAGGGCCCTGAGCTTCCAAGCTCTCTCGTTTGTCTGCAGTGGTGAATATTACCAGAGTTTATTTTTTCTAGAAAAATACAGTGAATATACACTGGCCGAGGCTCTGTGTGATGAATGGGGGTATATATTAAGGTAGGTATAATGATTTATACAGTACCTGAATAGAACCGTCTCCGGAGCCACAGACTAACAGCCTTTCATTATTCTCACTCCAGGCTATGCTGAAGAGAGTGTCGCACCATTCTCCTCGATTGAACAGTTTCAACCCTTCATCGGTCAGCTGAAGCACGAACAGGCTACCTTGACCGCTGATTCCATAGTGCTGGCCTCCGACACAAGCCAATAAGTCGCGAGCGAACGGAGAAAATTTCACATCGTACCCATGACACAGGGGTGTGATGAAGGAGCGCATTACTACTACATGGACGCCACAGTTATCAATCTCCTTCCACACAAAATCTCTACGCCATGATGGTGAACATGCTTCTTCTGATCATTGGGGATCAGAAGTTCAGACCCTAAAGCTCGACAACTATTGCAATAAGGCGCTGGCCGAAATCACAAATCATTGTTTGGTCCAGCTTTTGACTTCTAGCTCTCGGAGAAGGAGTCGAGCTAGCTAGCTCCAGACCAAACTCCAAAGCAAATATGTCGCTGTTGATTGACATGATGATCCTGATTGATCAAAATAGAGTTGAGGTCTTTCAAGCTGTTCTCATTGTTTGTCTGCAGGAACACGGAGCCCGCGCCCCGCGGCGCGGCCAACTAAAAAACTGAACTGGTTCGCGAAGTCGTAGTTTTTGGTAGGCTTTTCAAATGTGTTGTTATTGGCAACGCATGGAACGCCTAAGGAATGCGTACACATAGTACGGTATGTTTGAATGCACCATCGGCATCGAGCCACCAGCAAATGAGTAGGGGACGGGACGACCATGCTGTGCATGCAGTGTGGCATGTACATGTAGATCGGTTGTACTGAGTACATCAGCATGTGGCTGTTTCAGTATGGCTACCTTGCAAGCTTGGAAAAGACACACAGAGGATTGTAGGCAAAGCCAAAGCTGTTCTAAAAAAGCTGAAAGACGCCCATGCATACCAGCCTGTGGTCGCACTAGTGCTGTACTTACTGTAAGGCAGAAACGTTGAGAAGAAGAGTAGAGCTGTTCGTTGCTGGATACTGGGAAACTTGTGTAGTGCGAAATGCAGATTGAAAGTGATGTTTGTTCGAAAAACCTCGTGAGGTGCATAATTTGATGTGTTTGCAGCTCAGCCAAGCTCGGGCTCTGGCTCGTGAGCATTTGGAAGTCGTAGTTTGTGTCCGGGACCTGATAGCTCTTAGCGTTTGCTGAGTGTGGAGGTGCACATCCTCTCTCGCAAGAATTATGTCTTCCCCATCACCAGACGACGCTCAAGAGAAAGGAAATACTGAGGATAATTCAGCGAGTATGGACGTCTCCAGGAATCAGCGAGAAAACAGAATGGTCACGAGAGACAACTCTCGTTCGAACTGCGTTATTTCCATTCTGCCAGCTGACGACGACATTCCAAACACTCGAACAAGGGGACATGACGACAGGCCTGTACGGCGTCGCTTAGAAAATTTGAACCTCGGAAATAATTTGGGATCGTCTCACCGGCCGCGTGCTCGTTCCATGGTGGGACGGCTGCCGTCCGACTCGACGAGGTCGGAAACCGAAACGGCCAATGTTCGACGGTCCAAGACGATTGAGCTGGCCAACGAATGGGCATCTGACAGTGAACTAGACTCGATGGACTCAGACTCGTTGTCTTCGGGAACGCGTCTGACGCCGAGTCCACTATTGCCTATGGACGACTTGGATCGCGAGCGTAGTATTTCTCTGTCCGAACCGTTGACGGATGCCGGTCGGGAGCCTGCCGTCCATTACGCGATCGAGAATACTGACGGGCCAGTGGACAGCACTGCGTCTTCTTCTGATACAGTGGTCGCCACTGCCAGAAGAAGTTCTGATGCTGGTAGCGATGGTGCTGCTATTCCAAGTAGTGCTTGTTCGCCCATGGCACTGCATGCTGGCTCCAACTCTCATCTCGTGCTGTCCCCTGTTACTGCTCAGCAACGAAGCACGAACACACAGTTTCTGCATGTACCTGTGTCCACTGTGGGTGACTCCAGCGACTCTGAAGCAAGGGCTGTCAGTGACGACGCGTCCGACCGATCTGCGAAAGGATCGGCGTCCGACCTCTCGCCGAGTACCAGTCGCAAAGACCAGGGTGCTCAGCGGATACCGAAGATGGGAAAACGGGTAAGCATGGCCCCAGTAGACGCTGTATGGGCGCAGCGCTTCCAAACGCCATGCAGTGCGCACGTTCATATACATGTAGCTAGAAACTTGTAATGGCAAATGTGTGTGCGCGCGTGTGTGTGCGCGCGCGCGCGTGTGTGTGTGTGCGCGCATGTGTGTGCGTGTCTGCGTGTGCGTGTCTGCGTACTCGCTCCTGTGCGCGCGTGTACCAAGTTCATAGCGATGCTCTGCTTTACGTGAACCATAAAGAAATCACGTAGCGAACGTTGTCTGGGCTAGAGTCTACGGCTTCCCATGTTTTGGCTCCAGATCTCTATGCGGAGATAAGGTTCTCTACGTTGCAGCACACACAGAAAAATTGCGTACAGATCTTGTGCATATCATTCAAATTAACAAGAAAGCTGTCAAATTTGAAACGGGAAATTCCCAGTACACATTCCACATGGCTTCTTTGCATGAACGTAGAGCAGAACAGGCTTCTTACATGCTGCGGGAACGCGAAGAGTGTTCCCCGCGGATTCTCCGCATCGTATTCCCGTAACGTAGAGCAGAACACCGCTAGTGTTAGGTTGAACCGTTCTGGTCTCATTAAACCCGGTCCCAGTTTTTGCGGTAGAATTACTCTACCTTGTTTATCCATGCAATCTGGAGCCAGCTAGCTCCCCTAATTTCCAAAATGTGCATAGCTCCAAATCGCATGCACCTTGTTGGTGGATCGCCGATGATATGGCGCATGACATTGTCATCATAGTAGCAAGATGTCATGAGAAGGTAGAATTATACTTGCGAATGTTCATCAAACTCTTTGACCGGTGCACGGCTGGCAGTAGGCGCGACATGTCTGCAGCTGTTGGAGTGTAGGTAGCTGTGATACGAGAGTACACAGAAACTCCCTCTGTGAATGTGCATGTTGTGACTGATCCTTTGGTTGCGTCCCTTCGGATGTTGGGCGTATTTGCGCTTGGGTGGCATGTAATGTCACAATTTGAAAAGTGAACCACATGTGCAGGGTGTAGATGCTAACTTCATGTGCAGGGTGTAGATGCTAACTTTAATACCAGATAGCTGTTCTTCTTTTTATTATTGCTGCAGAAATGGAGTGTGATCCGCAAGGCTGTTATGACCTGGTCACCGTTTGTCCAGATTTATCGCCGCAAGTACCCCTGGGTACAATTAGCAGGCCACCAAGGCAAGTCCCAGCATTTGCACGTGTATTTGTGTGTGTATGTGTGTGCGTGCGTGCCTGTGCGCGTGCGTGTTATGTGCGTGTGAGGTGAGTGAGTGAGTGAGTGTACTAAGTGCAGGGTGTACAATACTCCGTTTATAAACACTAAGCCATTGCTGCCTGCACCGTGCCCCATGTAGGGAATTTCAGAGCCGGTGATAACGGGACGATATTGAAGAAAGCATGTGATCGTGAGCGAAACGCCCTGTCAAGCCTGATGAAGGATGTTCTCAAGCCGTTCGTTCCGACGTACACTCGTCAGATCGAGCAGGAAGGAGAAGGTAGGGTTGTTGTACCCAAGGCGATGCTGATATCCGTGTGTATGCGTCTAGGTTTTATGGTGTGGGGGTAATTTCTGTTGCGCATTGCAGCTTGTCATATAACAGGAGAAAAACGCACGCAAATTTCCCGTTGTCATTTCAGTGATGCGGTGATTTGGCACTGAACCTACGGTATGACAGGTTATCTATTATTCGTAATGTGAACAAAAAGCTTGACCGGGGGAGCTGTCTTATGAAGCAGAGATGCAGAGTTGGACACACCAATTTATGTACTCTTGGTACGCGGTATGTACTACGAGTCTGTTGCTGCGTGAATCGGCAGGTTTTCACTAAAATTGCACGAGAACTTACAGAGCAGCAGCAGGAGAAAAAGTTGAAAGAATCGTTTCGAACAGTTTCCTCGGAGACAAGAATGCAACGATACTGAGAAGAAGGACACTTTTTAGGCTCTTGAACATCTCAAAAGTTTTCACTATAATGTAGCATACTTTCATGCCTTATCATCAGGTGAAATACAGGCAAAACCCGATGAGCATGGACACCTCTCACCTCGCTGCTGTACTTCCATCCATCGTCCATGCTCATTTGATTTGCCTGTATTTCACCTGATGATAAGGCATGAAAGCATACTAGTGAAAGCTTTCGAGATGTTCAAGAGCCTGAAGTGTGTCCTTCTTCTCCGTATAATTTGTTTTGAAAGCGACAAAAACACAAACTCACGGAAAAGGTCGGCACTCGGCGCATGTTTTGCGCATACTTTGTATGACATGCGTCATGTTTTCCGGAAAAAAAAGGTGATGTCAGCCAAACATTCTGCCCTGGACCAGACCTGCTTCGCAGTTGCACACTTTTGTTCGTGTTCTCTCAGTCTTCCTCTGACCTATCCTCTATTCGACAAGTCTTTGGCTTGTTTGCAAGTACTGTACTGAGGTCTTGTACAGTACATGCAGTGTATTGAAATACCTGGTGTTATGTTCTGCTTGTCAAATACAGAGTATTTGGAAATGCAAGACCTGCTAGCAGAGTTTGAGCATCCCGCCGTAATGGACATCAAAATGGGTGTCAGGTAGGTTGTCATGGGGGAGAGGTGTCATTTCCGAGGTTGATGCCTGTGTTAGGCCAATGAGACCCCCTCACCCCTGCTGCTAAGCCTAAAATAAAATATAGAGTTGTTTGCAAGATTGGGTTTCTTGTTGAAAGAAAAGTCCATTGGCAGGTTTTGTCACTTGTATGTACTTCAGTATGTATGTGTGTGTGTGTGTGTGTGTGTGTGTGTGTGTGTGTGTGTGTGTGTGTGCGTGTGTGTGTGTGTGTGCGTGCGTGCGTGTGTGCGCGTGTGAGTGTGCGTGCATAGTTTCAGTCAGACTCCTGGAGAACCATGAGCATTCTGCCCACGAGCAGGTCATCTGCTGTGTGTGGTTTCCAATATTTTTGGCCTTATGGTGCACAGTTCTGTGACCTGTTGTTGTTGTTGGAGATCTGTCATTGTGTGCAGTCACACTTGCATCCTATGCTGCTCGGTGCAGCTGACATGTTCATTCTCATTTCTGGTCTTGCATTTTGGCTCTCTTGGCTGGTGTTGTGCAGGACGTACTTGGAGGAAGAGCTGACCAAGGCACGGACAAAACCCTCCTACAGATCGGTAAGGAGCAGAAGCAGCAGTTGTGCTACTGCTACATTATTAGTCCAGTGTATTTTTGTTGCAGAATAATGCAGCATTGAACCTTAAGAAGTATCACAGTTTCGCTTGAATTCATCGGTTGCCAGCATTTGTCGATGCCATGAAGTGAGGGTTTATCGTTATTATTTTGATCCCACTGTATAGGTTGAGGTGAGTGAAAATAATACCCCTTCTGAGCCAGTGTTTTCCGTAACTGGACGATCTGTGTGTCTCTGTATTCAGGATTTATACCAGAAGATGATAGCAGTCAACCCTAATGAACCGACGGAGGAGGAGCACGAAAGACAGGCCATCGACAAGCCGAGATACATGCAGTTCAGAGAGCGGTGCAGTTCGTCATGGTCTCTTGGCTTTCGCATTGAGGGAATCAAGGTGAGTGTTGGGTGGAATCTCCTGCTAATGATGCCGTATGGGTTTATGGGTTGAGTTAGGCTGGGCGTACTGTAATTTCTCAAATTTTCGGTGTAATTTTATTTTCGGTACTTTCGGTGCATCTGCTTCATTCCTAAAAGTTCAATAAACCGAACAAACACTGCCACACATAATCCAATAGGAAACTGCTTCTCTGTACCTAAAATTTCTGTTCACCTAACCTGGCCTTTTACCCTCATGCCGAAGATATTGAGCACCTAAAATTTCTGAAATTAGAGTAATTCTTGCATCATATGCAGTGTTCACCTCTTGGGCATTATGTTGAGTTTGGCAGTGTGCTTTGTTCAGATGTCGCAATTCAATTGATGTAGTTGTGGTATCCTTTGTCATCATTGGATGGTGGCTGGTAGGTTTCTTGCCTCTGCTGTACTGTACCGGGTAAATAGCCACGCTGTGTGTTTGTGCTCATCCGTACAGCTTCCCAATGAGGACCCGCGATCCGACTTCAAGACAATGCAGCACGAACCAGAAGTGGCCAGGGAACTGCGGGTCTTTCTACAGGGCAACAGAGAGCTTTGGGTGAGTGTGCTGCACCAATGTCGACTACGGCCTGATGTGTGCCACCAGTAGGGCATGTTCCTTGCGGAGGGTGGAGTGGAAACAATATTGATTCGCACACGGAACATGGCATGTACTGGTCTATGTTGGTCGTATCATCTTGCCATGCGTTATAGTCCTGAATTGCCCACCCTATTACTCACACCCACCCCACCTTAGTTGTTTTCTTGGTGCCTAGTCCAAGCAATGCAGGTGAGCTTGTCTGTTTGCAGGGTGGACTGCTTGAAAAACTGGTTGTGAAATTGAGAAAAATAATGTTCTTCTTGCAAGAGTGGTAAATTCGAACCATGTCGAATCGCAACGTTGTCAGTCCTGTTGCTTGTGTTCCGCGTGCCTTGCAGAAAAACTTTCTGACGCGCCTGAAAGACATCCGGGAGCACTGTCGGAGATCCGACTTCTTCTACTCGCACGAGGTAAGTGATCATCCTCATCAGACACTGGTCGGGGGGGGGGGAGGGGGGGGGGGGGAGACAGAGACACAGAGAGAGAGAGAGAGAGAGAGAGGTTTGCTGTGACAATGCACATGCACCCTTGGCGCTATGTGTAGTATACTTGTCACGGTATCATGTGTGGGTGGGGGCACTGCAGAGTGCAGTAGCAAAGCAACAGCATAGTGCTGCAGTAAATACTGTAATGCAGCTATGGACTGTGTATGGACTATCCCCGGTACACGTACAGTCAATAGTGTTTGACTCTGGATATCCTTTTTAAAGGAGCTTTCTATGGGGTCCGTTGACGCCGTAAACTCACATCAAGTGGCGTAGTGCTCCCGTTTCACGTTCCCAGTCCGTTTTAGTGACCAGTGCAGTGGCTTTACCAGTGTTCCATTGACCCTGTGATGTTGATGTTGTTCCCATCGGCTACATAGCTGCGCCAAAAAGAAAAAAACCCTGTGCTGGTGGAGGAGTATCATGACTAGTCACTCAGTATTCCGTTTGACAGCTGGGCAATGCATTGTAGTGGCTTCAGCTACAGCTTTCATAGTGCTGTTTTGTTTGGTTGCTGGCGTTTTCACACAGGCTATACGCTGGCATTTTGTACACAAACCGTTGCTTCTCTAATATTGCTGATGATTGCACTGTGCGTCCCTGCGCTGCGTGTCCATGCGTTTGTTCCTTCCCTAGATCATTGGCAGCTCATTGCTGTTTGTGGCGCAGCACAGTACCAATACGTGCGGAGTGTGGATCATTGACTTTGGCAAAACGAGTGAGCTACCCGGCGACCAACGGCTCAACCATGAGATACCCTGGGTAGAGGGCAACCGCGAGGACGGCTACCTCTGGGGGCTCAACAACCTGATCGACATCTGGTCACGTCTCAAGCCCGACGACGATGACACAGCCGCCAGTACACATAGTGCAGCAGAAGCTGCAGCGGTGGCCTCTTCTGGCACCGCGACGTCGGCTTGTGGCGGCGACACTGGGCAATACAGTCAAAGCGGAGCAAGGTAGCTCCTGTGAATAACACCTTTCACTGTCTGTCTTGAAAATAGCGGCATCGAAAGCTGCAAGTCTCCCAGTGCTTGCCTTGTCGCCCCATCGTTGAATTTGTCATCACCACCTCCTGTACTAGAGAAGCGGTGTAGCCAGTTACCTACCCGATTGATTAAACAGCTCTGAGAATGTCAACAATGTGACGCATCCGCCACCAGCAGCACCTCCGGAATTAACTGCAACACCGCTGGGTAAGCAAGAGAGAGCGTGTGTGGCATCGGACACACGGCCTCAGCTATGCGGTATGCCTAAGAACTATCTTGACTTCCAGCTACTGCATGTCCTACATGACTGTACTACCGCTACTGGTAATGGTTGGTCAACATGGGCATTCCAGTCAGAGGGACTGGTGTGGCTGATTGGGCGTACGCTGGTGCTGCCGACTCGGTCCCTGTGAAGATTGAGCGAGAAAGCGGTCAGTCGCCGTCTATGTGTGTTCTGTCAACATGCCATGGTTAGCTTGCCCAGGACGACAAGCTCACCAGCCCCACCAAACCTGTGGTGTGTAGTGTGTACGTTGCGTGATCCAACAGCCCTGGCGTGTACGCTGCTTGACCCAACAGCCCTGGCGTGTACGTTGCGTGATCCAACACCCCTGGCGTGTACGTTGCGTGACCCAACAGCCCTGGCGTGTACGCTGCTTGACCCAACAGCCCTGGCGTGTACGTTGCGTGATCCAACACCCCTGGCGTGTACGCTGCTTGACCCAACAGCCCTGGCGTGTACATCGCTTGACCCAACCACCCTGGTGTGTACATCGCTTGACCCAACACCCCTGGCGTGTACATTGCTTGACCCAACAGCCCTGGCGTGTACATCGCTTGACCCAACAGCCCTGGCGTGTACATTGCTTGACCCAACAGCCCTGGCGTGTACATCGCATTGCTTGACAGCCCGCAAGAGACCCTGATCACACCGTGTCGCAAAAGCAGCGTCCAGAATGGATTGCCATATCAACTCTCCGAATGGTCGGGCGTTTTGAGCGTCAAACCCTGCAGCGCCACTGGCGAATCGGATACATTGACGTTAGCGCTGCATTTCTATCGCCATGCGACCAGGGCCTGAAGCTGACATATCAGAGATATTTCTACTACTACTACTACTACTGCACACATGATGACAAGGAGTGAATTTGTGCCATACAGGTCCATTGATGAAATCGGGCGGATTTCAGAACCTCTTTTTAATTTTTTTTAAATAATCCTAGAGGACTTACTTCTATTTCCAAACGGTTTCTTACCGCAACAGGCGGCGGTCTTGAGTTACAAATTTTGATTTGCCAATTTGGATGGCGGGTGGTGCGCCTTTACCACGTGCGTGAACCCGCACTGTAGCAGCGTTTCTCCTCATTTGCTTGTTGGTAGCAGTACGGGTGCACGACGTCCCCGGCATCAAACGACTCCATTTCTCTTGGATTTGCTTTTGCATGCCTATGGATATAGCTTATCACAGCACGAACTTCACAGTTAAGATATTCGTCAGTCACATCATAATTATACCCATGTTGGGTTTCAATCAAGCAATACCATTTTCAGATTATTCGCAAAATCCGGAGACACATCACATCATGAAATGCATTTCAGACAGCAGGTACTGCATGTACCTGCATGTGTACAATAGTATACGATTCGAAAGCAGTCATTACTCTTTTGCGTGTTGCTTGAATGTCACCATTGCATCGGTGGAGGCATGATTATGATTGGTTACATTGCGACCAGGCCATGTATTCTGACGATTTCTGAGAGACTGAACATAGAGATAAAGCAGAATGATGGCATGCCAGTAGGTGAGTTTATAGGCTCACGAAATGAAAGTGATCCGGACCAGTTTTAACCAGTGCCAACCAGTGTTTCTCCTCAACAATCATCATGACAGCAGCAATTGCAGTTTTTTTGCTGGTTTGCTTCAAATATTTGCTGCGTTTGTAGTAGCTGCATTCCCCGGCCGGCTGAGTGTGGAGCAACAGCATGTAGTAGAGTAGAGTAGCGACGTTCAGCAGCTGCGCGACCATAGCAATGTCCGGTGGTAACTTCCTTCCTGGTGTACACAGACACACAAAGACACACAGTTGCAACAAACATACCAGACAGACCAGACATACCCGCACCGGTACATGGTCTATAACGGTGGAAAACCACTAGGATCCGCAAGCTAGCCCTAGCCACTCAACGGCTCAATGCTGGTGTGCTGCATTGTGCCAGGGTCTAGCTTACGTACTGCCGGAGTATGTCCAACAGCACACACGCTGCAGCACTACATGTGCCATGTGCCATGTAGGGCTAATACTGACAATAGGGAGTTTTAGCAACTCGTAAACGAGAACGAAAACGAAACGAGTGAGACCCATTCGATATGCATGATGCACGTCACTAATTTCCATAGTCGATATGCGCTAGCACTTTTTGTGCACTGCAACTGTGCGCTAAAATGCATACCAACAGGAGTTCGGATCCTGTCCAGGACTACAGCGTGTTGTAGAGGAAATCGAAGCAGTTTGGCGCAATCGTCGCGGCTGAGCTTGTCTAACCCAAGCCGAGGAAACTTCACAAATCATGCCGCTCACCACGATCAATTCATCCAGTGCAAAGTAAAGCAGGACTATTTCGTCCTCATCGATGGTCTTCTCGCCGTACGCCAGAAGATGGACACGAGCATCGAAATCATCCACTAGCAAAAGAAAGCAACAGCAAGGAACTTCAAGTTGAAGCTTCCCTCTTCTCAAATCATGCCCGGCTTTTTGAATAATAGAGAGGTTCCGCATAACGTAATTACGTTAGTAAAAAACGTAGTCGATCTACGGAAAGTCTTAGGTAAACTGCATGCGCATCTGGGTTCCGCCATACGGAGTTTTCAAATCACGTAGCTGCCCTTGGCAACTCCGAACGCGGCAGTGTACGACCAGACCGACCTGGGGAGAGAGTCATAAATTTGTACCCCAATCCACTTACGGACCAGCTACGTTATCAGAGCCCTATCTACGTACTCTCCGTAGACAACTTTCCGTAGGTGAAGTGCAAACTCGCGAATTCACGGGTTTTTCCCGCCCACTAACGTAAAGTTGCTCAACTTTACGTAGTGCGGAACCTCTCTAATATCTCCACCCCGCGCGCGCGCTGCGCTGGTCGATGAAATAAATCAAAAGAAAGGACTCGTATGCCATAACGAATCAACTGCCCTTGATTCGTACAGAACGAGCTCCGATTGCGGAGCGAAACGAGACTCGAACCCAGGCATCCAAGTCGACCACGGACAGGGAGCCCTACACATACATTGCGTATATGTGTAGGCTCCCTGACCACGGACTCGTAAATCTACTCGTTTACAAGTTACTAAAACTCTCTAATGTTTCAGTGACGTGTGCATACCTGCTGACGATAATACAACGTATAACATGTACACGCCTGCACTAGTGCCAGCCAGCGTTTGCCAACTGGGTAGGTATCTCGTCCAGTTACACAAAATAATTAATTGCTGGCACTATTCACACTTCCTTTTTAAATATACTGGTGAACTGTTTTTGTCGCACGGAGACATGATTGATCACAAGGAGATGAGCTTCGGCGCTCTGGCTGATGAGCCTCAATACTCTGGCTGATGAGCCTCAATAGTAGTATTAATATCAGCAAACCGGTTGCCGTGTGCAGATACAGTAAAACCTGTACTTACCGGACCCTGAATCAAGCGGAATCCTGCCCGGACCGGACAAATTTTCATGCACGGACGGGGTGCCGTAGAAATCTCTCTGCAACATACGGAAAACTGTCGAACGTGGAAAGCGGAACGGATTTCATGCACCAAGTCCACTTTCTTGCTCCCTATCCTCGCTCACCAACCTACTATCTATCGTGCGTACGAGTAATTTTGAGCAAGCTACCAGTGGTTCACACTCAGTCACAGGGCATACCGAGGTGCACACTCACCATTAGTTGGCTCATTGGTGGGATAAGCGGACACAGCGCAATGTGTAGCAATATCCTGTGGAGTGGGAGCATGTGGTGTCCGAGTAGGGACTAGTCCAATGCATCACATGACCGTGAAAGCATCCTCCTGTTCATGCCGCAGCCATTCCAAAGAGCTCCAATCAGCCCCAGTCAGCCGGTCGCTGAGAATAGCAGTGCCTGGTCACAGCTGTCATGCACATACACACCACACACACACACACACACACGTATGAACGAACGCACACACACGTACGAACGCACACACACACGTACAATGTAAAAGTGTAAACACATGGAAAAGCGAAAGCAGGCATTTTTCCTAGCTTTCACAAAGCTACAAAGCTAAGGTACTCTTGTCCTGCAAGAGGTGATCAATACGAGAAGATAAGCTTATAAGTTCTAGGGCTGAAACGATCATTCAATAACTCCTAACGATCAACCAATATCATAAACGATCGATATACAGTCAGACCTCGCTTATCCGGTCCTCGTTTATCCGGATCCCTCGCCATCCGGAAGAAAATCGCTGGTTACCGATGTGCAGCATATGTTATGCATACAACATAACCGGACCTCGCGATCCGCATACCGGTGCATGATTTTGTGTACAAACTGGTTGAAATGTGTACAAAAAGCTTCGTCGTATCCGGTTGCATGTGCCTTGCAGAAGCTAGAATCAGGGAGTTGTACAGGCAAATGAGGTCCTTGACCTGCTGGGTGCATGTGAACAGCACTCAGTTGCATGCACTTGTCATTTTCTCGCTTGTTTTAGATACTGTGCACGCTAGTTGTACTGCATAGGACCCGTCTACATGTATGTACGATGTCATTGCTTTTGATATGCCACATGCATATACAGTATGTGTGTTCAGTTATCCGGTTCCCTCGCCTATCCGGATATTTTTGTGGAAAACAGATGTGTGCGGTTAAGCGAGGTCTGACTGTATTGGTTTTATCAATTCTTGTCGGCTCTACCCGTGTACTTCGAACACCAGTTTATGAAGAAATTCCAAGATACATTTGCTACGTTAGAAATTTGTGGCTCTGCACTGTTGACATCTGGCTGGCTTGTCAACATGAACTAGAAAATTTCATGTTTCTAGAGCGAAGAATCTTGTCATCATCCTCTGGAAACTGCTCTTATCTCCGACCTCTCCACAACAAATGAACCGAAAAGACAAAGTCTCCTCTCCCGATCCCTTTCAAAGCCACAAATCAATATTACTGTGCTTGAAAGTACATGATTGTACTCGTATTCGCTATCGGATGGAGTGCAAGGGCTAGAATGCGGTCACTAATATGCAGGCATAAAAAACCGTTAGCACTCGTTATGAACACTAATGATTATCGATTGCACTCTTAACGATCGATATGCGAGTTATCGGTATACTCTAATTTCAGAAATATTTGGTGCTCAATATTTTCGGTATGAGGGCAACAGGCCAGGTTAGGTGAACAGACATTTTCGGTACAGAGAAGCAGTTCCCTATTGGATTATGTGTGTTAGTGTTTGTTCGGTGTATTGAAAATTTAGGTATGAAACAGACGCACCGAAAGTACCGTAAATAAAAGTACACCGAAAATTTGTGAAATTACAGTAATTGTTTCAGCCCTACTTAGGGGTCGTCGCAAAAGTTTTTTTGTCGTCCCTGAAACGAACATGATTCATTTGGGGGGGGGGGGGGGGGGAGGGGGTGCGAGCCAAAATCGCAAGTCGACCGACACTGTACATACGACATGTACATGCATGCGATTTTCGTCATCCAGCATAGCAAGCTGTGTTCGTTTTAGAGGGAGGGGAGGGGTCCAAGTACGAAATGAACGATGTTCGTTTCAGGGACGACAGAAAACTTTTGCGATGACCCCTTATAACATAAGTTGACAATGGCAAGAACTTGCCATGAAACTCCGAGTAACAACCGAAAAACCAAGGTTCCCACCATTGTCAACTTGCATTCTAGTTATCAGGTTCGGGAGGACATGGGCCCCTTCCTGCTGCACTGTGTGAAAGCACAGGAAAGCAACCCCTTTTAAAGTTTTCTACAAGCAGTATGCCCATCAACGTGTGCATGAGCGTGGCAATGCTTGCAAAAGCAGCGATCCAGAGTCCATGACCAACAGTACGCAACTGTGATTATGCGTCAATGTGTGGCGCCATGCTACCTTCAGTGCATCACTTGCCTGCACACATACACTCAAATCTACAATCTCTAGGACCAGCCCAGCCACACTCCCACAGGGAACGCATGGTGTTCGATTTCCACAGTGCACAGATAAAGCTGGATGACAATGCAGGCAGCATACCGCGCAGCTGGTCCATAGAGAAGAGATCCTACAATGTAGTTGCATACTCTTGGTTAAGGACTCTTGCAGTGATCAAGTACTTAGGCTGTAGGCGTACCAGATATGAGATATTTATTGACACTAAAAATTTGGGGCGACACGATCATACCAATTTCTCAGTAATTACTCATTAGGAAACACACCGAGCACGCGAGCACGTGTTTTATTCGTTACGAGCTTATCGGAATAAGACTATTGTTAACAGTACACGTGCATGATGACGAGTGTAAAAAATAAAAATGCATGTCACGCATGCCCATGAGAGATGCACTAAGTGACAGAGACAGCCGCCAGACTATACATCAACCACCAGAACACTCATCATGTACTTCAAGTGACTGCGGGCAGCGCATGCCATCCGTGCGCCGTACCTGTCACCAACACTTAGTGTCACAGTTTAAGCACATAATCACCACAGGCTCACACAGTACACATAGTGCACGTGGCAACAACAGCAGAAGAACAGCCCATAGCAGTACACTGCCTAGAAGGAAGTGCTAGACTATTCACAGTATTCAGCTATGCACCGTCACCTTTCTTCTAACACACAAACAAAAGCAATGCGCTCACAACTCCCATGAAAGCATCAGCACAGGCCACTAGCACACAAAGCCGATTGATACACCGCCACACTGAACATGCATGGTGACCCATACCTGAAGAGCTGTGCGGCAACCGTTCAAGGGACTCTTCTGCAGCCGGCCACCTAGGGGATTTGTGGGACAGCAGCCCAGGTTTCTACAGCAAGCTCAGCAGCTAAATCCGCCGCCGCTTCTTACTCTGCTGCAAGTCGGCACGAAAAAGTCAAGTCAAAAAAGACAAATCAAGTTAGTGTACGACTCGTACGGCTTCATGTAAAACAGGGTGGTGAAAAAACACGTCATGTGTGTACATGTGTTAGTGTATGTGGTCACATAAAAACAGGGGAGGAAAGAACACAATGTCATGTACAGTAGAACTCCCCTTATCCGGGTTGCAGGTTGGGACCGGGCACTGCCCAGAAATAGGAATTGGCCGTAACTCAGAACATACACATACCTATTTGCATGCAAGTAAACACTTTTTTACGCCAATCAAAAGGTTTTGGGAGCGTTTTTTCGTTGAAAAGCCGGTTATTGTGACTCTAGAGAGGTCACGAAGAGATGCAAGGTAGACGGGGTGCCCGGACCTGGGCAGTTCGGATTAGGGGAGTTCTGCTGAAGAACGTGAAGTATAAAACTCGTTGGATAAAACATACCATGGGAACTGCAGTAATGACTTAGACGACCCTGCACTATGCTACATTAGTCCTGTGGCCTTGAATATACAATACTTAGACGACCCTGCACTATGCTACATTAGTCCTGTGGCCTTGAATGTACAATACTTAGACGAGCCTGCACTATGCTACATTAGTCCTGTGGCCTTGAATGTACACTAACTCAGTTACAAAGGGAAGCTGTTACGGCCCTGTAATAGAGGTACGTTATAATGAAGCTCACAATAGGTTTGAGATTTCAATTTTTACCAAGTCGACTCAGTACAATCTCAGGGTCACCATTTCCACTGTCAAACTACGCGAGCATGACTAGAAGAAAAAACCCCAAAGCCAGCCACCACGGATGCCCAGATTGGCTGGATCTCTGAACGATACGCCATTACTAGTTGGCCATTCTCATCGCATGACAGCCAGCAGGTTAGAACTCTGAGTTACAGCACTTGTCAAGCATGGCTGTACCTGCCGGTGTGAAGTGGCGCAAACATCCATTCATGACGCGTGAACAGATACACACATGCATCCTCCATGCCG
Source organism: Sycon ciliatum (assembly GCF_964019385.1). Lineage (NCBI taxonomy): Eukaryota > Metazoa > Porifera > Calcarea > Leucosolenida > Sycettidae > Sycon > Sycon ciliatum. The sequence goes on from NC_088643.1 coordinate 66,549,892, forward strand.
AGGGAAAGGTACATAACGAGAGAGCTTGGAAGCTCAGGGCCCTACGCTATGCTATATAAGTATGCATGTACACATGTACCCCCCCCCCCCCCTCATTGCTGGCAGCATAAGTTACTTCAGAGAGCTACATACATGTACACTATAGGCAGTTTGCAAAGTAAGTACTTCAAGTAGGAGTTGTTCAGCGCTTACCATGCCCATTTGCTTGGCCAGGTCCGTGGCTGTGGAGCTTGGGCCGACGGCCTGCACAGCATAGTAACACGAGTGTGCATTGTGCACACATTGTAGAATGTAAATAGGCGTCGTGGAGATAACAATCTTAAATATAGCGATAAACAATGGACAAATTGCGCATTTTTGTATTGCCCATCACTACATTGTATAATGATCTCTGCCACAGCACTAGTAGAACCACTGAACAGCCGTGTGCGAGGCCAGGTTCTCCACCACTATACGCATGTAGTGCACATTGTTATTACACGTATCATAGAAATGCAGTTTCCGTTAGGAGAGTATTACAGACCAAGTATGTCAGGATTGTGCTATGCTAACAAGTAGCAAAGACAGTTTACAAAAATTCACGGTTCGCGTGGAGACTCGGTTAGAGACCAAGTTGTCCGCATCTGTGGGAACGTCACCACCCTCAAGGATTACGGCACAGACACAGCTCGTAATGCAGTGTGAGGCGAGTAGATCAGATGCAAGCGTGAGTGTGACTTTTTGAACCTTTGCTTGAGAGTATGCTAGAAGTACAAATTTAAACAAGTGCAACTTCCCGTCATGCCCCTACGGTGTTCAAACTGCACAACAGCGCCAAGGGCATGCAACATCTGCGCTCACCTTAGCCATTCTGGAGCGGATGGCCTGCACAGACGTGTCCACAGATTCGCCGTTGTCCTGACAAGCACACAACACATCACACAACCACGGATTAGGCTGCCAGTGCGTCTGACAACTACAGACTGCAGGTTACAGAGCACAATGTGCAGGGGCATAACAACCAGACAACAATGCACACAGCAATGCACATGGATGGAATACTACTGGACCACTGTCGGCATCACTAGTACAATAATGCTCGCTGCAGCTCAAACACATCCATAGTTCCATACACATGCATGCATGCCTGTATGTACACACGCACACACACACACACACACCTCGCCCACACACACACACCGGTTGTCTCTGCATTATCAGAAGCAGAGCTTCAGTATCTGCAAGAGTGGATTACAATCAGGACACCAGGGAACCAGACACGGAAGCAAATATGGAACTACGTGCTCCACATGCTGCACAGGAGGGTGTCCCAATTACAAAATTCAGCAGAACTTTGATTTTGAAAACAGTTGAGACTGAAGCATAATGTTCCAAGTGTGCCGAGGGTTGACGTGACTGTCCTTGAGAGACTAACACTTTGGGAGATTCTACAGCACACAGTTTTTACATGAAATTCACAACAAGTCACAATGTATGTGCATACCTTGCCTCTGCTGTTTGTCCGATTAGCAGATGCAGTGCTGCTGCTGCTGGTAGCTGGCATGGTTTTACTATGCGAATCACGAGTCAGTGACGTGGGTAGCCGGGGTCCCTGGACAGCACCCAGGTTCTGTGCTGCTGTTTCAAGCGAGTACGCTTCCACTGCTGGAGGATGCAGCGGACGTGGATTGGCCCAATTCGGGTCCATGGATGGATATTGAAGAGCTTGCGGATGAGAAGGCGGCGGCACATGAGAATGCCGATGGGGCTGATATCCCGGGCTATGAGGTGGCAGAGGTGGAGGACAGGCCGCATGGTTAGGAATGTGAGGTGCACGACTGACGGCAAGATGACAGAACGGTGCTGCTGCATACGGCATGGAGCCCACTCCGTGTGCACTCGAGCTCCAGCCTCCGGGAGTTACGTGTGGAGGGGGAAAGGTAGTGGATGACGCCGGCGGTGGCGGTGGTGGTGGCGGCTGCATTGGTAGTCTGCTCCATGCTTGTGGAGGCAGTTGCTGCTGTTGTGTTTGTGGTGGTGGCCTTGTACTGCTTGTTGACAAAACTGTGGCCATGGCAACATGGCCAGCTTCACGACTAGTGCCTGCAAGAACAACACGTTGGCAATATTGCCAAAGAGAAGGAGCAGTCAGGGAAGCTGTTATGTAAAGAACCAGGTTATGATAGCTCAAGCTGAATTGTTCCTTTGCATCCACTTGTTAGAAACCCATGCATTCGTGCCTAAGGAACAAGTCCTGAACATCTACAATACATATTCAATTCACCTTGGCCAGACAGGTACATTAATTATTACCTTCAGCTACACCTAAATTAGGCCACAAAGATAGTGACACAAATAACTAACACCGCTCACCCCCTCCACGCACACACAGACATACACGTACACGCACACACATGTACATACACACATACATACACAAAAAACCTTCAGTTGGCGACGAATGTTACTCACACGCAGTACTGGCTACTGTTGGCGCTGCTGGTGGCGACACGGATTGTCCCGTCTTCGCTTTGTCTGCTGAGCTTGTTGGCTTGCCACCACTAGCTTCCCCACGTTCTCGTTCCAAGGCTGTATCAACACAGCATTATCAAATACTTCCTCCGCGTCATCGAAATTGTCGCAGTTTGACTAGTGACTTGTCACTTGTTACTGCAAACTCCACAAGCTAAGCCATTCAAAACTTATTACACAGTATGATAGTCTGAAGACTAGAGTAACGTTCCAGGACAGTTGGACTGAGAGTTTTCATGCAGAGATGAAGTCCTCGTCGTCGCTGATGTCAATGGACGCAAAAATTTCGTTCCGAAATATTTCAAGGAAGGTTGAAAGTTGGTCGCGCCTCATCTCAAACGCTTTGACTTTCTCCACAGGACAAGAGCTGCTATGCTTGTCGTCTGCTAGCTCTGGATGATTTCTACTTCACCACCAACGAAGCCTAGTAAGAATACACGATCGTTGCGAGGTCGGTTGATTACCGTCGGCGAAATCACCTCGATCTTGAAATGAACTTTTTTAGCCGTGGCAGGCCCATTTATTTTAGCTGTGTGGCCACAGCTCCTGCAGGTAAGTGTACTATCACTCACGTCCAGCGCGCCCTCTTTTTCAGCATCACTGCCCGGCCCTGATTCAGTGGTATACCATGGTACGGCACCTGCGCGTGCATCACTAGCACTACGTGTAGAGTCTACACGGCTCTTGCCGGTACGATCATGTACTGAGTGTCTCGGCCAGAGCGACAAATTTTATCGCTGTTGCAGGGGTTTAGTTTGCTGACCCCTCGATGTTTCTCCAAGCGCTGCCACTTACTCCACGAAGTCATACTCACCCCAACTAAGGTAAAACAGTGATGAGGCTTGAGTGAATGGCCATAAGCACGAGAAATGTGCCGGCTGCAACGCCTGACTGATCTCATCGAGTCGAAATTACCGTCGCAGCGACATCAGCGAAGAAATTGCGTCTAGTTCAAAAATTCCAGCTTCCAATAACAGAAAATAGAACTTTGCCGTCACCCTATACTGATGACCATCGTCTATGTCCAATTCCTTGCCTCTGGTACGAGTGCTGGTAAGTAAATACCCCGTTTTATATCAAAAGTCAAACTGCGACAATTTCGATGACGCGGAGGAAGTACAAAAACTGCATTGTACATGTACTAGGGAAACAAAATATAGAAGACTCCCATATACCACGATGACGTCACATCACCACAACATCCACACCACAATTCTAAAATAGTACAGTAATCTGCAATCAGCCACAATTCACAGCAACCATATACTAGTAAGCACTAACAAGGAAAATAGAACCATGTACTTGGAAGTATCCCCGTACAACTTTCCCTGTAACAGTCTTCCACATTCTTCCGCAGATACGGCTAAACGCGGTGGACAGGGGTCGGCAGCCGCCTGCTCGTTAGAACTATTAGTTACAAGACAGAAGAGGCAGCACTTGCATACGTACCAGCGAGACGGCTAATAACATCCTGTCTGCGTTGTTGAAGCTTGGCCCGTGTGTCATCGACTGTCTCCTGTTCCGGGGCGTAGGTAACATGTAGCTGACTGCCAAAGAAGGAACGATTGTCCAGTTTGCGCTTTGCGATCCTGCAGCCGTCAAGACCAAGCATGATAACAATGGCATGAACACGTACTTCATCAATACAGAGAGGCTATGATACACTTGACGTGGACGTGAACGAGAGTGGCTGCATACTCAGATCGACCAGTCACATATTTTCTGTTATTGATGCAAAAAGCCTTTGATTTGAGTTCAGCGTAATGTTGAAGTTGCTGTGGCTCTACGTTATGGAAACGGGACGCGAAGATTCCCTTGATTACTCTTTGCATTCCTATTCTGCTCTACGCTCGTGCAAAGAAATCACATGGAATGTGTACTGGGAATTTCCCGTTCCAGCAGCAGAATCGTACACATTTTCTTGACGTGTGCCGCAACGTAGAGAATCTCATCTAAGCGTAGAAATTTGGACCCAAAAGACGCGAAGCAGTAGACTCTAACCCAGTAGGTTTGACGTAAAGAGACCGTCTCACAACTACAATAGACTGTACATGTATTGATGTGACTCACCTGCCTGCAGAAATGTTCCGGAAAACAACAAGGAATGCTTCCGTGAATTCCTCGCGCGGATAGTCCTCCAGGCGCTTGCAACTGTATCATCCGGGAAAACGGGAAACGAGAACAAAGAAAGCAGCCAGGAGCCACTCAGCACCAATATTCTGTTGGGTCCAAAGAGCCTGTGACCAATACATTACACGTCCTGCATGTGTGCCTTGCACCTCCTGGATGGGCCACTGTGTGCCTTGCACCTCCTGGATGGGCCACTGTGTGCCTTGCACCTCCAGGATGGGCCACTGTGTGCCTTGTACCTCCTGGATGGGCCACTGTGTGCCTTGCACCTCCTGGATGAGCCACTGTGTGCCTTGTACCTCCTGGATGGACCACTGTGTGCCTTGCACCTCCTGGATGGGCCACGGTGTGCCTTGCACCTCCTGGATGGGCCACTGTGTGCCTTGCACCTCCTGGATGGGCCACTATGTGCCTTGCACCTCCTGGATGGGCCACTGTGTGCCTTGCACCTCCTGGATGGACCACTGTGTGCCTTGCACCTCCTGGATGGACCACTGTGTGCCTTGCACCTCCTGGATGGGCCACTGTGTGCCTTGTACCTCCTGGATGGGCCACTGTGTGCCTTGTACCTCCTGGATGGGCCACTGTGTGCCTTGTACCTCCTGGATGGGCCACTGTGTGCCTTGTACCTCCTGGATGGGCCACTGTGTGCCTTGTACCTCCTGGATGGGCCACTGTGTGCCTTGTACCTCCTGGATGGGCCACTGTGTGCCTTGTACCTCCTGGATGGACCACTGTGTGCCTTGCACCTCCTGGATGGACCACTGTGTGCCTTGCACCTCCTGGATGGGCCACTGTGTGCCTTGTACCTCCTGGATGGGCCACTGTGTGCCTTGTACCTCCTGGATGGGCCACTGTGTGCCTTGTACCTCCTGGATGGGCCACTGTGTGCCTTGTACCTCCTGGATGGGCCACTGTGTGCCTTGTACCTCCTGGATGAGCCACTGTGTGCCTTGTACCTCCTGGATGGGCCACTGTGTGCCTTGTACCTCCTGGATGGGCCACTGTGTGCCTTGTACCTCCTGGATGGGCCACTGTGTGCCTTGTACCTCCTGGATGGGCCACTGTGTGCCTTGTACCTCCTGGATGGGCCACTGTGTGCCTTGTACCTCCTGGATGGGCCACTGTGTGCCTTGTACCTCCTGGATGGGCCACTGTGTGCCTTGTACCTCCTGGATGGGCCACTGTGTGCCTTGTACCTCCTGGATGGGCCACTGTGTGCCTTGTACCTCCTGGATGGGCCACTGTGTGCCTTGTACCTCCTGGATGGGCCACTGTGTGCCTTGTACCTCCTGGATGAGCCACTGTGTGCCTTGTACCTCCTGGATGGGCCACTGTGTGCCTTGTACCTCCTGGATGGGCCACTGTGTGCCTTGTACCTCCTGGATGGGCCACTGTGTGCCTTGTACCTCCTGGATGGGCCACTGTGTGCCTTGTACCTCCTGGATGGGCCACTGTGTGCCTTGTACCTCCTGGATGGGCCACTGTGTGCCTTGTACCTCCTGGATGGGCCACTGTGTGCCTTGCACCTCCTGGATGGGCCACTGTGTGCCTTGCACCTCCTGGATGGGCCACTGTGTGCCTTGCACCTCCTGGATGGGCCACTGTGTGCCTTGCACCTCCTGGATGGGCCACTGTGTGCCTTGCACCTCCTGGATGGGCCACTGTGTGCCTTGCACCTCCTGGATGGGCCACTGTGTGCCTTGTACCTCCTGGATGGGCCACTGTGTGCCTTGTACCTCCTGGATGGGCCACTGTGTGCCTTGTACCTCCTGGATGGGCCACTGTGTGCCTTGCACCTCCTGGATGGGCCACTGTGTGCCTTGCACCTCCTGGATGGGCCACTGTGTGCCTTGCACCTCCTGGATGGGCCACTGTGTGCCTTGCACCTCCTGGATGGGCCACTGTGTGCCTTGCACCTCCTGGATGGGCCACCGTGTGCCTTGTACCTCCTGGATGGGCCACTGTGTGCCTTGCACCTCCTGGATGGGCCACTGTGTGCCACTTACTAGTACTAGTTACTACTAGTTACCACTACAGTGAAACAGTTCAGTAAAACGTAGTAGTACCTCCAGCGGGCAACACACAAATCAGTACTGTATAGCCAAGGGTACTGTATGTCCAAAGTCCAATTACTGGGAAAGGACTCGCGGAGTCCTCAAAAAGTACTTCATATCCGACACACAGGAAAAGGTATGTTATAACCAGTACACATTGTCATATACTCGTACTACATGCTGCACTGCTTCACTGTACATGTACACACGGACAACTCGAACAACTCGACTACAGTAAAACCTATCAAGGCGACCACCTGGCCTTGAGCACTACTGGATTCAGGACCAAAGGATGTCATTTCCACTGAATTTTCCAGTCAAACGCCCATGGATAAGGGGGCCACCTGCGCACAGGGACACCATGTGTAACTGTAAGGTCACCCTGAACAGTCTCCTTAGACAGGTTTCACTATATGCTATGTTACCTGATTCCGGAATACTAGTACTGCTGTGTATGCATTCACAGTGACTGCAGGGCGGGGGGGGGGGGGGGGGGGGGTCTGCATCTACTAGTACCCTACTCCAGTGCAGCAGCATGCCATGCAAACTGGTTACCCGACGAGCAAGTGTAGGGTGTGCATATGTAGCTAACGGTCTTGACCAACATACTCCGTGTAGTGTACAGCAAGTGACTGTGTGCATAGTGTGTGTGGGGGGGGGGGAGAAAGAGGGAGGGAGGGAGAGAGGGAGAGGGAGAGAGAGAGAGAGAGAGAGAGAGAGAGAGAGAGAGAGAGAGAGAGAGAGAGAGAGAGAGAGAGAGAGAGAGAGAGAGAGAGAGAGAGAGAGAGAGAGAGAGAGAGAGAGAGAGAGAGAGAGAGAGAGAGAGAGAGAGAGAGAGAGAGAGAGAGAGAGAGAGAGAGAGAGAGAGAGAGCATGCGTGCGTGTGGAATGAATGCCATTCTCTCTATCTACACTATGCTGTACCTGAGTGAGCTGAACTGGGTGCAAAGCTGTGTAAGCTCAGTGTCAACATTAATCGCCGGCACGTTGAGAATGAGCAGGTAGCGCGACTCTTGGTTTACCGTGTATGCCTGCAAAATAAATCAAGCAGCCGCACAAAGGGTAAAAACCACTAAAACCAGGTGGCATTCCATCGCCCAAGAGCGCTCAAGACCCACACAGGGCGGAGCTTTCCTCACGTACGGTGATGGGTAGGGAGCATCTTGATTTCTACGCTGTTAGGGGCGAAACTGCCATTTAGCGTGCATGGCCTATAACATTACACGGGTATTGACTATTGTTGTGTAGGACATGGTTGCTACCGTATATAAATGAATTAAAATGATTAATTTTGGTGGTGGTGGTGGTGGGGGTTGCAATAAACGGCAATGGCCGGCCGTCCCTCAATAGTACACTGAACCATTTACACCTTGATTTTATACGCACGAGAATCTGCACGAAAACACTCAGAATTGTCGGTAACAGCTAAACGATTTCCATGGAATTTCCAGTGCAGCTTGGCTGAATATATTTAAAAAAATGTGAACTGAACTTCGAAACATACGTAGTAAAGAATGTCTAACTAAAGCAGTAGCTCGGACGAGCTCCTATATCCTACCAAAAACTGAAGCACAATGACTTGCTGGATAGACATTTCATTCTAGTACACTACGGACTCTAACGAAAGCAGTCAGATACCAGTACGCAATACAATACTTGGGATAAACCGATTAGGAAAATAGTAGAACATGTGGAGTTGTGTCTCACCTTCACCGCGCGTTCCCATCTCGCTTCTCTGTAATTTGGTCGAGAGGCAGACACCTCAGATTTCTGGTGGTGTGGCCGTTTACGCATGTCGTTATAATACAAGACAGCAGCAGCACAACCAGTTTACCAAGTGCATGTACAAAGTACAATCTGAAATAATTGGTGCCAAACAAATCTCGAGCAAAATCATTGTGCAAACGCCACGTGATTTTTGGGGATTTTTGAAAAATGCCAGAAAATGCCAGAAAAATCTCGATCTCGCAGTACGAGTTGATTTGTAAAAATGTTACATGGCATTATTTATTATTTTACAAATCGAGTAAAATATCACTGTTGAGGACGATTGCATTCTTCCCATGAAGTGTTTAGCGGAATTGTTTTCTTCCACGGCCTTGTGAGATGTCAATCATGGATCGAAATTCGTGAATTTGTGGTCAATGAGGTAAAATATCCCTCAATGGATGCTTGAAGGACGTCCAAGAGCCAGCGAGAATATTCTACGGCAGGTGGAAACCCTAGGCTGGTCACCGATGCCAGCATTGAGTCTGTCACACCGTCAAAGTAGCAGGGCTGAAGAAGAGATTAGCCAAAAAGGTGAAGGTCAGAAACTGCAATTTTGACAAAAGGTGTCTTTCACTCACCTATCATGAAAGGTGATTCAAATCCAAGTCCGAAGCTGCTGATGCTTATGGCATACAGGTTAATAATTAGCTGTTCAGTAGAGCTGCGTATGAAACTCAGCTTGCTACCTCAGAAGTGCTGGTAGAGATTCACGATGGCAAAGTGCAAATTCAGGAAATGCGGCATGAATGTATGTTGGGTGTTGACGGCAGAGCACCAATTGAGGTTGGTCTGCAGTCTTTTTCCAACACAGAAGTATTATGAATCAGGTGAAGAAGTCACTGCACTTGTCTTGGAGAGTATGGAAGCCCCAACATTGTCAGTATGTGCCGGTTAAATGCACTGTGGCCCAGATGCACAAAGGCACCCTGTCGTGGGACGGCCGGCGCGCATCATGGTTGGTATTTTGCTTAGTGTGGTTATTTCACGTAAGAGGATGCACTGCCAGTTGAAATAAATGGAGCAGCAAGATAAGGTCTGCGTTCTCATGCTCTACAATGCCGGCAGGCGGTCAAAGATACCCTACCGTTTGGAACCGCAATTGACGACGTACAGAAACCAATACGTAGGGCAACCTGCAGAACCAGTCTGCTTTCTCTGCATGTGACTTGCTTCAGATGTATCTTGATTTCCCATTGCAAGCTTATTGACACATTAAGGTCATAGTTGTTGATGTTAGACCCTATTTTACTGACTTGTAAAATTGTGTACACACTTTTTCTGGGTGAAAAAATGCATGCAAATCAACCCCACACTGTGTCTCTCATGTTTGTGGTGTTCGATCAAGAAATCCATACGTGGATAGAGGACATACATAGTGACAGAATGAGACCATGCACACTTCAAAACTCGCTAGGGCAACGGAATGATAGCCTTTTTTACTTTCATGTAAAATTATTACAAATCACCTCGTACTGGCGCATGGCCGGCTGGTCTGTTTCGGCATGTCAGATGTAGGCTACTGAGTATTATATTATTAGAGTTTACATGCAGTTGTTCAACTACAATGTACATGATTGTACTTCTACTTTCTTGCATGTATTGTATGTACCAGCAAACCCTGAGTACTTACATTGCATAACCCCATAAAAATCACTTACTGTACAAAAGTAGTCTGTATCTTTGACTTGAAACCAAAACCGGGCCTTCAGGCAGAATTTCCCGGCAAACTCCGACTTGAAGGAAACATACCCTGATGGCATTGCAGCCACTTCGACCAAGCCGAGCCTATTTAATTACAAGCAATTTCCCTGGGCTACCGGTAACCCGGAGGTGGAAAATAATGCCGAGCTTCCGAGAACTGATGTAGCTTGCAGAAACGGTTGGGCTTTTCAAACCGTAGGCTGCTTTGTCACTTGTCACGAAAGATACCCCCCCCCCCCTCCGGATCTCTCTCTCTCTCTTTCCTCCATTAAATACACTGCTGTCCGACACATGCAACCTCGGCCATCACCACGGCTTCAAATCAACACAATACTTCCCTGGTTCCCGGACTACATGTATATGATTGGCTAATGCAGTCCGAGAATCTGACGGTGCTGGCCCGTGGGCCCGGCAGATAAGGCTTTGAAGATGACACAGTGGACAGTGGCATACGACTAGTCCCTCGCTACCAGATCACATCACGGCTCCGATAATATTACGTGCACACGTATTATGATTACACCATGCCAACGTGGAATAAAGAATAAACTGAGAACAGTCACCGGGTGTATTCTAACTTTTTAAAAGTAAACCGAAGTCACCATGGTCACGGTCTCAGTGTAATAAAGCCTTTCTCATTATAGAAGCCTGTTTTGAATAGAAGCCTGATTTTTCAAGATACACCGTCGGCACGGCATAAGCCTGGTTTTATTGTTGCCACACATAGAAACACCCGGCAGGTTTGAATAGAAGCCTGATGTGAATAGAGGCCTGACATGAATAGAAGCCTGGCCCTGATATCGGCTTCTACAGGAATACGCCCAGCTTTACTCGACATTACGGTGTGCAGCAACTGGCACTGGTTATGGGAGAGACAAGCAGCAGTGCTGACCAATTACAAATTTACAATATCAGTGGTGGTATAGGGACAGTATGACAGAGGCATGTATGACTCCGGGAAGCTCAGAGTCCGCAATCGGAATACTATAATCCAACTACACCCTGTATTAGGCTATAAGCAGTGACTGGGAACTCTTGTCAACAGACATGATCCATGCGTGCAGTATGTTGCTGGGCCATGGGGGTGGGTTTTTTGGAACACTTGGGAAAAATATTCATTGTGTTTATTTTGCCCGTAAAAGAGGTTATAGCGCTATACTACAAAAAAGAAGAAGAAGAAAGTATGTTTTTGGCTGCACAGTACTCATCAGAAGAATACTACAGTCCATTTCAAAACTATAGTAGTATAGACGCGTACGAGTACCTAGGCAAAAACCGTTATGCCAGCATCTATACCACATAAAATCTGTGATCACTTTGTGCATAATTTTTTCTAAATTGGGCGTCTGTTATCCAATCGTTTAGAAACTATATGAGAGTAATTGTGGAGCGGACCGGAGCAATATTCCGAAAACTATTCTCAAAAAGTTCCAGCCAAATTTGAAATATTTCACAAACACTATAGCTTTGAAATGGACTGTAGTATAAAATATTCGTTCGTTCGTCAAAGCAATATTCGAGAGAACATTTGTTCGAAGAAAACACCATTCGTTGCATCACTAGTATCTACATGTGTGCATGCCTGTCATGCGCATGCGGCATTGTGAGAGTTACTTACCACGTACATGTATATGCTGTAACACCATTCATGGCATTGTTTCCCAGCGGCTCTACACTCCTGATGATAGGCATAGACTGGAAATGTTGGATGAATGAAAAGAACTGAGTTTCGGTGAGCACCACCGCAATTATTTGAGTCGTAGCCACTAGCACTACACCTTTTTAGTATTTGAGGTTACACTTAAAGGGCAAAATCAAAAGTTCACCAGTTGTAGTCTTCGGGGTGCTGAGTCGAATGGTCGTGGTCCGAGGAAGCTGAGACGCTCCCTTCCTACTTTAATCCCAATCGAACTCGCGCACTTCCACCGAAACTGGGTGACTGCGCCCTACTAGATGGGGATTTGTATGCAAAATGTCACTAAAAGCGCCATTTCGTTCTTATAAAAGCACGGATGACCGCGATTGGCCCATATGTTGTAGTCTTTTGGACGCTGAGTCGACTGGTTTTGGTCCGAAAAGGCTGCGATGCAGCGTTCCTCCTTTATTCCCAATCGAACATGGTTGAATAAGCGGTCACGTGATCCTGCGTACACCAGTCACCTGGTCACCGTGCCTGCAGGGTACAACTTACTAGCCTGTTTGACCTTTTTTGGGTGCACTCCTGTCACTCGAGTTGAACTCGAGTTGAACCTTGGTGTGAAAGTTGTCGCCTGCTGGCGTGGTGACCAGGTGATTTGGGCATCCAGGAGCACGTGACCGCTTCTTCAACCATGTTTGATTGGGAATAAAGGAGGAACGCTGCATCGCAGCCTTTTCGGACCAAAACCAGTCGACTCAGCGTCCAAAAGACTACAACATATGGGCCAATCGCGGTCATCCGTGCTTTTATAAGAACGGAATGGCGCTTTTAGTGACATTTTGCATACAAATCCCCATCTAGTAGGGCGCAGTCACCCAGTTTCGGTGGAAGTGCGCGAGTTCGATTGGGATTCAAGTAGGAAGGGAGCGTCTCAGCTTTCTCGGACCAAGACCATTCGACTCAGCACCCCGAAGACTACAACTGGTGAAATTTTGATTTTGCCGTAACTTCCCCTTTAATTCAATTTTAATTCTGATACGCTCTTGATATCAATAGCATGCTCAGTTAAGAGGCTGATTATAGCTGAACATGATAGAAATTCATGAAGGCATAATTGCGGTACTACCGTAAAGTACCGTTGATCCCCCCCCCCCCCCACGCCAATGTCGCTTCCCAGCTGGGTTTTCGGCAGGGGGCAGGAATTAGATCAAGGCTGTCAAGTGCAGTACGATGTACAACAACGTAGAAGTTCAGACTCGATGTGCTGAATTGTGCACATTTGTGGGATAATGAGGTAACAAACCGGGAGTTTTAGACGGTTTCGCGACCTCAGACCACTAAATTCGAGAGGAGAAAAAGCATTGTTATTCTGGAAGGAGTTCTTGAGTAACTGACAGGGAAAAACTAGGACCGAGAGAGAAAACCCTAAAAGAGGAGAGAAGAAAATGGCAACCGTAAAAGGGATGATGCGCTACGGTACAACGTTACCGTAAAATGCGTAGTAGTACCAGCGGTTGACACTTTGGGCAACTCGTTAGTACGGCGTGCAATGCAAATAAGGCAACGATAAAATATAATGAGAAAAGCAGTGGAAAACAATAAATTTGATTGCCGGGGTCCTGTGACTGAGTGGAGACGCCACACATTTTCATCCTGGATTGGCAAATATTGTGTACAGCAGTGCATGCGTCGGTTCAACATCGTATTTTCGTTGTATACGCCGAAGTCGCTTCAAAGGTAGAAAATCGACAGGGGGCGGGAATTAGAGAGGGGGCGGATCAACGGTACTTTACGGTATGTCTTCATGAATGTCTGATGTACCGAGACCATTGCAATTCTGGCGATATTTGAAAGCCCAATGTGCAAAACAGTAACTCTGGGCTGGCACATGAAATCTGACCTCATGACTGACTATAAAGCAGAGCAGAGGTCACAGCACAGGACAGTGTTTATAGTGCTACCAAGAGTATATTATATCTTGGTGCTACATGTAGAGCCGCACACCTTCAGTGCTGTTCATACAATCACTACACGTGTACATTACATGAGGTCGGATTTCATCTGCCATCACTGCATGCACTCTGCATAATGTTTAGCCAAATTTGGGATAAAAACCCAAAAGACTACAGGCAAGGAGTTGAGTGGTCTTGATCTGAGCAGGCTAACATTATGGCGCATCATCCACCTTAATAATTCCCAATGCATCGATCATTCGGGGCATAGGTGATATCAAGAGGGCATAATCCCCATGGGTTATGTACGAGCGTACTCTTGATGATATCACAGAATTCCAGATGATGACACCGAAGTGGGCCACTGGCATCCTTCAAATTCATTTTGAGTGCATACACTGCACATACCCAGCTTCTTTGGAGCAAAGGAGCGAAGTCTCAGCGCCCCAAAGGACAACTGGTTCAGAAACTTCCATCCATGCAATACTTCCCATTTCCGTTCGCCTAATTTGGACACTTTCACAGCACCCGTTGAAGCGGTGGCCGCAATGATGTCACAGGCTCAATCGGTGTAAATATGGAGCACACACACACAATAGTGAAAGCTCATGAATGTTGCGCCAGGGCCGCCTCGGACCAAGACCATACTTCAGTAATTTTGATTCAGTGTCCAGAAGACGACAGGATCTGAATGTTGAGTTTACGCCAAAGTTCCCGTCCACCCAGTGCTTTCACACAGCAACAGCGTTGACCCATCAAAGACACAGTCTAGCATCACAGTACAAGGAGGGCTTTGTCAGGGTTGTTCTTCTATATCATAAAATATAACTACAGTATGTCCTAGCATAAGTCGACTTCTGTCCAGTAGTTCGGCCATAACAAGTTTATTGTACTAACAAAAGCAACATCTTTCTTAGGAAAAGCTTGATCTATCTTCTCTCTAACCATGTGTAAATTTGTAGAAATTTCGTTTTGAGGCCAGCACCTCCTGTCTTTCTGCTGGAAAATAACATTGGTGCGCCGTTTAATAAACATATAGACTATATCCAGAATGTGTCATTTCAGCTGGAGGAGGATGGGAGGAACACTGGGACCGGGAATGGATTGCCCAAAAGCAATGGGGCAAAGGTAATTCGCTAAGGGGAAGATGACGATTGCAAACACTGGTGGAAACGAGGATAGCAAAGAAGGCAGCGGCATGATTTAAAATAAGACAAAAAGGAAGCGCGTACGAAATCATAGGGAAATATCCCATTGCTGCGATGCATGGTTCACATACCTCCCACTCTGGAGTCTGGGGCCGGGTGCTTCGGTGAAGTAGTCTGTAGCTCAGGCTGAAAGCACCGCGTCAACAACACCACACAGATCAAACACCGGGTCTTCTTGGAAATCACGAACGCCGGAGTTACACCATGTGCGTGTGTGTGTGTGTGTGTTCTGTCCGCCGTCCAGCCAGGAATGCGAACCAGACAGAGGTGTTGATACCAGCGGAGGGAACAACTGCTCTACTGACCGTGAGCCTTGGCCGAGTAGAGAAGAGAGCCAGAACCAGCAGTGAATCCGTATGCCAGGATAGAGAACGCCACAGACAGCTTCTTCATCATTGACTACAGCAACAAGAGAAGAACCAGCCAGGCAGCCAGGTAAACAAATCAATGCACAAAATACAACAGTGACACTCAATCCTGGATAAAACATGAAAAATAAAAATAAATTATTGTCTTCTCCTTGCATACACTATGATACTGAGGACGTCACAATGATCAATTTCATTGGCATACCGTATAAGCCCGTAACAAGACTCTGGGCGGGAATGTTAGTGAAGGTCCAGAACGTGGGTGTCAATTTGGGCCCGGACGCTAATATGCGCCCGGGCGTTATTTCGGACAAGTGAAATCAGACTTATTTTCACATCATGCCGTACTGCCGCATGTACGTATACGGATAGCAGAATGTACGGTACACTATGTTATAGTACAGTACCGTACATGCACGTGGAACTGTGCATGCACTGCACTGTGTACTGGGCCTGTGATTTCATCCATGGGCGTTTACGCGGAGGTGGGCTAGAAAATGGGACAAGAGTCTTGACACCCGGCACCTGGGCGTGTACACGGGCAGCGGGCGTTATACATGTACTGGGTGGGCGTTAATATGGGCTTTTACGGCATTGCGGGTTGACCGTGCCTTCCCTGTATCAAGAGTAATCCTGTCAAGTCAGGAAAGTGTGCACGGCAACCATGGAATGTACAGCTATGGCAAGTCTTACTCTACTACAGTCAACTTGGCTAAGAACGACTGCGCATATAACCACAATACGCGGAATAACGACAGAATTTCCGTGCCCAGAGCAAAGTCCCATCTAACCGTATTACGTATAATGAGACTTCAGGTGTAAGACACTTCGCGAATAAGGACACTTTTCCGATGCCCCACCGAGTGGCGTTACACGCAACGTTGACTGTATTCTCTCTTTTGTTGAAATTCCACTCTGTATTTCTCTTCTTTGTTCAACTGACTAGCTAGTGAGTCATAGTGCCTTGATTGCCGTTCTTCGTGGATTTTATCAGGCACATTGTTTCGTACTCAGTTCATTTCGTTTGCCCCCACGCAAGAGGCGTGAGTAGCAGAAGCAGCAGCGGCAAACTGTACACTTACATTCTCCATGGCGGTCATCGTCTCGTCCTTAGCACTCATATCACCTGCAGTCACAAAGCAGTCACAGAGCAGCAGCCGCAGTCACAGCCATTTTTCAAGAGAAAAATCACAGAGAAGATAGGGAAATGCGGACAGATGCAGAGCGGCAAGAGCAACAGAAAGTGAGAGAGGTAGCGGGAGCTGGGGAGAGGGAGATGGAGCGAGAAAAAGAAAGAGAGACTATGACGTCTGGTAAGAATATGACGATGATCTTGATTTTTGACATTCTTCTCATGCGGTTTGGCAGGACTTGCTGCACCGGTCCGACGACTCGGAAAGTACAGCGGATGATTTGTCCAGTAGTCAATATCTACTTTGCAATACAATACTAGTATATTCCTTATAGCGCAAACGTCAATCTCAGGCCAATCTAATGGAGAGAAATCCCCAACTTTGAACAAAGCTTGACCAACACCAGGCACAATATAACCCGCACACACCATGGACACGAACGGTACGCTTGAATGCAGCGATGATGCAGTATGCATGTCATACTGTGCGCAAACGGATGCATTCATTGGCCATCAGGTTCAGTGCGTCAGAGCACAAAACCCAATGCAACATACCTTGACTCTTCTTCCTGAACTCCATGTACCCCCAGAAGAGAATCATGCAGCCAACCCCTGCACCCAGAACGCCATAGGCCGCGCTGGAATTGAATGCTGCGAAGCGCGTTGCCTCATCGATTCCCAGAAACAGAGCAGTCCCTGAAAAAATGTTTAAAAAATAGCAACAGAGAAACACCATTGCAAGGAATCTACTGCTTCTAGCACGGCTATATACCTGGATCGTGTTGTTACCATGGTGTTCGCGCGCGCGCGCGCGCGTGTGTAGTGTGCGTGTGTAGTGTATGCGTGTGTGTGTGTGTGTGTGTGTGTGTGTGTGTGTGTGTGTGTGTGTGTGCGTGTTTGTATGAGTGTATTGCATTTGAATTTATGGATCCTCCATATGCCTAAGCAAAAATTGAGAGAGTCTTCGACTCTCCTTGCGTGTGCATACAGTCCACTCCTTATAATTATAACGAACACCATTGTGCAAGAGAATTAGTTCCTTGTAGCCGAAGTTCTATACAGTATAACAGAAACGCACTCACACCATACATGTACATGTAAGGAGCATGTCATGATTGTCATGTGGCCCATGCCGGTATGAGTACACTTTGGTACAGTCAAATCTGTCGTAAGCGACCGCCCCTTGGTGCAAGAAAAAAGCGGTCTCTTACGGCAGATGGTCTCTTACGGCAGATGGTCTCTTACGGCAGATGTATGGTAAATCCGGCATACCGGGCATGCGTATATGCTTCCATGTACTCAAATCGATGAGAATAATGTGATTTTTAATATCATTTTATTGGATATTCAATAGAATATAGGGGTGCACAAACCCAAGAATAGTGCACATACCAGGGCTAATCTTTTACATGTTCAGCCAGCTGTCAAGGCTTCCCTGTTCAAGTTCGGACTTCAGTAGATGGACACTGCCTGGACTTGAGAGCTACAGCGCAGCCTCAGTACAGGCCAGGGCCAGTCGATCGCACTTGCAAGACAGCGCATTTTCACACCTTGCAGTTGACAGCGCACTGGCAAGTACAGTTTCGCACCTGACTGAACCTGGGTCGCGGTCGCTTACAGCAGATTTGAATGCAGCCACCGTGCATGAAATCGCGGTCGCTGGTCGCGCACAGCAGATGGTCGCTCTGGACAGGTCAGTTTGTATGTGAAACCGTCGGTGCACGGAAAATCGGTCGCCTACAGCAGAGGTCGCTAACGGCAGATTTGACTGTATCATGCGGCCCCACAAGAAACTTAATTGGTTCGCTACAAATGAAAACAGTTCACTACAAAGGGTCACTATTGTTACTTTTGTATGGGTTCAAGCAGGGACATGGACAATGGTTCGCTATACACCACGAAATTTGCTATGTGCGAATTCGTTCTAAGCGGAGTCGACTGTATTTCAGAATGTACTACAGTGTGTGTGTGTGTGTGTGTGTGTGTGTGTGTGTGTGTGTGTGTGTGTGTGTGTGTGTGTGTGTGTATGTGTATGTATGTGTATGTGTGTGGGTGTGTGCGCGCGCATGCGCGTGCTGGTTTTATTCATTTTCATTTCCACGCTGAGCTACTGAAGCACGGTTTTCGGCTGTTCGGCCATGTCTGCAAAAACTCTTCAGTGCCAATCGGCCAAATTAACTGTGTGGTGCCCAGCCCAAAGACAGGTGACTTGAGCAAGTGTGATACCTGGAGAGGCAATGCCTTGATCAAGCCAGTCTTTTTTAATGCTTTCTTGTCTTTGTAGAAGAGCAAAATTAGCAATGTAGGGACAAACATCAGTAGTATGTGACCTGCATTCATGCATCGGTGGTTAGTGTGCAAAGGAAATAACAACATACAATAAGCAAAAACCATTTACTCAGTATCCAGGGGCGTCGGAAGGCAATTTAGTGTGGTACGGTCAGCCATCTGAAGTACAATTTACTCGTGGGTGAGGGGTGGCTGAGCCGAACATTTCGGAAATTTAGAGCCCAAATCAGTGGATTTTATTGATTCACGGGGTACTTGGGACAGATAGTGGTACGGTCAATACCGTAGTGACCGTACCGTGTGCGACGCCCCCTGGTATAATTCGATCAGTATCACTGTCACTCAGTATCATTGCCACTCGGTAACATTCGATCAGTATCATTCGATTAGTATCGTGCCTCCATACTTACAGGCAAGGAACTGCACGAGAACAGCATTGCCACGATGGAACATGGTAAACATCGCACGCCTGCACAAAGACACACACACACACACACACACACACACACACACACACACACACGGCAATGTAATAAGATCACGTGTGTATCAAGTTTACGTCCTGCGCCAGTTCACATCACAGTGCTACCGGGTCTAGGACTGCACAGCGGCCGACGTGGCATTCACTGGCTTGATCAGATTTCACTGAGCACCGCTGCACTGTAGTCTGTAGTTAGTACAATCATGTATTAAACCTGGCTACAGTGAAACCTGTCGAAGACGACCGCTCAAGGGACCTGTAAAACGTGGTCTCTGTTACCAGGTGGTCTCCTTAGCCAGGGTCATTTGACTGGAAATAGCATCCCTTGGTCCTGGTTTCAGTGGTCTTCTAGGACAGGTGGTCACCTTATCCAGGTGGTCACCTTGACAGGTTTTACTGTACCTGGGTACATACTGGTATATAAGTTCAAAGATCATACTGAAGTAGGAGAACCCGTTGCCCTTTTAGCAGGTACTGTGTGAGTTCCACTAGCTCCTGCGTTTGCTTGGCATTAGGTGCAGTCTGTTTGCATGCCCGAGTGTGTTGATTCATGGCGGGGTGAGTGGGTGGTTGACTGTTGGGTGGTCGGCTGTTGGGTGATTCTATAGCTACGCTATCTTTCCATGTATCCGATACAATCACCACAACTGATTAGGCATTTTCCTTTTGATATTGCGTTCTGATACATGCAATGTCACTTTAGCCAATAATTATATTCTTACACCCAGTCATTCTATAGCCAATACAGACTGAGTACACTATAGGTATCAGGGGGTTCTGGGACAGTTGCACCGTCACAGGATGAAATTCATGAAACCATGCAAATTATTGCCAATTTTTCTGAATCAAGTGACAAGTACTTTTGACCTGTACCGCATGACCTTTGACCTCTTCCGGTACTTTTTTCTTTTTCTTCTGTGATGATGAGCGGATTCGAACCTGTGACTTATGGTTTTAAATACTGGAAGAGTTGTTCTTCTTCCTTCTCTCCTCTGTACCAGAGAAATAGAAGACAGGTGTGTGCTGGCAGGGTCGTTAAACTTTGTGCCCGCTCAGTGGGAAATTTTTGCAAATCGTTACACTTTCAACTCTTGCAGTAGTTCAAAAGTTGCGGAAGACATGTTATTATAACGAGTCGCAAATTTAACGATCGTCCAGAATCCATACGTTAACGATCTTGCCGTCTTCAGGCATATCCACACATAACACACATGCCACACATGAGGCATTACAGCCTCAACAGATCTTATAAGTAGTCTGCATGAAAACAACTTGCAGCTCTTCTTTTCTGAAGACTTGTGGATCCCCGGTGCCGCGAACTTATGATGAAATTGGTGTGACTATGACGTCAATCTTTCAGAAAGTTTTTGATATATCTTGCACGTTGCTCTCATTACTGTTTGTGATTTTGCTGCCTATGTTTGCGAAAGATCTCTACTGTTCGTCCTCATAACCTTTGAACCTTTGACTTATGTATCCTACTTGTATAGGAATCCTGGTGTTCTCGAATTTCTTCATTTCCACTATGGAACGCTCGGAGTCACTGGAACCCTCTCCCAAAAGGTCAAAGCTCAGTTTTGATCAGGGTACACTACTGGACAGCTTGGTAGTTTCGTTTATCGACCTCAGAGCAACCTCATCAATGTTCTTTCCTTTCTCTCCGACATCACTGTGAATTTGAGAGATTTGGAAGGGATCATGGTCGATGCATCCCCTCTGAGAGCAGCACAGAGAGTATGGTGTTGCTCAAGTAGGCATGCTCTGTACCAGTCTTCAGACCGAGAATTGGTAGAGGGCGCTACCTATAGTGAACATTGAACAAGGACCTGAATCGACGAATGACTATGACTACGACATGATGCCTCACACAGCGTTGCTGTACGTGAATGAAGGTGAACAGATGTTCGACATCAGACTACTGTTAGGTTCACAATTCCATGTATGCACGCACTCACACACCAATGACCTCTCCCCCATAATTGTATGCATGTACACACGCACTCTTACACACAACACTGCATGCACCCATTCCCATTCCCGCTTCTCGAATACGCTACGACTTCTTGCTCTCGCACTCTCCCCTCACTTTCCCGCATTCCCGTATAATTTGTTTGGCTTGGGTAGCTGCATTCGCGCTCTCGTACATTCATTGCCATAGCTACCCAGGCCCTTCATAACCTCGTGTCTTCAACTTTCTCATTCTCAATCTCATCATCTCGAGTCCCTCGTGCGACCTAAGAACCTTGACTTCTGCCGTGCCTGTGTGCGTGGCGCGAGTCAAAACACTACAGAGAAATGAAGATCAGCTTCAAGAAGAAGACCATCATACACTACTTCCAATCGACAGTATGGACTTGGCAGCATTAACCAACCTGATGTTTTTAAACAGGTTGGTTGAAAGGACTGTACTTTCTGCTTCAGAAAGGTCATTCTCTGTTTTTGGAACACCAAAAAGATACTGCACCATGATAACATGTTGCAATGTCTTTGAGTTGTGGCCCGGGGAAACCCTGGTGATCAAGAGGGCAAGGCACTCGCAGTCGCAAGGCCTGGTGGAGCAGGCGAATGCCACGGTGAAGAGGCTCATTGGTGCTTGTTGTGATGACAGGCATAGGCATGCACAGCGTTCAGGTTGGTAACTGCAAGATCAGCCTTGAATGATGATGATTCCTCTGCCAATAAGCCAGCCCCATAGGCTCAGGACAATCAGACACGAGACATTGGCAATAGTAGTGGTGATACTGAACATGTTGACGGAGAACACATCGTCCTTGCCACATCCGAAAAGCATTCAGAAGTGAGGAAGGATAAGCTCGCGGCAATCAGACAAGAGACATTGGCAGTAGTAATGGTGATACTGAACATATGGATGGAGAACACATTGTCCTTGCCATGTCTGCCAAGCATTCAGAAGTGAGGAAAGATAGGCTCGCGGCAATCAGGCAAGAGACATTGGCAGTAGTAGTGGTGACACTGAACATATGGACGGAGAACACATCGTCCTTGCCATGTCCGACAAGCATTCAGAAGTGAGGAAGGAGGCAAATATCCTATAGTCACATCTCAAGAAAGGGACCGTCCAAGCTTATCAATTGTTTTTTTAAGCGATTTTTTTCTGTTTTGAGGTAGATGGGTTTGAGGAGTTTTACCTGGAACATATTATTATTGAATGCACACGAAATTGCCCAAGTATACTACTATACTGGGTGCCAAACATTGAAAAAAAATATTATTTTTGTTTTATATTCATGTAGCATTTTCCATGCTCCTGCATTATGTACAATACAACGGAAATCCTGGCAATTGCACACTGTACATAGTAACAACTTACTTCTCGCCATCTGGAGGAGGCCGCAGGGCAGCACCGATCAGCTGAAAACACACACACACACGCAGACAGACAGACACACACCAACACACATGCACACACTCTGTACCTGTGACAATGCACTAAAGTAGGCCCTCTGTTTACACCTGTAGGCCCTCTGTTTACACCAAGTCCCTTGCCGTCATACTTGCCCGTTAATCTTTCCTGCCCCCAGGAGGAAAGCACACCCAATGCTCTGACTACCACGGTCAAGTGACACCGAGAGCAACTCACATGGGAAGGCTGCAATACAACGTGAATGACTTCTAATTTTAAACCATCCCCAACCACCGTGCAATGATCACCCTAACTGCCCAGTCATGCATTATAACACACACACACACACACACCCGCCCACACACAATAAGTTATTTTCCTCTCAGTCTTACCTGAAGGCCGGTCAGGACTAGGACGGTCAGGCCAACAGCGGAATGGGCACTAGGCTGTTACAAGCGTAGTGCAAGAAAAAACAAACGGCAGAAGAGATGACAGCAATGATGATGGGCAGTAAAAGTAGGGATGAAAGGAATGTTTGAGTGCAAGTTAAAGAACACCGTGTCCATTAGCTGCATTTCGTGGGTGTGAACTCCGTGTACGTCAATATAAAGCTCCAGATTGGCCCTAAATGAGCAGTGCAGTAGCGAACACTTCGTCACTTGATCCCGTACACACTTGCACCAGCACACACGGCTGGCTGACACCTTGTAAAAACATTGAAAATCACACCCGCAAGGCTCACTGCATCATGAAAATTACGTCACCTAATACTTGGAATTCTGCCGGGACAGCACTGCATGTGTGGGAGTTGCGTACCCTTCGGGGTTATGTCCTCTTCAGGGCCTGCTCTAGACATTCAACACAGCCCGGTCAGAGTGTACCTGGCGCATGCAGGTCAGCCGGGTCAGATCATCCGGCAGAAAAACAACCAAAAAGCCTGCTCAAAACTTGCAACTGTGTCAAAAGCTATAGCCAAAGTTACGCTTTTGACTGCCTGCCCCATCGACTTTCAATGTCCTGACTTCCTGCTCGCCGCTGGCCAGCTCGCGCTCGAACCAGTTGACCCAGGCCGAGTTTCTGTCGCTTGTAGACTGTAGTGTGTACGGTTGCGCTAGATTTGCAACAGATGGTGTCCCCGAGTCGTAAAATACCGGTATTTTAGGAATCCATTGTCAGTTTGAGACATTTTTCAGCCGGGTCAGACTGGACCCGGTGTTATCTGTTCAGCCAGGTCGTGCAGTTCCCCAGCCGGGCGCGTGACCCGGCTCTCCAGCAGGCCCTGCTCTTGATTTAGGGCCATATCCTCAAAGTTGATTTGCTCGCGGTCACGTGTCAGTGTTGCAACTTGGACACTTGAGGTGGGGAACCCCGAGTATCAAGTCATGCTCCTGTAGTGTGATTTCGCAATCTACCGTTGTGTGTGTCGTCTGGTTGGCAGTAAACGTCACTCACCTTCCAGGTTCCAGCATGAACACCAATGACAATGGCACCAGAGAGAGAACACAAGACAGAGATCAGCATGGTGATCCAGTGGACTTTGAACCAGGCACCACCGCCTCCGGCGGCACAGCGCATGAAGCGAGCGTTGAACATGCCGATCCCGGACAATGCTACCCAGGCGTAAATCATCACGCCGCCTGCGTGTGGCACACCGGATAGCAAAGACACACACAAGACACATGCAAAGACACACAAACACACACACACACACACACACACACACCAACACCCCAAAACACACACACAAACATGAGTGCACAGAACAATTTCTTAGCTGCTGCCACGAGTAAAAGAAAAGCAACGGAGGGCGTGTTTTAAATTTAGGCAAACCAGGCACGTAGATAACACCACAAACACACACACGCGCGCACGCACACCTGACAACGCAAGTTACAAAGGCCAATGAAAACTGCCGTGAGATTGTTTACTACACTCTTTCTGGCAAAAGCATTTTTGTTGTTCTGTCTCATTAGGAACTGCTGATTTGACTGCTCCAGTGAATCTGATCTGAATCTAGGTTGAACGATCGGACGAACCCTCCGCCAAACTGAATTTTCCGCATCCGTAAGAACGCCACCACCCTCAAGGATCAAGGCACAGGTGCAGATAATGAAGTGGTGGATGGGAGTAGATTACCCCCACCAAAAAGCTGTGAAAGACCAAAAATCTCATCCGTTGCATCATGTCACCCTCACGCCAGATCAAAAGTTCCCAACTGACTTTGGGTCGCAGCATGGTAAGACCCTTCCCCCATGCAAGAAGAACTTGGACCAGGTACCCTCTGTTACTCAGTCATGGCACGTGACTGGCCACCACTGTTAAATAAATTGACGTAACTTTTACAACGGATCAGTCGGGGAAGTGAACTGTCTGAAAAGAGAACAAAATGCCAGACCCACCCGGACTCGAACACGGGACCTTGCTTGTCATGCGCAATGTCTCTGTAACCAACTGAGCTATGTGACCAGGCCAAAACTAGAAGGCGCTGACAAGTTTTTCACTCCAAAGGCAGCCCACAACTTTCGGCCTGGTCCCATAGCTGAGGTGGTCAGAGCATTGCTCAGGAGAAGCAAGGTCCCGGGTTTGAGTCCTGGTGGGTCTGGCATTTTTTTCTCTCTTTTCAGGCAGTTCATTTCCCCGACTGATACTTTGAATTGGAAGTTCTCCCAATCCGTTAAAAATACTGGTAGTAACTTTTACAAATCACCAATCTCGGTGGATAATGCAGCACCTAAATTATGTAGGTCAAAGCTAAAGCACGTTTTGTATGCACTGTACTGTACTTGCAAGGCGGTAGTTTTACGTTCTACCTAAATTTCACTGTAAGAAGAAAGAGGACCAAAGAGCTACAAGTTACGCTATGATATCCACTAACACCACCATTTGCTTTACAATCAGCTCATGCGATAGCATTGCACAATATTATAGCGTATCTAATAGCTCTTTGGTCCTCTTTCTTCTTATAAATCTATCCTTGGCTCTCCACTCGAGTCTAAATTTTAGGGGTGAAAGTTGGCACTGAGATCCCGAGTTCGAGTACTCTGATTTTCTCCGATCGAATATTCGAGTATTTTTCATCTCCTAAAAATTGCACACCAAGGGCTTTAAAATAACATTATACAACCCTGATTGAACCGAGTAGCAGTCATTTTTCTCGGGTATATTGGTTGGTGGGTCATTTGGGCTCTCTCTACTCGTGAACAAATGTTCACCACACAGCCTGCACATCACCATCTGCCGACTGCTGCCCTGAAACTGCAGATTTCTGTAGTAAATGCATGTACCATGTATGAACGAGCACTCTGATTTATTCCGAGAACGATTATTTTTGAAAAAACCGAGCGAGTACTCGAGTACTCGGTATAAATGTTTCACCTCTACTAAATTTCATTGTGTAATATTATTGTACAGTAACAGTATACCTTCTGGTGTAAACGCACACGACTGTTATTATTGGCACACATGTGTAGCACACCTACCATGGCCAATGATGAGACCAATGGACGCCGTCTTAGAACCAATGTTCTCCAGGGAAGAGGCGGAAATGGGCTGTTGGGAGAGAGTAGGCAACACAGCGTGCTGCGTTGCTAGTCCAGCGTTCGAAGCAGCTAAACACGCGGCAAGAACAAACAAACAAAAACACCCACAAACAGAGAATCGATGGTTGCACGAAGCACCATACAGATTCAGTTGGACACGATGCACCTTGTCTAGGTTGAAACGTTTCCTTAAAAAATACTGGGGCTATGTAGTAATGCATGTACAGTAAAACCTGCCCTAACCGGACGCCCTTGGTGCAGCTGAAACTGTCCTGAAATGACAGGATTCCACTTGATCCAGGGATGCACGTTCGATCCACAGCACTTTGGTGCATGGAAATTCGTCCAGTCAATACAGGATTCCACTTGGTACAGGGTCCAGCAAACACAGGTTTCACTGACTACAAGTTTGGGGACAATTATACACGTTTCAACAAATCAGAAATAAACTGCCATGGTGGCTAGACACACAAACACCCAACCACACCCTAGACCTAAAGACATCCATTGCCGAGGCGGTGACAACGATCGTGCAGCAGACGCAATAGCAACTTGTACTGGGTGTAGCAAGACGAATTGCATCACCCACCACCTATTTTTTGGTCTTTAGATTTGTTTTCATCTGTTCATGCACACATGCACCCCCCCCCCCCCACACACACACACACGAGCATGGCTAGAGAACTGAGAGAGGAAACAGGGCATAATACACGTTTGGGCACTTGGCACACAAAATACTCCAGCATGCACTGGCTGCTGATATCATCCACCCATGAGAATGGAAGAAAAGTCAGGAACAGAAAGAGAAGAAAGAAATGAATAGAACCCATAACTGTTTGATAGGAAACGACTGCACATCCCGTTGCAACATATGGGACACACACACACACACACTCACCATTTGACGCCCATCGCCAGAGGCGATAATAGTGATGCTACAGCAGAAGCCATCGCAACTTGTGCTGGGATCGCACCATTCAACAGCTTCCAAGGCTAGTTTTTTTTCTGGCCAGTGAATCCCTACACATGCACACACGTACGCACACACAGCATCGTTCCAGGCTGCACGTGAGCAATGCTGTAGCCTACCTGTCCCACTGGGGTGGCTGGTAAAGAAGAGCGTGTACGCCTGGCTGAGATCAAAGTCTTGGCTACCGCTTCCATTTATAGTGCGATGGAACCTGCAGAGAGTCACGCGCAAGGTCAAACGCCAGAAAATTGCAGCAAAGCTAAACCAACGACTACTACTTACCAAACTCAACCACATCACTACCGGTACCAGGGGCGTCGGACGGTATATTTTTTAGTGTGGTACGGTCAGCCATCTGAAGTACAATTTACTCGTGGGGGAGGGATGGCTGAGCCGAAAATCTTGGAAATTTAGAGCCCAAATCAGTGGATTTTATTGATTCACAGGGTACTTGGGGCAAATAGTGGTACGGCCAATACCGTAGTGACCGTACCATGTGCGACGCCCCTGGGTACTGTATTCTGACATAATTATGTTATACCTAAAATTTCAATAGGTGCACAAATACTGACATGCACATCATCCAATACAGTAGAGTCGTACGCCCAAGAACGCGGTTTCAGAGGGCCAGCCTAGCAAAGTTCTTATTTTTCAGCGCCCCAGGCTACGTTCTTATTTCGCGTTCTTACGCGTCCAACATGACCCGTGACGCTCATGTACAATGCACTTTGCGCTACATGTACCGGTTGTACACTTTACATGCACGTGTAGTATGTAGCGCTGCACTGGGTGATATTTTCGCGAGGACCCGATAATATTTTGTGGTTGCGGACTTGTTTTTCGTGTACTCGGACAAGATCATGAAGGTGCAATCCGCTTGCAAAACAAACCGGTGCTCAGATATCACGTCTCTTTCTGTCTCTCCTTTTCAGAAGATTGCATTGTAGTTATTAGCTCTTAAATCCACGCTGGGGCGTTCTTAGATTTCCAGCCTGGACGTTCTTGGGCGCCACGTTCTTGGGCGTACGATTCTACTGTAGGGAACTGCTTCTCTGTACCTTTCTATTCACCTAACATGCTCTTTTGGCCCTCATACCTAAATTTTTGAGCACCTGAAATTTCTGAAATTTGGGTATTCAGTAGTGTGAGGGAATGGACAGGGAGAAAGTTGCATGAAAAACTAGACTGTCAACACCAGGACTTGAACCAGGGACCAATAAGCCAGGGTGTAGCAGTCAACCAAGCCGAGGCTGTTCAACATTTTCTTCAAACTTCGAAACTCACACTTCATCTGGAACTACAGAGCGTGATGGGACGTAGCCCCCCGCTTCACCCACACAATACCAATCATGATACCAACCCCATGGACAGCACTAGCCTCTACCCATCCCTTGTGTGTATGTGTGTGTGTGCGCACGCGCGTGCGCGCGCATGTGATTTTTGAACTGACCGGCAAGAGATAACGCCATCGACCAGAGTTGCTTCCTCGTTTTTGAGGCCCTGCAGACGTACCCAATGACACAATCCAAAAAGAAAACAATGAGCGGACACGCTACTGGCGTTGTAAAGCACCATTGTATTCATTGGCCCTGGCATTGTACTCCCTTGACACATTTGACATGCACAACTTTTTTTATTAAACAGGAAAAAACTTGTTTCTGCGTTGGCACAAAATGTGCATAGTCATGCAAATTGCTTGCATACGGTGACACTCCTGTCTATGCCATGAACACGGCCAGTGGCCACACATCTGCAGCAGAACGTGGAGACGCACCTCGTTGAGGGCGGCATTGAACAGGTTGGCATAGCCGCTGTTGAAGAGGTTCTTGGCGTAGACACGGCCGACAGCGTCATGCTGACAGGCAAACACATCATCATCACCCTGCATGCAACAAAGAACCACAGCAGCGCACGAACACAAAATAGTGATAACGAGGCTCAAGTGAACAAAACATCAAGGCTCGCGTCAGAGTCAACCAGACTGAGTTTTCCGCAGCCGTAGGAGAGCAGCCAGCCTCAAGGATCAAGGCACAGATGCTGCTCCTAAAGCGATGGGATGTACTTGTACAAGTAAAAAAAAGAGATCAGACCTACCACAAATGAGGTTAAAATAAGATGAAACAAAATCCTAGTGTGAGTGCTTGCTACTGCATTTGGGCCCAATTTCCCAAAAAAAATCACGGGGGGGGGGGGGGGAGAGAGCCCCGGACGCCTCCCCGCCTCTTCATGGCTGCACCAATTTGGAATACCAATACTCAAACTAGTGCCGGTATTATACATTTCGCATGTCGGCATATCGTAAGAATTTTTTTAAATAACAAGCATCCCCCCACCTCACAACAGAGCAACCGAGTTTTGGATTAAGCTGGGAGTGCCGATTCGAGCAACTGGTATGATGGCTCTGCTTGGAGCCGCTAGCTGGCTCGCAGCTGAGCCAGCAAATGACTCCGCTTGGAGCCGCCGAATGACTCCGCATGGAGCCGGCAAACAACTCCGCATGGAGCCGGCAAACAACTCCGCATGGAGCCGGCGAATGACTCCGCATGGAGCCGGCGAATGACTTCGCATGGAGCTACCGAATGACTCCGCATGGAGCCGCCAAATGACTCCGCATGGAGCCGCCGAATGACTCCGTATGGATCCGCCAAAGACTCCGCATGGAGCCGCCAATGACTCTGAGTAGAGCCGCCAAATGCTAAGTATATAGAGAGAATATATTCTCATGGATTATACAGATACCGTCATGTGTGCACCAGAAACATGAGTTGAGCTAATGGGTGGGAAGGAAATTGTTT
Organism: Sycon ciliatum; assembly: GCF_964019385.1. Lineage (NCBI taxonomy): Eukaryota > Metazoa > Porifera > Calcarea > Leucosolenida > Sycettidae > Sycon > Sycon ciliatum. Next base: position 66,579,798 of record NC_088643.1, read on the forward strand.
TGGGAACACATGTTCCGCAGGTTGCACGCTCGAAAGTCCAAACAACAATGACATGCAAGAGACATTGTACAGGATTTTGAAGGGTGCGTGCCCACGTGACTCGTGCATGCGCGCAGGTCGGGCCAGCTCGCTGGGCTGGCTGCTAACTCGCGTTAGCATGCCAACGCTCATTATGCATGTGACATTACCAGTGTCATTCACACTCTAGTGAGATAACGCCCCTCCTTTGCATTGGCTTCTGCCATTGGACGGTGAAATAAAATTAAAATTAAAATTAAAAAGACTGATTCTCTGGAATATTCCATGTATATGAATGGGGGGGGGAGGCTCAGGATACAAACAGGTTCGCATACAAGTATTTCTAGATTTTTAACACGCCGGTTGCCCCCCCCCCCCCCCCCAACACACGCACACACCGTGGCACAACACACCTCACGCATGAACCTGCCTACTTTCAACTCACCATCTTTGTGTCTTTGCTGAAGCCGACTGCCACATACCCACCCGCCTTGGCGGACAGCTCAATCTCGACAATACTGCCGTTAATCACTCTGCTGGTGAAGATATAGTTACAATCACTGGCGGACGTGCAGCCCTCTGGAGTACGGCGGCAACCCTTGGTCTTTCCACAACTGCTGAGATCAATCTTCGAAACAGCACAAGCAACAGCAACAGCAAGTTTGGTGATGCTCAATTGCTTATAATATTGGCGCAGCGCATAAGATGTTAGAAAGTGCTAGCTAGAGCAATGCTGCATTGTAGTGAACATGTCCCAGACTTGCCATTATACTGTTGAATGAAAGCACTGGAAGGGAGCAACATGGTACTCGTACCATGGGGAAGGGTGGACTGCCGCTGTGCACAGTACTGGAGAGTGGCTACACGCGATGATGCGTGTTTCGCCCACAATATGTACAGATACGAGCTCTGCTGCACACCGACCGTCACAACAGAGCAGCGGCATCTTTGGTGGCAGAACCCGGAACCTGGGAATGCATGCATATAGGCGTGCCCCCGACGTCACCACTCACTCTTGCAGCAGTAGTGTCCGTACCTACATGTACATCAAGAGAACATGGAGCCCAGGGTGTGCAGCTTGTGACTATTTCTGCATGGGTGTCTGTCATGGCAAAATTCCACGACTACATCCTAGTTGGTGCAGATAGGCGGCGGGACGTGGCGTAGTGCGTACAACTGAGTGGCAGTTGTGCAGAACGAGACCTGCTTGAATCCTGCGTGTACGCACTACATCAGTAAAACGGCGTAATCCTGGAATTTCGCCGTGACAGCAACCCACCCGAGCTGCACACTCCGTGGGTTTCATGTACTCTTGGTTACATGTGTACACATGCGCTGCGTGAGCGACACGTGAACTCCAACCCACGGTCTAACCAGGAAAGTTCTTTACGATGTGTTTACACATATTCTGGATTTGGATCAGCCTACCTGGAGTGCATTCGTTGGCTGTGTGCTAACAGCTGGTCCACCGGTGGGGGCAGGAGTTGAACCGGCACGCTACAAACAACAAGAACAAGAACAAGAGCACCATCACCACCACCACCACCAACAACACACACAGATGGCACAGCATGACAGGGAAATACCCAAAATACACATACCGTATGTCCGCACCTTTAAAGCCAGGGCGGTATATTCGATTATAAAGCCAGTCTCAGTTATAAAGCCATAAGCTTCATAAATGAAATGACATTTGAAGTATGTTCTGTAAAAATGGAGGAATAAGTACTGTGCTTGCAAACTTACAGACCAGCAGGAAGGGTGAACAATTGGATTTAGATTAAAATTTCTGTGTGGACTTTGACTTTTATGGCATGGCGTAGTGGGTGAGTCATTTTGCATCTAAAATATCTAGGAAAGCAGCGGTGTTTCGAATATAAGGCCATGGCTTTAAAGGCGCTGACATACGGTAACAAGAATGGTAGACCGGGGTGCTCAAAGCCCTACCACTTTGACAGCTAATTTATGCCGTGCTAAAGCTCAAACTAGCGATAACCAATCACTAACCGGAAACCTGCTTGTGGATGAAAGCTATATCATTGTCAAAGCTTGTTTCGAGGCCAGTGTTATGTTTCCACGAACTTGGATAGAATGACCCAGCACACATAAGGAAGTGCCTTATGTACAGATGACATGTTAGCGCTACCGACTACATACTAGCGCTAGCTAACTGAGTGTGCCAATGGTACTAATAATGTAATACAATTGATCCATGTACAGTTGAACATCGATTATCCGACCACCTCTGGGCAGACGACTGTCAGGCGGTGTTCAGATAAGGCAAATGTTCCGGATAAGAAAAAACTGTCACTCACACACTTTCAGTGGTTATTACTAGCCGCACGACCTTTTTACTTTTTACTTTTCAAAATTTTCGTATTTTTTGAATGGCTCACTACATGCACAGTGCGTACTCTACGGCACGTGCGCCCAAAAAAACTGTTACGGATAATCGAATGGTCGGATAGTCGATGTGCGGATAATCGATGTTCAACTGTACTCTGAAGTACATACAATATCACACCAGCCAGGCTCGATTAAACCAAGCCACCTTTCGATCCTATCTGTTTCTCTAAAGAGTGCTGATTCATTATGTCAAATTTTGGTGTCGCAGAGGGTGCTCTGATTGCTAGGACGTGACTCGACGGATCCACCAAAATGATACATTTGGCATATGCCTCCACCAATTTACTTTGCACAAAAGCGTCGCATGGTGGCAGAGCGCAGGCTGTTTTTACACGGGTCCGTGAAGAAGCAGCTGCGGTGCGAAACTATTTTCAGGTTCCAAAGAAAAGCAGCATCTTTTACTGTAAGACATGTATATATAACGAGGAAACAAATCTAACGTTTTAACGGATGACATTTCTTCGTTATAATAAGATCCGTTGAGGCCGTACTGCTTCATATATGCTGTGTGTGGATATGGCAGAATACTGCAAGATCGTTAAACATATCTTCTCGTTAACCTATGAATTTCGGACGATCGTTAAATTTGCGACTCGTTATAATAACATGTCTTACAGTACATACAATCAACATGGCTATGGAAAATTCGGACAAGACGAACTCACAGGTACATGCAAAACAATCCAGAAATCCAGAGTCCCAATTGGCCAAAGTGTGGCTAACATGAGAAGACTTTAGGATCGGCAGTCACATCTGACATGGGCACAGCATGTTTGAACATAGTCCAGCTCTACTTAGCAGTTTAGGCATGTTTTGCAAGATCCAGGTTATGTGTACTTGTAGTCTATACGTACTCCACCCTCAAAGCATTGCTGCAGATACACCTTCAATGTACACGAAACGCTTTGCAATACTCTCAAACATAACATGTCAACACCTAAATGGAAAGTTTTGTGAATGCTCTCCAATCGGTAAAAAATCGTAAATGAAGTCTCATATCTGTATCTGCACAAATTTCACATAGAGACAAGCGTAAACGCAATCAAGGATACGTGTTGCATGCATACGTCATGGAGCGGCGGATACATGCACTAATTGGTCGGCTGCCAACTTGCCATGGCAGTGGATGTGTGTGTGTGTGTGTGTGTGTGTGTGTGTGTGTGTGTGTGTGTGTGTGTGTGTGTGTGTGTGTGTGTGTGTGAAAACAGAGCTCATGGACAGGCTCTGTGTAGGCGCAGATGACCGCAATGCCGACAGTCTGTAGGGGTGCGGGTGGGGTGGTGTCGTCACAAACAGATACATCTGGCTGATCGCCTCCGTGTGCACGCTCAGTCTCAGCAGTCATGCACTGCGTATTTCCTTGCGTGTGGGGTCCAGTCGGCTTTGCAACATAGAGTGCAACTACAGCATACACTCTCAAGTGACTCCACTTCTCACACTCAAGGTGGCATTCAAGGAAACAGTTCGATTTACTTCAGCATAGCCCGTGATTGTTCAAATGCTATCTTTTCGTTTGATTCAGCAAAAGGAATGTGATAATATTTACATGCCCCACATAAATTTTCCTGATTTTCAGATAAGAGGAACCTCATGCAAGACAAGCGTCTTCTCCAGTCCTGACTGGACATTAGCTAGCTACATTGTACATTGTACATAACAACTCTGTCAACATCCTTACCACTATGTCACTTGATTCAATATGGAACCAATGCATTTTCGATGCGACAACGGCACAGCTGTTGTCATCAGACAAAAAACGGGTAAAAGAACCAAAAAAGAAAACATTTGCATCAGTATTTAAACAATCGACGAGGAGACAATAGTCGTAAAATGGCAATAAATAAGATAAATTGTGCACTCATAACAACAGCAAAAATGAAGAAAGTCAAGTTCCATAACGTTTTCTTGTGACTGTCATCAGTGGAACGCCGTCACATAAAAATGTAATAACTAAAACACACACTTATATACATGTAGCTAATATGGTTTCAGGTAGAAATACAGCAGCTAACAAGTACAAAAAGCGAAGTCTGCACCTTTGCAATGTGTGAATATAGTGTATACATGTGAGAAAGGTAGTGGCAGATGAATGTGATACATATTAGCTACATGTATATAAGTGTGTGTTTTAGTTATTACATTTTTATGTGACGGCGTTCCACTGATGACAGTCACAAGAAAACGTTATGGAACTTGACTTTCTTCATTTTTGCTGTTGTTATGAGTGCACAATTTATCTTATTTATTGCCATTTGCATCAGTGACGAAGATTAAAGGGGAAGTAAAGCCTAAAATCAAATGTTCACCAGTTGTAGTCTTCGGGGTGCTGGGTCGAATGGTCTTGGTCCGAGGAAGCTGAGGTGCTCCGTTCCTCCTTTATTCCCAATCGAACTCGCGCACTTCCACCGAAACTGGGTGACTGTGCCCTACTAGATGGGGATTTGTATGGAAAAAATGTCACTAAAAACGGCATTTCGTTCTTATAAAAGAACGGATGAATGTGAACGGCCTATATGTTGCAGTCTTTTGGACGATGAGTCAACTGGTTTTGGTCCGAGAAGGCTGCGATGCAGCGTATATGTGTGTGTGTGTGTGTGTGTGTGTATAAGCAAGCGCGCGCGCGCGCGCGTGTGTGTGTGTGTGTGTGTGTGTGTGTGTGTGTGTGTGTGTGTGTGTGTGTGTGTGTGTGTGTGTGTGTGTAGGGTCCATCAGCAGACCGCTGTTGTTGATGTTGAGTATGCGGACGATGCAAACTTTGTAGTTGGTTCGCGGGAGCATGCTGTGTTGGCCTTGACGGCGTTCCAGGATGTTTCTGCTGAATTTGGCCTCACTGTGAGTATACCCAAGACCAAGTTTATGGTGGCTGGTGTTGGTGTTACTTCAGTTGACACTGCTGGCATTCCGCTTCATGGACAGGTGGTGGAAAATGTTTCCTCCTTCGTTTATCTGGGTTCTGTCATCACTCCGGATGCGCGTTCTGCAGGAGACGTTTCGAGGCGTTTGTCACTCGCCTCGCGTGCCTTTGGATCGCTCCAGGATGTGTTTGCTAATCGTGATCTTTCACTCCATGTGAAGCGCCGATTGTATAACGCCTGTGTGATGACAGTGCTACTGTATGCTTCGGAGTGCTGGTGCCCTTTGCAGGGTGACCTCCGGCGCCTCGATAGTTTCCACCACCAATGCATCCGTAGCATCTTGTGTGTTTCGCGAACACAACAGTGGGAGGAACGCATCACCAATGAGCAGCTCCGAGAGATGTGGGGTGATCCATCGCTATTGTCCTCCCGGCTTCGGAAGCGGAGGCTTGAATGGCTTGGCCATGTGGCCCGCATGTCGGATGTTCGTGTGCCCAAGCAGCTGTTGTTTGGCTTCCTACCGTCGCCTCGGCCTGCGTGTGGTCCCCGTCGTCGCTGGAGGGATGTGATTTCGGCTGATCTTCGGCACATCGGCATTGAACATCTAGCTTGGTATGGGATTGCTCAGGATCGATCTGCCTGGCGGGTGTCTGCCGTTGGGCCGAGCCTCGGCGGTCCTTCCCATGACCAATCTCAACGGGTGGACTGTCTTATCTGCCACCGCTCGTTTCGTCGGCCAGGTGACAAAGCAAGACACAAGTGTAGCGCAGAACGAAGTCTCCCCATCCAGGAACAGTGTGGTGCTGTACAGTGTGGTACATGCAGGAGGTGGTTTCATTCTCGTGGTGGCTTGCGTGTACATCATTGTTTGCCCCTGGAACCATCGGAAGCGTCCGCGCCGGCATCACCTATTCCGCTCAACGTCCCAGCTTCTCTCTTGTGTGTGACATGAAATCGGCAATTCAAGCCAGTGCCTGGTTTCAGACGTCACAAGTGCGACCGTGGCCATCGGGCAACCAAGTCTGATAGAGCGTCGTATGGTGTTCGCTGTTCTCGCTGCAACCGTCAGTTCCGTCGACAGAGTGACCTGAGTCGTCATCTCCGTTTCTGCTCCTGACAATGACTCTGGCTCCTTTCGGAGTGGTGTGGCCCTTGTGGCAACCAAGCTACAGTAGTAGTAGTAGTAGTAGTAGTAGTAGTAGTAGTAGTAGTAGTAGTGTGTGTGTGTGTGTGTGTGTGTGGGTGTGTGTGTGTGTGTGTGTGTGTGTGTGTGATTCACTGGCCAGAAAAAGCCACTTCAATCAGCTGTGTGGTGGATACCAGGCTAAAAATCAGTGGCGGTCAATTCATCAGCCTTGCAAGCTGTTGAATGGTGAAATCCCAGCACAAGTTGCTATGTCTAACATAGCTGTTCGCTATCATCGCTTCCGCGCTGGGCAGGCCTGAGGTGTGTGTGTGTGTGTGTGTGTGTGTGTGTGTGTGTGTGTATGTCTGATGTGTGAGCGCACGCGCATGTGAGGAGGGAAGGGGTGGTGGCAAGATGATGATGAAGCAGCCACACAAAGATAACGACCATCACCTACATTTGGATGTCACAGCAGCAGCAGCAGCAGCAGCAGCAGTTTTCCACCAATTCTTTCAAACCAAACTTACTGTGCATGGACCCTGTCGGGAGTAGTTGCACTCGGTGTCCACGTAAAAGTAAGACTAGTTTTGTCATTGGAATTTCTGTGGGAAATGCCCGTCTACAGTAGCAACATGAACACGACAAAAAGTCGACCAGAGAACAGGTCACAATCAAGGCTGCATCGACATAATTATTGCCTTCATTGCTGTTTTATCTTTAACTAAGGGTAAGCAATGGACGTGGGTATGAACTAACTTATGATGGCCAAGTTCACTGCAGGTCGAATAAGTGCGGGATTCTAGCCAGTTGCCTCATATGTGAGAAGCGTACTTTAAGTTAAAAATTGAAAATGGTCATTAAAGTTTTTTTAAATCAGGGCGTTTTCTTCGAGTATCATGTTTGGGCAATTTTAGATGGGTGGAATGGGTACCCTTTTGGTCAATACTACTCTGGAAACACGGTATTTCATTGTAGCCATTACGGCGCAAACGAAAAGGACTGTACTTTCCGGAGTTTAAGCCGCACTTTGAACACGCGTGATTCACACCCAAAAAAAGTCGGTGTGGCTTACACTATGATGGTCAACTGAAGCGTGAGCGCAGTACCGTGCTGTAGGTCACATAACTGGCAAAAATGCAACTCCGCACTGCGACGACGCAACTTGGCGCATGCGCACGGACACTGCACATTGGATCAGTGAAAGAGCATTTTTGATAACTGTTACCCGTCACTTTCTCTCTTGCTCAAGGTTGTTCCCTTTTTCATCTGACTTTCAAAGCTGAATCATGGCACCGTCGAAACGTAGCAGCTACGAGATGCGAAAAGTAAAACCGAAGCCGTCAGTTTGCGCAAGAAAAGAGGGATGCGGCTTATACACCGCTTATACAGGGTAGATGTCTGTGTTCAGTGGCAAAAATCTAGGTGCGGCTTATACTCCGGGAAATACGGTACCTTGGATAGTATAATATTCCATTCATAAAAAGATGAGCTCCGGTGAGCACCCGTATTTGGTGAATGTGGTGATTTTATCGTGCAGGGTGCAGTGCCGCGAAATTTGGAATTTGAAAAAGGATCCAGAAAAGGTACCTAAAATGTGGTTCAAACCGTACAATGTACTGTTGCAAGTGGAGTCAAACGGCCTGGATTTACCGTATTTTCCGGGGTGGTAGCCGCACTTTTGAAACGCCTAAGAAAACTCAAAAATCGCTCCTGCGGCTTAGGCTCCGAATATTTGGCCATGAATCAACCAATGATACCGGCATGCCATGAATAAAATGCATGTATGGTGTCATTCGACTACATGTACGTTTGATGTACTTTTCCTGCACAGAAATCTATCATTGCAGCTGTATGATGCTTCTATGTTGTCAGTTCAGAGTCAGGGACAAACAAAGAAACTTTTGTGGAACTTCAGTTTTGCTTCTCAACTTGCTAACCATTGATAAACGTCTTGTATGTACTAGTACCAAGAGTAGATAAACAGGAGTGTGCAACTCCGGATCTCTCCTGCACAATCTGCAGATACCCCCGCCCCCGCCGGAATTTTTGTTGACGTCACCTTTTTTCAGAAGAACGCGCATTTTGCCGCAGAGCAGTGTGAGAGCACGTGCTGGGCACCGACCTTGGAGTGTAAAGCCGGCCAAGACCACGAGGGAAAACTTTCCGAAAGACTCGCAGCGCGTGCGTCGTCGAAAAAATTACGTCAACAAAAAATTCCGCCGTGGGCCTACCCATCCGCGAGTTGCACACTCTTGTTTATCTACTCTTGCTAGTACCCATTAAATTTGGATGGCCAAAAATTCAAAATCTGACTTGCGGCTTATACTCCAAATGTCAAAAAAGATACGAAGTTTGGGCGATTCACATTCGCGAATGTGCGATGGTCGCGAAAATAGCGACATATAATCTCTAGCGAAAGTTTCTCACTTTACAGGAATTGAAATTCAGTCCGGACAGCCCTGGATGCGGAAAATGTACACTCGGGGAGGGGGCGGGGAGTAATATTGATAGCACTTAACACAAGCCAGTGTAACAGGTCTAGGGGGGGGGGGGGGGGGTAAAGTCAGCTCACGTACGTTCGGCACACCTCCGCATGTTAACACCTGGCTGATATCAGCTTCTGCCACATTTACGGAGGCTATGCTTCGTTCTTGTTCATCGTGCATCTGGCAGAGAAAGCCTTTGAACGGCATCTGACCCCAGCTCAGTGTAACTGTATAGCATAAAGGAAAAAGAGGCAAAGAACAATCACATTGCAACCAGCAGATAAAGGTCGAGAGGATCCGGAAACAAGACCTTAGAACTGAATTTCTTGCTACTACAGTCCATTTCAAAACTATAGACGCGTACCTAGGCAAAAACCGTTATGCCAGCATCTATACCACATAAAATCTGTGATCACTTTGTGCATAAATTTTTCCAAATTGGGCGTCTGTTATCCAATCCTTTAGAAACTATATGAGAGTAATTGTGGAGCGATCCTGAGCAATATTCCGAAAACTATTCTCAAAAAGTTCCAGCCAAATTTGAAATATTTCAAAAACCCTACGCGTCTATAGTTTTGAAATGCACTGTAATGTAGTACCTATCTACAGGTCTTTGTTTGAAGAAAAGAACTTGCTTCACACTTTTCACAAGCAATATTTTCGAAAAATTTCAACGCGTCCTTTAGATACCTTCACATCAGGTGGAGTAGAGGAACAGAAGAAACCGAACAGGCACAAAGAATCATATACAGCAGTGGAGTGATAAAAACAGCGCAAAGAAGAGTAGCCAGAAACAACATGAAAAATGCACCACCTCACAAACATAGGCTCACACACATAGCCACACATAGCCACACATAGCCACACACACACACGCACACACACACACATACACACACACACATACACACACACACACACACACACACACACACACACACACACACACACACACACACACACACACCTACACCTACAGAATACTTGAAATACTGCCATTAACACATGCAGTAAACCACGCTTATCAATTATTCAGTGATCGACTAACTGGAAGATCTTCGCAGAATTTTTTTGGCTGTATAACCTTAGCCTTGCCAGTTGAGCATTTGCATTCCTCGGCAAGGTGTGAACAGTGTTCCTTGATCATCGATCCTTGAAATGCGTGCGCGCGCGCGTGTGTGTGTGTGTGCAACATTGTACACTGCATTCATCGGCAACTTAAATGGTGTCATTAAGAGTACTACAGTAAAACCTGATTTAAGCGACCATCCCACGGTGCAAGGAAAAGCGGTCGTTAAGTCTTTAGAACCAGGTCCCACACTGCCTGTGTAGAACTGTCTGTGCATGGAAAATGTAGGTTTGCAGCGTACGGCAAACCGTAGTTATCGCGGACAACCGAGCAGCAGGCAAAAGCCACGCGCGTGGCTAGGCGCGCAACAATGGGGGTGTCTGGCATGCAATGGCGGGCAACCGTACTAGGGAAAGCCCAGGTTGCACCATGAGCACTAGTACGCCCACAGGCGAGACCACCCCATATTTGCATAAAGGTTGTAGTGCTAGTATTGATGCAAGGATTACTGCAGACAGGGCTCATGCATGCTGCCTAGTCTCTATATTAGGAAGCAGGTCCTTTCGTGGCACGAAAGGGCTCCAGCTGCAGCGCGCGTACTAAGTCTCAGCCAAGCGGCAAGGCATAATACTAACCGAGCATGCAAAATAAAACTGCAACAAGGCGGTACGGGGAAAGGACTAGTACAGTGCCAGGCAGAGACAGGAGGCGGTATGGCGGAGAAATGCATATCACGTATGGAAAAGGCGAAGTCCCCGGCGGCCATCGGACCCACGATAACAGACACCACCATGCTTATATGGAAATAAGGCGCGAGAGCTCACCAGGTAAGGTGGGCCGCGGGCAGGAAGACAGAAAATAGAGGACCCAGCATGGGCCGTATAAGCGCGTGGCAAGCGCAAATGGTGTAAGACGTGCTCACGAAGGCCACCACGCGAGAGTGCGGCAGCATGGGCTAGTGCTGTGTACGAGAGTACGATGCCGGGGCAACGCAGGGCGGACCAAGCTGTGGTGGTGCTACACAGCCTACAGGCACGAAGCACCTCAGCAGTTGGAGGTGGCGATCGCAGTGTCATCATCAGTTCTGGCAGCTAGCAGTAGCAGATGGGCTTGATTTTTTCAATACTATCAACGAGGAGCAGCAGGCAACCCTCGTTTCAGAATGGTGATTGCATAATCACATGGCAAAACAACAAAAATGCAACCCCATTCTACAGTGCTATGATGTGTGTGTCTCGGGGGGAGGGGCGATAAACGGTCGTTAAGAGCAGGTGGTCGCTAAAACGAGAGGTCGCTTACACCAGGTTTTACTGTAGTACATAAACCAGAGTATGCAACTGTGCACATCAGATCTGAAACAGGGCAGTTCATGCGCTACGTCACCCTCATGAGGTCACCCAAGCCGCGACTTGCTTACAGCTCACAGTTTGTGTTTCACAGCCCGGAAATCAGCCAAGTTTGCATGGTTTTAGACGTCCTGTTTCAGGGTTTGGGGTTTTCTGGGTGACTGGGAACACGAGGACTACGCTGTCAAGTAAATTCACCACGATGTCCGTATAAGAAAATGCCCGAAATCTGTACAAACTCAGTGATCTACACCACCGCGACTGGTTACGGAACTTTTCACCGTACACGTGACTTACCATGCCGTCAGAAATGACGTACTGCACGGATTACGCTGCCACAGGAACCACCCTGAGTTGCACACTCTGGTTTATGTACTCTTGGTGTCATCCTATTGACTAACATCATTGTTCTGACTCTACAATAATTAGGGCTGAAACAATTATACCAAATACTCGAGTACTCGCTCGGTTTTTTCAAAAATAATCGTACTCGGAATAAATCAGAGTACTCGTTCATACATGGTACATGCATTTACCACAGATATCTGCAGTTTCAGAGCAGCAGTAGGCAGATATTGATGTGCAGACTGTGTGGTGAACATTTGTTCACGAGTAGAGAGAGCCCAAATGACCCACCAACCAATATACCAGAGAAAAATGACTGCTACTCGCTTCGATCAGGGTTGGATCATGTGATTTTAAGGCCCTCGGTGTGCAATTTTTAGGTGATGAAGAATACTCGAATACTCGAATATTCGATCGGAGAAAATCAGAGTATTCGAACTCGGGATCTTAGTGCCAACTTTCATCTCTAACAATAATAGTCTACACTAGACTCTACAATAGTGCATATCATAAACATACACTAGTGTATGCATGAACCTGCACAAGAATTCTGTATGGACCTCTATCACTCCAAAAGACATTAAAAGGTACAAACTCCCCGGAATTTCAAATAATACAAGTAGGCATGGATAAGGAGTACCCATGAATTATATAGTGCCGATTGTTCATCAGCAAAACTTAGCAAGCGATCATGACAATACTGGATCAGCAATTCAACATCATACCGGTGTCTGAAAAATCTTCTCTACCCAACCCAGTCCCAAGCAGAAAAGAACTTGCCAATGTCTACCAGATAACAAAGGTTGAAACGCTCACCTCCATAGGTTTCCCCGTTGACATAAGTGGCTTGAGAGTTATTGAACTCCAAAACAATGCCTGCAGGCATAGTGGAATTGGAACCATGATTCGCGAAGCTTGGAGTTGGGCCACTGCAAGCCGATGCAACGTTTCCACTTGAGTATGCCACCGCCGACGATACAAGACAGCATAGCATGGCAGTGCTGCCAAGGAAAAGCTAGCAAGATGCAAACACAAACAAAGATGACACCAAGCTGCTGGCAAGGGAGCTGCGCAGAACACGTGACGGTGGACAAGCATACACTGGTGAATGCATGTACACGTGTTCACTCGGATGTTGTTATTGAACCACCCGGCGGATGACGCACCTAGCTCAGGGGCGTACATAGGGCGGTTCCCGGGATGCCCGGGAACCAGTAAAATAATTTCGATGTGGGTAGATCTACGGAGAATGTTTTGATCAAGGCCCAGCGTGCATGCATGCCTAGGCGGCGTATACGCGTAGTCGCCTGCAGTCTGCCTGACCGTCCGAGGACGGTGACAAGGCAAGGTGTAAAAGTGCTGCTGAGGCATTTTTGTGACACAGCGTAGATCTACTGAACTTACTGGGTGCAACGAATTCTCTACATAGATCTACGAGTTACAGCGATTCCTCGATCTCAGAGTCATTTCCTTTGCAGTTTGTTTCGACAAAGTTGGTTACGTTTTTGACAACGCTTTCGCTTTGTGGAAAAGAAAAATGAAGAGTCGACATCCAGAGGGCCAGCGCTCTATTCAGAGCTATTTTGAGCAGGAGGCAAAGCGTGTAGCCAGTGACGAAGGTCAAGCGATAGATGAGATTGTGGACGCACCTGACTTCCAAGTGGAGTCTGCAACGAGCAGCACAGAGGACGGAATCGTCGGCGAAGCTGTAGAGCGGCCGTTGTTGGAAGCTGCTGGATCATCCAAGACTTACTTCAGTGACATTGGAGTGTGTTGGAAAGGATATTCTGAAAGTGTACCTCCACGGTGGAATCCCTGATTCCTCCGAAATTTGCCATACATGGAAAAGATTTCCGTCATTGACAATCATTGTGCGCCACTAGCTGCACTGAAGGCGAAGGATTTCGTTTCCTGTGCGTGTCCAGACGGGTGGCAAACAGCGCCGCTTTCATTTATCCTGGTTGGAGGAGTTTCCCTGGGTAGTCTTTTGACCGGCGTTCCATGGTGGCTTCTGCTTGCCCTGTGTAATGTTTGCTCCAGGTGATTCGAAGTTTGGGCAGCTTTACCGCAGTCCTCCCGAGAATATAACCCGACTCAACACTGAGCGTGTGGATGTGCTTCAGCGACTCGTTTCACGGCATAACATGAAATCGTCCTGCTGAACAAAACATCCATAAAAAATGGCTTGGCAAAGTTCAGTCTTTTTGAATCAAATATGCGTAGCAGTGACATTATCCAGCAGTTTATGCAGAAACTCCATCGGATACGTATAAGAGCACTAGCCGTGTGGAATTATGTTGGTTGATCAGTTTGCATGGGAACCACTCCTAGAGGCGAGCGGTGTACGCCCCTGTAGCTGATATCCCCAGACTCTGGGTGGATTAGGAACTGATCACACTTATGGGTTCACAACGTGAAAAGTGGGCAAGGAGGCGAGGACAAGGTGCCAAAAAGAGTGATAGTATCAAGAGTACGTAACCAAAAAGTCATGTACTCTTGATTATGATACAGTAGTATCAAGGTATCCGTCTCGTGATCCAACTGAATTTATCCTGCCCATGGTGAAGGTAATACTTGATACTAGTGTGGATTGTTTAAAAATCAGAGATGATCTGATATAGGCTTCACTAGCACCATTACTAGCACCATTGTTCCTCTGTCTGTACGGTGTCAGTTTAAACTCTACATCTTACTGTATCGGGCACTGCATCAACTCGCTCCTGTTTTTCTTGCTGAATACTTTTACACCCGCTCTGATTCAACACACACTAATTCTTCCACTCGTTCTCAGACTACCTCATCTCTTACTCTACCCAAAGTCAAAATTCGTCATGGTCTATTTTCAGTTGGTTTCCTCAGCCCTGACCGCTGGAACGCGCTCCCTGCTGAGGCCCGTTTATGTTCTTCGTTGCACTTATTCCGTAAATCAGTACTTGCTTTCCTAGGGTACCCTGTAAAAAGGCCTTAGGCCTGCGGGGAGAGAGCAAAATTGTGCCAGAAGTAGCCCATTGGTCAACAGACATGCATACTATGAACACACACACACACACACACACACACACACACACACACACACACACACACACACACACACACACACACACACACACATATACACATATACACACACGAACACACACACACATACATACAAACACATATACATACATACACACACACACACACACACACACATCTCACAAGCAATGATGCATTGTGGTGTGAAGCGGGAATTGTATGTGAAGCGGAGAGCGGATACGCTGTATAACAGTGTACCTGTATCCGTTATCTCAAGCAAACGAGATTTCGGGTTGGTATTACACTGTCATAATCACAATCTCAAAGCCCCGATATGCAATCACTCTCACATTGGACACGCACGTTCACACATGTCCGTGCATGCGGGCGAATTCATATTTTCATAAATACGCGCGTAGAAAGCTAGGGTTGCGGGGTGGGGTGGGAGTGGGAGGATGGCTAGGCACAGCCACCTCAAGGTTACCAAAATCCCCATGTCGAGAGGCCTGTGGACATGCCATGTCCAGCAAGACAACCCAGGAGGTTCTTTTGCTCAGTGATGTGAGCAGCAAGAGCAGAAGATGTACACCACTGTGGATAGACCTTTCATGGTCGAAAAACAAGATGTTAGCATGAAGGCTTTTCTTTTCTCAGGCTATTGTGGAAGCAGCCTGTTATCTCACTTTAGCATGATAGACCGTGCAAAAGATGATTGTGTGAGTGCACATATGGTCCCTACAGTTCGTCGAAAGACGCTCTTGCTACTGTAGTCCATCAGCCAGTGGTGCCAAAGTGAGTCCCCTGTTGCACTTACAAATCGAACACCTGGAACTGACATCAATCGACAGCAAAAGCATCACTGAATCCAACCTGCCTACTTTCCCTGGCGAAACTCTTGCACTCCTTTTACAGTGCGCCTTGGAAGTTCGACAAATTTCTTCTTCTTCATCAGCCATTACGAGGTTTTCCATCCGTTTTATCAGGACATCCAATTCGTCTTCAGTGAAAAACGTGGAGTTTTGTCAACGTTTGGTGTGGTTTTCCGTGGCGATCGATCTAAAATCGCGAAATAAATCGCCGTCGATTTGAGCAGAGGTGAGTTGGCTTGGAGCACGTACAGATTCAAAAAATATGTGTACATGCGCACCGGGAAGAAGATGAAGATGCTCACCATTTTCAAAATTAATAACTAATTCAAAAAACTACATGACTATTGTCAAGAGTGGTCTCTTGCTATTGTACTGCTGTAGTTACTTGTTTGCAACTACAATGATATCAAGTAGATAAACAAGCGAGGTACAGAGGGATTGATGGCTGATCAAAGCCCAAGGGACCAGCCCAAGGGCTTTGATCAGTCATCAAGCCCGACTGTACCTCGCTTGAATATGCTTCAGACGATCCCCAACAATTTTTTGGATTTTGAATTCAATCGCTTTATTCTTTGGGTGATCTCGAGTGTGGTAGATAGTAGTACAACTGTAACTGTACTACTACCTGGTTGCAACATGTTCAAAGCAGCCTTGCCTTTATTTCAACTGCTTGCTGTCAGCATCCAGAGCCATGGCGTTTGCTAGTTGGTCGTAATGGAGAAGAGAACTGCAGGGCATTCACTCGATGTACAACATCCATCGCCGCAGATTCCTTACTTTTAGCTCTCCACGTTCCTTATTTTTCCAGGGATCAGGACCTTCCCGGGGTGATTCCATTCAGGGTAGAAGCGTAGATCACTTTTGCCAAACAGTAAAAACTACGCTTCAAACCTGCTTGACATGACTCGGGGTGCACACTTCGGAAACCCGAAGGTGGATGATGTTCAATACTAGCTCATTGTAATCTTCCTGAAGGTATGTATTCGGATGCTCAATTTAAATAGAACAGTGAAAGAGATGTGTAATGGAACAACACTCTACAAGTAGGCGAACAACAATTTTATTGTAATTTGAATCCAGGCACACGTGTAATACGGAAACTGCAATGGTTTACACTGCAAATCTTCTCGATTTGCAAGATTTTTCCCGTAATTCACAAAAATCTGAAACTGAGTGTGAGTTCATTCCTGAAACGCGCATGGCACTGATTGGAGATTGGGTTTAGGTCACAACAATGGCTGTCGATGAAATGCCAAAAATGGTCACTTTGTCGGCTTCCCCCTGCAGAGCGTGCAAGTCGTTTACTCTTTTTATTTGCGGATTCGGTGTACAGGGTACCTAAACTCCCCATTGAGGCCAAAATCAAGTATTCGATTTCTAAGTGCAACAGGGTGCTTGAATTTGACGACTTCTGAGTTCTTGGCTGATGGACTACTGTCATCAATTCCTTGACGCTGGTTCCGAAAATGGCGAGATGTACAATGTAGCTGGTGTATACACGTACATGTGCTTGTAACCGTAATTCGGCAGAGACTTGCGGTAACCGTTGAATTGCACACAAGAGAACACAAGAGGAGGAAGGGAGCGGCCCCGACCTCCGACTTGTATTTGGTGACGTTTTCATTACTACACCACTGTGTACAGAAACATGTCCCTCTCTTCTTTCCACAAAAGTTCTCACCTGCATAGAAAGCTTCATTTTGATGATGCCTCGACGAAAATCTACTCCCATCCGAATATCCGGGTGTTGATATCAGCAGCAGCACCAAACACCAACAACAAAATATAATTGTCAGAAACAACAAACCCTTCCTGAATTCATGAAGTGGGCCATGGGAAGCTAGCTTACGATATTTCGAAGTGTCAGGAAACAAACTGCCTGGCACCTGACCCGCGCCGCGACCTTACCGAGAAAGACGACCACGACTCGACTAGACTCGCGACTGCACGGCACGAGGTCAACAGTGCACCATGTACTAGTACTGCAGGCCGCCAGACTGCGCCAGTGCCTAGTGTCGTAGTGATCATGGTGATGGTCAAACTCAAAGATCAGAAGAACATCCAGAGTGTAGATCTACGCGTAGTCTACATACTACAACATAGTCATAGATGATGATCGTGCGCCCATAGATCTCCTACATAATATGCGCATACCGTGTCTCGTAGATCTACTTGCCATGCTATCAATAATGCCATGCCCCTCTTGTAGCTTTATCTCCCTCTGTTCTGAAGGGGTTGCGGTCGACCATGACCATGACTGTCGGCTACCGGTCGGGTACACCTCTGGATGTATTGCGTTTCTTGTGCAAGTACAAAAAGTAGTTGTGGCCTTCCCCTCGATAAAATAGCCTACAGCACAACTGCAGTGTGCGACCCATCAGCATTGGAGAAGTCCTACGCCGCATCATTGGAAAGGTAATTCTATCTGTCATCGGTAATGATGTTCAAAAGGCGGCTGGCTGTCTCCAGCTAGCTGTGTGTTGGACGGGAGAGTGGGATTGAAGCTGCGATGGATGCCTACTGATGCATGCTATAATGTGACAGGTTTTCACCAACAGCAGTGAGTGTGTGAGTGCCACGGTGTCCTTCGCACTAGTGCAACAATTGCCTTTATGGCCATATGGGTGTCTCCGCAATGTTCCACACCTGTGCCCAGTGCTAGCCCCGATCGCTACCATCACCCGGCCAGTCTGTTTGCCGGCGGGGAATCCATTCTCTCCAGCGAAGACACCACTCAGTCAGGGTGACCCAATCGCAATCCCCCCCCCCCCCCTCTCTTTTGCGGCACGCTAAGTTATACTCCCTCGAATCTCGTCTCAACTTGAGGCTTTTTATTTTTGTTTTCCGCTGTATTCATCAGCTTACAAGTCCTCTTCTTTCCTCAATGTTCACCCTCCAGTCGGCTGCTACTTGCACCGAGAGGCGCACTAGAGGGCAATCATTCTCTTCACTTTCTTTGCCCGCTGCTACCACTAGATATGGCATGTTCTCCATTTCTTTCCTTGGCGCTGATAGGTGGAATTCTCTGCCTGTCTCGTGTCGTCAGGTTGAGCATCTATCCGTTTTTGTTTCGCTCTGTAAAGAGCACTTAGGGTTCCCTGTAACAAGACGGCAACGTCTGTAGGGCCTTCCCTATCAAAATAATAAATTCTACTACTACTACTACTACTACTCTCTCTCTACTACTGCTCCATGCGCCACGCTTCCTCTAACACAAGTCTAATACATGCGGTTTCTCGTGACGATGGTGCACAAGCGTCGTAAGTTAGTTGTTGTTTGTTTATTTAGAGTCGAAGAATGCTGATGCCTCTGCGGCTAGTGGGAAGACGACGGGAGTTCGCAAATGGTAGAACAGTGGGACTGTCTGGTCGAGAAGGGCCTTCATTCGGCTATTTTCCCAACCCAGCCAAGTCCATATCCTTCTCCGATCAAGCCCAAGGGGGATGGTGTCACATGTCTGTACTGGCATTAGCCATCGCGCGGCATCGGTTCCACAGAGTAGATCTACTACATCAGAGGGCATGCATTACTATTACTTAGTGTCTAAACCGAACACGGATTCTTCGAACGAATAATCTATCGAATAGTGTTTAAACCGAACACGGATTCTTCGAACGAATAATCTATCGAATAATTTCGCCCTCCATCGAACGAATAATCTATATTCTATCATACGCATGATGGCATTTTTCAACACTTTTTCAGCACTTTTTAAGTAGTTTTTTAAAAATGTTTTTGCTGATTATCGGATTTTGTTATGTGGAGGTGCAAAACCGGTTAACCTGTACCGCCAAGAGTACATAACCCCCCAGAGTGTGCAATGCCTGATCTAGCTCTGCATAGGGTCTTGACTCTTGGTCGAAAGTGGTCAAAGACCGAAAATCACATTCACTGCATCCATGTTTCCCTCGTATGGAAAGAACAGAAGTAACACAAGATACCGATAGGAGATTAAAACTTGGAGGAGAAGAGATTGAGAAGAAATTCTGCGAGCAGATCTACGCAGTGCAAATATCAGTAGGGTCAGCACTGAGCATACCGTATTTTTCGGAGTATAGTGCGCACCTTTGTATCACGCGCAGGTGAGAAGGCATCTCTGCCTGTTCATTTGGTGAAGTAAAATAAACAACAACAACAACAACGCGCACCCCCAATCTTCATTGGGGGTGCGCACTTCAATCTTCATTGAAGTACATGTACATGCATTTCATATTCGGAGCATAGTGCGCACCTGCGATTTAGGGCCTAAAATAGCACAGTCATCTAAAGTGCGCACTATACTCCGGAAAATACGGTACACTGTAGATCTTTTTTTTTTTTTTTTTTTTTTTCGATTTCTGATAATTCCTACGACTATTCGATTATTCGTTCACCCCACGAATATTCTAAATTATTCGATTATTCGATTATTCGTTTCAACACTACACGGTGACGGTATTACTACTATGAATTGATCAAGAGTCTGATGGGCCATGGCATGGGGGCTTTCAGACTCAGTGCTCTTGCTATGATCATGTAGACGTAGTATGTCTCGGCCAGGGAGTCATACATGTACTCCCTTGGCCCTGGTCTCGGCATACATCGAGCAAGATGTCCGCGCTACGCTAGTCCTGGTGTGACCAGTCGTGGAGACGTCCTGTGCCTGTGCCCGTGGTACTGGATGCATGGTAGGCACCGGCGGATTATCATGATTATGCCGGCATAATTTGGAGGTTGAAAATGTGGACTACCGATAAAAAGTGACCGATTGGGAAAGTCGCCAAGGTGATTAGATCACGTGACGTTACTGGCACGTTACCGGTGGGAAAGTTTTACTGCCGCGGCCGGCTGCTGCGGCAGTAAACTTTTACCGGCAGTAAAAAAGTGCTCAGGCTGCATGCGCGCTGCGAAAAAAAGGGAAAATCCCTTGTCAGTGCCGCGGTGAGAGCTGAAAACTTCACGGTTAACGTTAGTTTGTTATCGGTAGTGTGAATGTCCTTCACGGTTTATCGGCGGTTTGACGGGGTTCACGGTAGTCTGAACGCGCCCTTATGAGGCATCCTTTCGGAGGTAGGAGCATAAAACTACAATCAGTCATGTACATGGTTGTACCACAATTCCAGTATTGTAAGCTATGCAACTGATCAGTGCTGGTGGTCCGCATGGCATTGGTAAAGGGTTCAGAGTAGCCCTTTTCCAAAGATGCTGGCCACTTTTGTCGCAACTTTCCTCGTACGGAGGATTAGCAAGACGAAATTCGCGTTCGCGTTCGCAAACATTTTTCAGTTCGCGAACTGGATTGCGAACTCTCGCATTTTTCGTTCGGAAAAGTAGTCGGAACACGAATCGTGGATTCGTGTCAGGGCAGTCATAAATTTACCACGCTGTACTGCCTACGTCGTGTCAACATCATGCATGTGCGAATTCTGTTTGCTAATCCTTCTCATAACGCGAATTCCGTCACTGAGTTCGACTTTCTTTGGAGAGCGAGCGCGAACGCGAATTTCGTCTTGCTAATCCTCCGTAGTTTTGCAAGAAATCGCAACTTTCTTCATTTTCAAAAACTACGTACTTCGCAACTTACTACAAAAAATTACTTTTCCGAAAAGGTGTGCAGAGAAGCGCGCGCTGGATCGAGACCATCGACTGTGCAAGCTATGGTTATTGTTCTAATAATTAAAAAAATGAGGTATAGGTGATGTTCGGTCATGGTGGAAGGAGAGGTGGAGCTACGGGAGAGATGAGCTGATTTTTCGCAGGGTGAGGGTGACATATCGGTTGGACGAGTGTGACGATTACGAAGGCAGTTGAACATGATAATTTTCAAAGGTAACTCAAACTAATTTAGCAATAAAAATCTTTTTACAAAAGAAATCAACTAATGA
This sequence comes from Sycon ciliatum, assembly GCF_964019385.1. Lineage (NCBI taxonomy): Eukaryota > Metazoa > Porifera > Calcarea > Leucosolenida > Sycettidae > Sycon > Sycon ciliatum. The sequence goes on from NC_088643.1 coordinate 66,601,200, forward strand.
ATAGAAGGAGTCATGTTTTCTCTTTCCATGTTGATCTCTAGCATGCATGGTCATCTTGGTATGGGGATATTCATGTATTTTGTTGTACTAATGGCCACTTGCAAGTACGAAAAGGCACAATTTTCTGAACTTTGAGGCTCCATAAGTACAACAAAGTGAGTATGTATCCCTGCGTGCCAAAGCATAATAATTATGAGGATTTCGCGAGCATAATGCGAGAATCCATGAAAGCATAATTCCATGATTTCGCGGGCATAATCCGCCGGAGCCTAGCCCGTGGTGACCAGGTGACCAGCTGGTCATGTCTTGGCTCTACCCTGGCTTGGCCTACTTAAAGGGGAAGTTAAGGCAAAAATTAAAATTTCACCAGTTGTAGTCTTCGGGGTGCTGAGTCGAATGGTCTTGGTCCGAGAAAGCTGAGACGCTTCCTTCCTACTTGAATCCCAATCGAACTCGCGCCCTTCCACCGAAACTGGGTGACTGCGCCCTACTAGATGGGGATTTGTATGCAAAATGTCACTAAAAGCGCCATTTCGTTCTTATAAAAGTGCGGATGACCGCGATTGGCCCATATGTTGTAGTCTTTTGGACGCTGAGTCGACTGGTTTTGGTCCGAAAAGGCTGCGATGCAGCGTTCCTCCTTTATTCCCAATCGAACATGGTTGAACAAGCGGTCACGTGCTCCTGGGTGCACACCGGTGCCCAAATCACCTGGTCACCACGCCAGCAGGCGACAACTTTCACACCAAGGTTCAACTCGAGTTCAACTCGAGTGACAGGACTGCACCCAAAAAAGGTCAAACAGGCTAGTAAGTTGTACCCTGCAGGCACGGTGACCAGGTGACTGGTGTACGCAGGAGCACGTGACTGCTTGTTCAACCAAGTTCGATTGGGAATAAAGGAGGAACGCTGCATCGCAGACTTTTCGGACCAAAACCAGTCGACTCAGCGTCCAAAAGACTACAACATATGGGCCAATCGTGGTTATCCATGCTTTTATAAGAACGAAATGGCGCTTTTAGTGACATTTTACATACAAATCCCCATCTAGTAGGGCGCAGTCACCCAGTTTCGGTGGAAGTGCGCGAGTTCGATTGGGATTCAAGTAGGAAGGGAGCGTCTCAGCTTTCTCGGACCAAGACCATTCGACTCAGCACCCCGATGACTACAACTGGTGAAATTTTAATTTGTGCCTTTAACGAGAGAGCTTGGAAGCTCAGGGCCCTACGCTATGCTTTTTGCCTTGATGACCTAGACAAAAAGAAGCATAGGGATGTTATAAATTCTTAAAAAATGTTATAAATTCTTAAAAACATTCCTTTTTTAAAAGACATAACCTGGGATTCGAACCCGCACTATCGCGCGCCCTGCATGCACCCCCGATACACTTCGCATACATAGTAATTCTTCCAAGTTTCTTCACGTTATGATCTTGCTTTTGAAAGCCTTATTTGAATATGCATTGTGGCCAGCCGTCTTTGATGGTACGGTATGGTACGGGATAGGTACGGGACAGGTACGATCGAGGGTAATACGACACCGTCTACCGCCTTGATGACGGCAAAAAAAGCATAGGGATGTTATAAATTTTCAAATTCTCCTATTTTTTTTTTCAGGCATATCCTGGGATTCAAACCTGCACTATCGCCCTACATGCATTCCCCCATACACTTCGCATTCATACCCATTCTTCCAAGTTGCTTCACGTTATGATCTTGCGTTTGAAAGCCCTATTTGAATATTGCGGCCAGCTGTATGGCCAGCTGTGTTTGATGGTACGGTACGGTTCGGGACAGATACGGGATAGCGCCAGGCGTGACACAAACGCACAAACAAACAAACACACAAATACCAAACGAGAGAGCTTGGAAGCTCAGGGCCCTACGCTATGCTTTTTTGCCTTGATGACCTAGACAAAAAAAAGCAAAGGGATGTTATAAATTCTTTAAAAAATTCCTTTTTTTAAAGACATAACCTGGGATTCGAACCCGCACTATCGCGCCCTGCATGCATCCTCCGATACACTTCGCATGCATACTAATTCTTCCAAGTTGCTTCACATGATCTTGCATTTGAAAGCCCTATTTGAATATGCATTGTGGCCAGCCGTCTTTGATGGTACGGTACGGTAGGGATAGGTACGGGACAGGTACGATCGAGGGTAATACGACACCGTCTCCCGTACCGTACCATCAAACACAGCTGGCCACATACAGCTGGCCGCAATATTCAAATAGGGCTTTCAAACGCAAGATCATAACGTGAAGAACTTGGAAGAATGGGTATGAATGCGAAGTGTATGGGGGAATGCATGTAGGGCGATAGTGCGGGTTCGAATCCCAGGATATGCCTTAAAAAAATAGGAGAATTGAAAAATTTATAACATCCCTATGATTTTTTTCCCGTCAGATACGGGATAGCGCCAGGCGTGACACAAACAAACAAAAAAACACACAAACAAACACACAAATACCAAATTATAGCTGCGTGGACCCTGGCTAGCGCCAGACGTTACTGAAGTAACGTCTTCTGCATAGCTACGGGAATAACTTCCCCTGTAGACTAGTGCAGTTCGATGGATACTAACTTCCACAGTTCCAGCCTTCACTTCAGTGCGCATTGCCGACTCCCTGGCCTGGTGCTAAAGACTCTTATAAGACTCTTATAAGACTCTTCCCTGGCCCTGCTGTTGAGTCTATCCGAGCGCAAAAGCGAATAGCTGTCGCATCAGCTCGGAATCCGAATGCACTCCGAGCTGATGCCACCAATCTCAGCTGCTCTGCAGATCTGGAGTCTTGACGCAGACCAACAACGTGTCATCCAACTAACTTTGAACCTGTGAACTGAGAAGAGTGCATCGAGCTGGCTGACGTGCAGGCCTTTGCAGGCTTTGGCGCGTAATGGTTTCTCGCTCAGTCGAAAGGTGTAGTATTTCGTGACGGGTACCTCCTTGGCTCGACTGCCATCGTCCGTTTGGTGCCACGTTCACCACCTGTCATGCCCCTCAGGTAGGTTCCTTCTATCCGCCATAATGAGGTGCGCGACATCATCGCAAGTCTGCTCAAGAAGGCGGCATGCACAATGTGGCAAGTGGAGCCTCACCGTATACAAGGCTCCAGCCGGTGAGACAGGACAGCAGTTTCACCGCTTTGCTCTGCGAATGTTCACTTGAAGAACACGCCCACCTGGATGTAGCTGCCAGTGGCAAGAGGAGTCACCGCAGGTATGGAGAAGAAGGAGTACAATCAACTTCGCTTATAACGACACTCGGCGGGGCATCAGCAAAGTGTCGTTATTCACAAAGCGTCGTTATACCCGAAGTCTCATTATGTATTTACAGTTGGATGGAACTCTGCTCTGGGCATGGAAATTCTGTCGTTATTCGCGAATTGTCGTTATATTCGCAGTCGTTATTAGCGAAGTTGACTGTATACTGGATTAACAGCAACAACATAATTACGGGTCACATTCAAACAACGCTACTATAACCACCTGTGACCAATCATCATTCCACCAGTACTGATCATCATTCCACCAATACTGATCATCATTCCACCAATACTGTGCAATACTGCACAGTACTGTGCAATACTGCACAGTACTGCACAGTATTGCACAGTACTGTGCAGTACTGCACAGTATTGCACAGTACTGATCCAGATTTACTCATTGCTGTTTTCTGATAATCGCTTAGTGCGTGAAACTCGGAGTTAAAACACTTTCTCTGTTTGAACCAGCTCTGCCTCTCGGTATCGAGCACTCTCTTGGAAAGCCTGGAACCTCTCTGTTTTTCCATGTTACAACGTTTTCCTTGGCTCGCCATCTGAGTTCTTTTAGAAGAGGAAGCTTTGCAAAAACGAACCGTACAAAACCGAACGTCCTTTTCACATCTATTATTGGCTCGACATCCGAATTTCAAATTGCACACCTGATGAACCGCCACGACCCATACGGCAATATGTAGGTGTACGTTGCGTCATTCTGCAGTAGAAAAATAGAACCAAACACCCCCCCCCCCCTCCCACACACACACACCATTTGACCATTTGACGCCCATCGCTAGAGGCGATGATAGCGATGCTATAGCAGCAGCCATAGCAACTTGTGCTGGGATTGCACCATTCAAAAGCATGCAACTGTTACTTGGCTGAAGAATTGACCGCCACTATTCAGCCTGGTCTACACCACACAGCTATGAAATGACTTTTTCTGGCCAGGAAATCCCTACATTTTGGTCTTTTTCATTTTTTCCCCGCACACACATCACACCACATACTCCGGCATGCACTGGCTCTTGGTAACCACCTAGGAGACTCATGTGAAAGAAAAGTCAGGAGGAGTCTGAGCACACACACACACACACACACGAGCGCGCGCGCGCGCGTGCACGTATACTAATTATTATGATGCACACAAACATGGAGTCAAGGCGGAGTGGCTACTACGGTTGGAATTGATCAAGCAATGGCCAGGCCAGTTCAGGATGATAAGCAACATGACTCTCATATTCCATTTTATGTTCCACTACGCTTGATGTGATGTTATAGTTACGGTTGCCAGCTGGAAAGACACGACAACACGTGAGCACTGGCTATCCAATATAGAGTTCTGTAACAGAAATCTGAATTGGACTCTCAGGTACGAGAAAGCCAGCCAAGTAGACGTTGACGATGTGCATTTCTGGCTGGTGAGGTGTGAACCTTGCAATGTACACGCCCTGTTCTTGCTCCTGAAACCAGACACACATGCACATACATATGTACATACAAACACACACACACACACACACACACACACAAGCCAAGAATGTGTCATAAACATGACCAAACGATCATACAGGCTAACGTTAACAGAGCAACATTGCCGAAGTAACTTAGCTTTTAAAGAATCTCACGGCAAGATGAAAAAGAATGATCGGAAGAGTTAGAATCGAAGGAGAACTAGAAAAGTTCACCATAATTCAGATTGTTACAGTAGTTAGATTTGATTTCAGATGGTGAGCTAATTTTCAATGAAAATTGCATTCATGGATAATTTGTCATAACTCCTAACATTTTCGTTCTTCCCCTTATCCATGTTGTTAGTACAGAACTTGCCTTTTATCAGGGGAAAAGGGCACGGTATCAGCAAGAGAAAATTTGTACAAGGGCATCACGTGTTACAAGGAGAGGGGCTTCAACTGGCTACCAATGAGGGTAGCTGAAAAGGGTCAACTTGCGAACGCCATTATAGGGGATTGACACGACGCGCAAACTCACGTGTGTGGTACTCTTTTTACTGACGCGCAAACTCACGTGTGTGCTACTCTTTTTACTGACGCGCAAACTCATGTGTGTGCTACTCTTTTTACTGACGCGCAAACTCACGTGTGTGCTACTCTTTTTACTCGTGTGACCCTAGCTCGTGCAAAATCTTGACAGACAGCAATGGTGAGTCAGCAACGTGTCAGCCAGTTTTGTTTTCTCGCTTTTCAGGCAGTTCACTTCCCACACACACAGTTTAAATAACTACTAGTCTACTAGGGAAGTGAACTACCTGAAAAGCGAGAAAACAAGTCAACCCCACCTGGACTCGAACCTGGGACTTTTCTTGTCATGAGCAATGTTCTCCAACCATCTGAATTGTGGGACCATGCTGAACCAAAAAGATGATGACAACTTTTTTCACTCCAAAGGCAGCTCACAACATGTGCCACGCCCACTGATGACACTTGGGTCTTTTCCCCTCAGGCCCCAGAGGACCAACCATGGTCAGTTTCAGGGGCGTATTACCAGGGGACCAACCACGGTCAGTTTCGGGGACGTACTACCAGAGACGAAAGAAATCACGTCCACTCCACCTTCACCAGTGGCGCTTACGCATGCTAAACCCATGCCACCACGCCGGGCATTATCCATCACAGAGTCGGCCTTGCCCTGCAACATAATATCACGGCCATGGAATCAGGACCGGCATGCAGCATCGAGAACGAGCCACTGTGACCAATTGGCAAACTGCTTACCTCCAGTAAGATTTCATCTTGAATGGGCTCGACCAGTTCAGCACTCAGCTGTGCGGTATCACCGGCCTGGCTGGCATCCACTGTGAAGCTGACCTCTTCGTCCATGACGTTGACAACCTTCAGCATCCTCCCCCGGATGCTGACCTGCGATGGGTCAATGGCTATTATAGTGAAGGGACTGTCGGGGATCCGCTGACCGGCCAAGCCAACGGCCACTCTGTACGTGCCGAGAGAACTAAGCTGATACGAGACATCGAACGTGCCGCGCCGATATGTCTGAGACACGACCGCCTCGAGCTGCTCATGAGTTCTGGCATTGTGGATGACTGCGGTTAGAGCGCCCATTCCCGCACGCTTGCAGTCCACTGTGAAGCTAAGTGGCTTGCCAACCCGCACTGTCGGGCCTAGACCGCTGCCCTCCATCGTGCACAAGGCCGGGTCGCAAATGCTGAACACCATCGGGCTGCCAGAGACCGGGCAGCCGAAAAGGTCTGCGCGCAGCTTGCCTCTGCCTGGTTGGGTGGGGGTAAATGTCAAGCGGAACTGCCCTGGTCTGGAGGTGATGGTCTCCACGTCAACATCGCAGTACTTTAAGTTGTGGTTGCGTTCAGTCACATATGACTCCAACTTTGGTTCGCAGCCATCGTAACACCGAGAAGCATTTAGCACGATGGAAGTCGGTATATCCACAATGACGTGGTCCAATTGATCGGGTTCAAACTCAGCGACGGAAGGATCTACGCAGGCAAATGTCAACGGCATATTCGGAAAAACCACGCCAAAGAACTCGAGCTCAATCCTGTGCACCCCGACTTCCGTTGGTGTGAACTTCATTTGATTGATACCCAGCAAGTTGGCCGAAACAAAACCATCCACCAAGTTTCCAGACGGCGTCTCCATCTTGCCAGTGGCGATGGAGGTGATAGGCGCAGCTGTTCGGAGATCAATGGGTATATTGATGACTTCATTGATAAAGACTATGTGAAACTCCTCATCGTTCTCTTTGAGATATGGATCTCTTAGCTTCACCTTGGTTAGATCGTACACAGGCAGGCATATTGGAGAGCACGGCAGCTCGCATCCGGCAAACTTCAGCGTCAGTCGACGTTCCCCTACAGCAGTAGCAACGAAGGATAGTTTGTGCAGGCCAGGTGCTGGTTGGTCATGCTGTACATGCAGTTGAGTATCATCGAGGGACCAGGTCAGCTGACCAGGTCCAGCAGCTTGGCTGTTCACATTCACTATGAGCCTACTGCCGACAAGGACACCCTCCAGGCAACTGCCACTTACTTCGACCAGTGACAGGTCGATGCACTTGAGCGAGAACGGCGCTCGCGGAACGAGGCCTCCGCAGTGCGTAGCGTTCACCTCATAGACACCGACCTCCTGGGGCTGGAACCGCACCCTGCATACCATCTCCCCAGTCCTTTCCTGTTGCGACTCGGCAGGTAAGTGGAGATCATTATCGTGTGGGTCTCTGACGATGATGGCAGTGCTGCCTGGACCAGCAGCTACTGGAACCAACACGGTGTACTCGACCAACTTGCCCACGTGAGCCACGCTATCGTTGCTAACTGATGGCCCGACTATGATGCACTTTGACGCATTGCCGATGCTGACCTGGAAAGGACTCTGGCGTATGTGTTGCCCGGCATAGAGGATGTGTACTGTGTGCTGACCCACCATACTGGGCAGGTATCCCGCATTCAGCACGACAAGGTCCTGCTTAGCGGCACGTGAGCTGGCCGGAGTAATCTGCAGATTGTACGGACCGTGGCTGGGCGTTTCGACTCGCACTGTGAGGCGTGTCGTGTCGCTCACGTTACGGATGGTGAACTCCGCCGGTAAGCCGGTCTGCACCCCTTGTGGTTGCAGACCGGCACCTTCGGCGTGTATGATGTTCCTCGGTGTGCGTGGCTCGACGTGCAGTTTGAACGGTGCAGCACACACGGGTGAAGAGTCATAGGTGACGTGCAGTAAGTGGTCAGACACAACATTTGGCACGAACTGAAATGACCGCCTGCCACCATCCCTGGATATAGAAGCAGAGGACAAGAGAAAGAGGCCGATTGTTTGCAGCCACACAAAGTATCCACTCTGTGAATGAAAAGCATGCAGACAGGGACAAAGGCCAGCCATGCACTTGGCATCTAACACCACCCGAGTGGAGTTTTGTGACGTCGCAGTACATCTACCTGTAATACATGTAGGTCATTTTCAGATTCTCTCCCTACACTCTCCCTACACTCTTCCGGCCTTGGCATGCATTTTACTACATGTACTTGTAATGCTGTGCAGCATACAAAGATCATCAAAAATCAGCAATGATGTTACACTTTTAAAGCGGGATTCACAGAAGCATTTGTGCGATGCACGATGCGACACGGTCTGCAGTGGTGGTGTGCGATGCGAACTCACGAAATACCATACACAGAAGAAGTCAGCAATGCGACGTCACCTTGCTGATTTGGCGCAAAATTCAGTGCAAGTGAGTACGATACCATCATCGGGTATTCGTGTGACTTGGTACGACTTGTAGAAATCTAGCAATTCTCAGGGAACCTTTGTACAACTTTACGAACTTAGAAGTTGAGACTTCGGCGGTATTAGTCATGAAGTTGGTTGCTCTTTCATCTCGCTCATAAGAAAGTGCATGTTATTATGCGTGCGCCGAATATTACCTGTGCAAAGTGAGTTTTAAGAACATGTTCTAAGCATCATATGCTTCATACGCTTTGACCTCAAACTTGGTGTGGTTCCATGAGTTGCTAGGCTTCTGTTAGAATAGAATTGGTGCAGCACACGTGAAAAGGGTACTTAAAACGTTACCTGCACTTCACTGAAACAGATAAAAGCCGCATTTGAAGTTTGAAGTCGCCAACATTTGTGCCTAAAGACCGCGCGTAAAAACCACATAGCGACTAGGCAAACAGAAGTACAATGCACTGTGCCAGCGACACGCGCTCCTGGGCTAGAGAGACAGGGGCGTCCTTACTGTGTCTGCTCCAGCTCTGGCAGTATCTCTCTGGTCCGGTGGTCTTGTTCGCTGGGCTGAACTTCAAACCGCAGCTTGCCATCGCCAGCCTCCTTGCACATGGCTTGCAAAGTGACCGCCTCGCCCAACGTCAAGGCACGCGGGAAGTCTTCGGAGAGTACTGTCACCCGCTCCGAGTCCTTTGGCCACTTGACGTCGGTGTAGAAAGGTGAGCCGGGTACATGTCGCCCGGCAAACTTGATCGAGACTTTGTGTCTTCCGCCTAGTAACGGTTCATAGGAACAGTGGCTAACACCTGGCATGCTGTCATCGCATTGCACGCTGCACTGGACTGGACCCCCGTCGGTAGTGTGCGATACCATCACCTCCAGGCTGCCGCAGCCGCACTGGCTCACGTCCACATCAAAGACGGTGCGCAGTCGAGCCAGCAAACCCGTGGCGGGGTGCACGCCGGGGCCCGTGACAGTGCACTTTGTCGCGTCCCTGAACTCACCGACCTGCACCAGGACGGGGCTGCATGAGACGTCCTCACCGTCACACAGCACTCTCACTGTATAGTCACCGGCCACTGTCGGGAAGTAGACACACTCCAGCCGCTGACCTTGAACAAGAGTGGTGCGCAGCTGGGTCTTCGCAGGCCCGCTGACTAGGGCGACAACCGGAGCATCGCCAGCCTCTGCAAACTCCACCGTGAACGGACAGGCGTGTCCGACCACATTGCCTTCCTGCAGGCCTGCACCGTGTACACGCACTTTCCTAGGATCAATGATTTGAACGTCGAATGAATTCCCCGGCACAACATTGTGTGAGTAGTCAAAGTCAAGCCTGTAACTTCCGATCAGGTCTAGCGAGTATGTAATTTCGTGTTGTGCTGCCGACAGTACATGCTCACCTAGAAGGGCTAGCGGAGCATCATCCATTAGTTTCGATTGCGCTATCAAGCGTAGGCGTCCAGGACCTGCCTTGGTTGTGTCCACGCTGACTTCAAAAGGCTTGTCTACCCACAGGCGATGAAATTTCGTCGCCGCATCTGGAAGGGAGACTTTGACCAGTTTACGGTCAATAACATTGACTGGGAATGGACTTCCCTTGACGTGCTGTCCGGCAAACTCAATGGTGACAGTGTATAGTCCAGGCAGTCTGGGCGTGTAGTACATAGTGGCCAGGTCTTCCGTTTCGTCGAAAGAACCTACCAGGTTCAACTCGACATCAGAGGGGCTCTTCACTGAGACGTCGAGGTTGCCGGTCCCAGCCCTGCCGGTGTCCACGGTGATCGTTGCCTGCTCGTTCACGTGGCCCCTGAAGGGCTGGAGTCCGTCGCCACCTGCCACACAGCTGCCAGCGTCCGTCAGGTACAGGGCGTACAGTGTGAGCGGACTGGAGGGCAGCACGTAGCCTCCCAGGGCAACGCTAACCGTGTGCGGGCCTCTGTGCTCAGGGCGGAACCTGCAATTGTGCACACCATTCTGCATGCCCTTGATGTGACTGCCGTCCGTGTCTATCTCAACGTCAACAGGCTTGCCACCAGGCCCGTTAACGAGCACTTGCAGTGGCTGCTTGGTGAAGTTGTGGTCGGTGACGCGGAAGATTGCCGGCTTTCCAACCACGTGATATGTGTTCTCCACGACTGGCCCCTCAACAAAGACCTTGGCAAAGTCCAGTTCATGCATGCTGGATATGATGGTAAAGGGACTACCCGGTATATCAACACCATTCCACTTCAGCGACAAGACATATTCGCCGTAGTCCGCAGCCACAAATCCACCCTCATAGATATGCTCATCAGTGCAGGTGAGCTCTATTTCACAGTGCTCGCTTCCGCAGTAGACATTGGCCGAAAGCTGGCCACTTCCAGCATTTTTAGCATCCACCGAGAACGTGGCCGTTCCGTTGCGAGCTAGAATGCAGCGCTTGCGGCCAGTGATGTTTCCTGTCACAATGAGTTTCGTCGCATCACACACTGGCGCGGTGTTCTGCTTTTCGACACCCTTCTTACTCGGACCGTGGCGATTGCCTCCAGACGCCCTGGCCTGTTTCAGACCTGCAGCTCTCTGGTGCAGGTGTGTGGTCCTTTTGCTGTGAGCTGCCAGCGACCGGTATCTACCACCCGTTGTATGTGATTGCTGTGAACTGAGATGCCTCCTGGACATGATCCTCGCCAATGCCGCCTCCGCCTTGCGCTTATCGGCAGCTGTTTCTTTGCCCGCTTCGACGCGTGCTCTCCTTCTCCGCTCCGCAGACGAAGTACGCGCAACAGCTTTCTCCATGACCTCACAGATCCTGATGAACAAGGGGCAGTCTTCCTTGCCTGGGCGTAAAAGCATCTTCTTGAGCGCGTCAGGGAGGTAGGTAGATTGTGTGTTCTTTGGGTACATAAGCGGAGCCGAGACCCTCAGCTTCGCCAGCGGAAAATAGGAGATGTAGGTCATCAGGCTGAGCTGATCGCAATTGTCACTCACCATGTGATGAGGTTGAAGTATCTGTAGAACCCAAACAGCCAGAACACAAGCAGAGAGAGAGAGAGAGAGAGAGAGAGAGAGAGAGAGAGAGAGAGAGAGAGAGAGAGAGAGAGAGAGAGAGAGAGAGAGAGAGAAAGAAAGAGAGAGAGAGAGAGAGAGAGAGAGAGAGAGAGAGAGAGAGAGAGAGAGAGAGAGAGAGAGAGAGAGAGAGAGAGAGAGAGAGAGAGAGAGAAAGAAAGAGAGAGAGAGAAATGACCGTGCCATATATTGTAACATCTTCACCCCACATATTCTAATATAGCCCATCCTGCACCCCTGCCATATCTTTCTACACGGCCGGGAAAAGCACTCAAAGCAGCGGAGAAAACATAACATGGAGAACATTGCTCCAGAACGGGGTGGGTCCCAGCATTGCACAACGCTCAAGCAGAAGTAATTAAGATATATTGCCATTATTGGTACATACGGAAGCGGGGCAGCCAATCACTGGATGTTCCTGTGTTGCCGCCACACCAGTGACTTCACTACAGTACACTGGTGACCTCACTACAGTACACTACAGTACACTGGTGACCTCACTACAGTACACTGGTGCGACAGTTTGACCTTGCTGAGTGGGTGTGTGACTTGCACAGACTAGGGAACACGTAAAGGAAGGTACCCGCAGATAGGCAGACAAAAGGTCACTGGTGTCCAATATCATCAATGTGTTATATTGTTTGCTTGTAGCATGAACGGGCAAAGCATGGAATGAAATCTGAGAACATAGCGGACCCCTGGTCAAAAGCTATCGATTCGCAATTACATAGACTGGCAAGAGCCTAGATTGATACTTGATAGCGTAGCTGCACGAGTTCCCACTGAGCATAACCGCGGCGAGTGGCATGAGTGCAGAGAACAGGTAAAAGTGTGGGAAGAAGAGACCTCTACAGAGTACTGACCCTTGGCACGCTCAGCCATCGCCCGGCAACCTTCATTGCATCAATTGCATTCCGCACAGAGTAGCTCGGGTCTCTTACTACCCAGAAGGGCATGAGAAACGGGGAAATGGCATCCACAAGCGCTGCCAGGGCCAAGCCATCGCGCCAGTCTGTCGTAAAGTTACTGACTTTTCTCTTGCCCTGCAGGTGAATACGCAATCACACCAACACGAGTGGCTCATAAAGACTTGAACAAGGGCTGTTGAGATACTTATGCGGCCTCTTCTGCCCACTGACTACAGGCAAAACACACAAGCCGTTAAGCCTACTATGGTGCTCCACTGCTCAAAGAGTACGAGAACTCGGCCGGCTGTAACACTGACCATTCATGGTGTACATTAGGACAAAGCACACAGTCGGTGCAAGCCGGGCCTGTGCATAATACACCACAGGCCCTGCTGAAATTAATTAAACTGCCCGTGTAGCTATGGCAGAAGGGTGTAGGCCACAACGGGACTAAACTGTGCACGCGACTGGCCACCGGTACGCTGCATGCACACTGCGACTGCGCGTATTGATGATGCCGATCAGCGCTACTTACCTCCAGCTTTCTCTGCACCCAAGCCAGGAGCAACAGGCGAGGTGTTGGCTTGCGCTTGAACTTGACACCAGGCTTCAGTGGCACGGCTGCACTGATCTGAAAGAACACTATCAGGGACCAGATGAGGCGCACGTACTTTCTCACACTGGCGTCTTTAACGACCAAGAACTCATCTGAAGGTGGAGCAAGTGGCAAACGCAAGAGAACATAGAAGAAATCGTGACAATTAAAGCAATTTTTGCACTGTAGCACAGGTTTGTCTCTTTTTGATTAGTTTTCCACTGCACCTTCCAGATGCACGCGAGGCACATTCATCCCCACGACGACCATGGGCCCAGAAAGAGCGAGATCACTCAATATCACCTTGCGAGCAGCACATCGCCTTTTGCTAATCTTAGCGGATGATGCTCATCATGCATCCTATTTTAGTTTTGTAGTCTAAGGACCAAAATAATACACAGGCAAAGCGCTGTGCTGCGCGGAGTCCGCAACTATTACTTCCATGACTTCACCAAAGCATCTCAACTGATCATGTAATCTCAGAGCCCATTGGTGCTGGGGCAGCGCAGCTCCCCCCCCCCCCCCGTGATATTCACGAAGCCGGATTTCACTTTCCACCACCACAGAATGATGTGTATGCACGCTAACCACTGTACATTTGTAGTGGAGACGGTAGTAACTTACTGAAGTGAAAGCTGTATGACTGTATGACTGTACGAACATACACGAAGAGCACAAGCAAAAATAGCTGGTCCGCGCTTGCTTACCGATGTGGCTGACGACAATGCCCAGTTTCCTCATGTGGAAACGGGCATACTCCATATTTTCTTGATAGTGCCCCGGCCCATTAGGATAAGGAAATGGCGCCTGGAGCTCCCTGCCCGATAACACCTCCAGCAGATTGATAAGAGGCACACCGGTCTTGAAGTCCGTGCCTAGGTTGACCATGGGTGTCTTCTTGGCCTGGCATAGATGATAATTGCACCAGGATCGCATTGTTAGCTCCTGGATTTCATCCGGGTCGCTGTGGGAGCTCATCGTTCCTTCTCTACTGGCGGTTTCTTCCTTGTGTCACGCCGAATCGCTTGCCTGCTTCCGCGTGACGAGGACACTCACAACGTGCTCCGTAGACATGGTAGACGCGCGGTCTGCGCAGCGACGTTTCAGGGAGGCGGCGGCGATGGCTAGGCTGCAGCTGTTGGTCACAACCAAGGGATCGTACAAACCCCTGGTCACCACTCCGTAGCGAGTTGGGAACAGGGAACAGGGAAAGGATTCTACGAACTCATCGTAAGCTGAGTCTGATGTCGACGTCGGCTAGATCTACTGGTCACCGAGTGGTCGTCGACGCGTCGCTGTCATGATCTGCGAGTCGCACCACTACTACTAGTGGCACTACCCCCCGCGCAGGCGCGTCGTTACGACCCGGCATTCTGACGGAGCACAGACAGTCGGACGGGAACTGATCGAAAGTCGGAAAGATCAAGGCTAGTGCACTGCGCTGCGTGCATGCGACCGGTTGTCAGTGCGACAGTTCCGTCATACTCAGTAACCATGATAACCGCCTGTGCTGCGCAACCAGTGCTTGCGGACGTCGCTTTTTATTTCCATGGCCATGGCCCATGAAGCCTTCAGATTCTGATCATGGACATGGGCCTTCAATCAGAGCTGCAGTTTTACTCCACAAATATTCATGATATAAATGCCAACCACTGACCTCTGTGCTTGGATTTGGAATGAATGGAGGAAGCGGAACTACTAGTACTTCAGAAATCTTTCCCCGTCATTTTTCTTGCTCTTTTGCTGTTTCTTACCGATCCCAGTCTACTTTACATGCTAGTACACTATTGTGTTTGTGAGAGAATTTCTTTCGCTCGACAGCGACTGTTAGCGTTGGCGGCAAGCATCGTTGTGTGGTGCTGTTGCACTGTTGGCACTGTTGCAGTGTTGGTCAGTGTCTTTCGGACTCAGTGTGCAGACTGTAATATTACTGTAGTGCAGAGGGCAGTAGGTTGACCAAGATCTACTGCATCAGAGCAGTGACTTCTATTCAGTTATTTCAAAGAGTTGGTGGACAAGCCGTTGATTATTCAGTTATTTCATTGAACTCAGGGCGGCAGGACAGGCCTGGTACGCTACATGTGGCGTAGTGCGCTGAGCGCTGATCAATCGTGGTTGCAGCTGACTATCTGCAGAATACCTGCAGAAGATTGCGAAAATGTCTCGAAGTAAGCCGGCGTCCACTTGGACTGCTTGTTAGATAAACGCATGATCATGTCACGTCCGTGTGTATGTGTCTGTGTGTGTGTGTCTGTGTGTGTGTGTGTACAAGTACAGTGCACATGCATGTGTGCGTGTACACACACATCTGTGTATGCGCGCACATGTATGCACATCTTTATGTGTGTATACATGCACACACACACGCACATGTGTGTATGTGTGTGTGTGTGTGTGTGTGTGTGTGTGTGTGTGTGTGTGTGTGTGTGTGTGCGCGCGCACATAGTAGAAATGGCAAAAGATGACTCTCGGTTTCACACACACACACACACCGCAGTCATGTGACTTGGGCCCTTGAACCTCTGTACGTGTTGTGTAGGGTCTGTAGCAAGGTGTAGTGAGCACCGTCTTGAGCCCCACAACTTGCTTCATGTGTGTGCATGTGGATTTGTGTAAGCGTGGGTCCATTCGACATGAAGAGTATGAAGAGCAGTGCTGCGATGTCAGTATCACATCGACATGGCAGCATTGCTCTACACAGACTACAGCCGTTGAGTGTAAGTTATCAAACGCCGTTGCGGCCAACGGTTACACATGCTGCACACAATTCCACACGTTCATGGGGCGAATTGCAGATAGCTGAAGTGCCCATACAGAAGAATGTGCTATGCGAACAAGCACTTATACTGTATGGTTGGGAATGATTCTGGTTTCACCAGTATCAAATCAATGTGCACATGTGTGCTCCTGTTATACTATGATATTGTCAACTCGTGTTGTGGCGATGTCGTTGTGGTGTGTGTATGCAGTAACAGAGGAGATGATACGGAAACGTTCGGAGCACAACAACCTGGAGATCTTCACCCTGGAAGAGGTGTCTTTACACCAGCAGGACATCACACAGTGAGTCACTGAGTGGTCTGAATCCGGCTTGTACCTTGTACCCTATATGCAATGTGAGAGAGGGAGGGAGAGTGTGTTTGTGTGTGTGTGCGTGTGCGTGCATGCGTGTGTGCGTGCGTGTGTGTTTGTGTGTGTGTGTGTGTGTGTGTGTGTGTGTGTGTGTGTGTGTGTGTGTGTGTGTGTGTGTGTGTGTGTGTGTGTGTGTGTGTGTGTGTAGGCCCAGTGTGCCAGCAAAAGCAAAATTTATCGTTTGAAAATACACGTACAGTAGCAAGTATCCCGTCCACTTTTGCTCCTCCTCGGGGGCGACTTCCACTGTACATGCACCGTGTAAAAACCATAGTGCAGCATGAGTAGATCCCAATGTGACATCAAAGCCAGTCTATAGGGCTTGAAAGTGATGACGTCAAAAACGGCCAGGGAGTAGTAAGTTGACATCAGATTTCTATTTTGGATCCACTAAGGTATGACTTTGCTATTGCCTCAGTATGTGGGTGCATAGCAACCCACTCATGTCGTATGCAGGGGTGACGTTTACTTCGCCACCAGTTGTAACCCCGTCCCCAGTAGCCAAATCAGTCAGTTTTACTGGCAACATCATCTTGCTGTGAGTAAGACCGCTTGAAATGTGCTTGGATCCATACAAAAACTGGATCCAAGTGGATCCAGTTTTTGAATTTTTGAAATTGTTGCTATGCTGTGACGTAGCACTTTCAAGCCCTATAGTGGTTGTGCGAAAGAAGTCATAGTGATGAGTCAGTGGAATTCCGGAACCACTTATGGCCGCCAAGTATACAGCGTGAGTTGCTAGTGCGTCACAAAGCAAGTGCATCGCTGTGCAGCGACTGCGAACGCATCTCAACTGATGGTATAACCGCAAAACCTCCATCCTCTAGCAGGTACCACTATGATCGTTGTCACGGTGATTTTTGAACCATGGATTGTGTTGAGTCACCTCCACCATTACACTGCACTCTTCAGCCAACTATTTGTAGACCCTCCTTCACACAACCATCACCACTGCGAGGACACTTCCGTAGACGATATTGATAAACTCCTTCAGACAGCTGTTTCGCTAATACATAGCTCATCAGTGAAGGTAGATTGTGTTGCAGTATGTTAAACCTGCTGGGCTCTGCATTAGGACTGGGACAGATAGGCAATGAGTTTACAAGACACCGTTGTTGAATTCCTGGGATATCTGTGCTCATCTGCTCGTCCGGTGTGTCTCTTGTGTGCGCACGGCAGCATTGAACTGTTGGACAAGATGTGCCGGGACCTGAAAATCCTGTACCTTCAAAGCAATCTAATCGGAAAGATTGGTAAGCAGCCCTCCGGAGTACAGACTTTGAACTCTGTCAATCATAGCCGACTACTGCACATGCACTACTGATAACCACAAATGGCACAAGGGAGCCCCATTTACAGGGTTTGTCGCAACTCCGAATTTCTTGCACAGTGCAATCATCAGCCACACACACACGCATACACAGTTGACCTTTGATGCCCATACCTATGCTACAGCAGAAGCCATAGCAACTTGAGCTGTGATTGCACCATTCTCAACAGCTTGCAAGGCTGAAGACTTGACCGCCCCTAATTTTAAGCCTGGTCTTCAGCGCACAGCTGTTTTGAAGTGGCTTTTTTCTGGCCAACACACACACACACACACGCACACACACACACACACACACACACACACACACACACACACACACACACACACAGCAAAAGTAGTTTGCTTTGCAGCCCTCCTGAACCTTGCCCCACTGTTGTGTATGCTCCTGTTAGAGAATGTACAACGACTAAAGAAACTCGAGTACCTCAACTTGGCCTTGAACAACGTCAAGCTGATAGAAAACTTGGCAGGTGAGGCGTGGCTGAATTGTGACAATCTCAATCAGCAATAATATCTCACACCCGTGACTGTGGATAATTTAGATGCAGTGGTGGTGGTGGTGGCTTTGCTAGCTGCAAATGCTGCTGCATGCCTGTTCACTATTGCATGGTGACTGTTATGAATGCCTGCCGCTTGAACTTCATCCACAGCAAAGAAGCAATGGCTCGTTGAAGACTGGTGACAAGGGGAGGGGATCATACTGGTATGTCTGTCAGTGAACCTCTCACACCAAACACTGCATCCTAGTAGCCAGTAGCCGCGGACCACTACACACCAAACACTGCATCCTAGTAGCCAGTAGCCGCGGACCACTACACACCAAACACTGCATCCAAGTAGCCAGTAGCACGGACCACTACCTGTCCAGTATCAGAGTAGATATTGTTATGCCTGAGTGAGCTTTAGATGAGAGACTCAACATTACCTAGCCCTTCAAGACTCTTGTGTGCAATGGTTCCTGTGCCTGTTCTTTGCTAGCATCAAATTCATGAATGTCTCCGTTACGTGTTCTGCAGTGTGCATTGCCTGGCCTAAGCACTAGCTTCTGGCTCGAATCCACCGCATACGGTAAAATGGGTGAATGTTACATTCTATGTTACTATGTACATGTAGCTGTTGGTGTGCTTGTGTTTGTGTGTGATCATCGCCTGTGAAGGATGTGAATCACTCAACAAGCTCGACTTGACTGTCAATTTCATCTCTGAGCTGACTTGTGTGGAAAGCCTCAAAGACAACTACAACTTGAGAGAACTGTAAGCAGTCTAACCACTACCATGACTGCACATAGGGGTGTGCTGGAAACGAGTGCATTATCCATTGGCTAATGGAAACGAGTGCATTCTGGATTTGCCGGTTAAAACGAGCGCATTCTGGATTTGCCGGTGGAAACGAGTGTATTCTGGATTTGCCGGTGGAAGCGAGTGTATTCTGGATTTGCCGGTGGAAACAAGCGTATTCTGGATTTACCGGTGGAAACGAGTGTATTCTGGATTGCCGGTTAAAACGAGCGCATTCTGGATTTGCCGGTGGAAACGAGTGTATTCTGGATTTGCCGGTGGAAACGAGCGTATTCTGGATTTGCCGGTGGAAACGAGTGTATTCTGGATTTGCCGGTGGAAACGAGTGTATTCTGGATTTTCCGGTGGAAACGAGTGTATTCTGGATTTGCCTAATAACCGCTATGGCTTGTACGCATTAAGCTTCTTAGGTGCAGATCGCTGGAATTCGCTCCCTGCTTCTGTTCCTATTTCCTCCACGCTATCAGACTTCCGCTCATCTTTACAAAAACATATAGGGTACCCCGTAAGAAGGCCTTAGGCCTGTGGGAATGCCCTATTAAAAATTTAATAAATAATAAAAAATAATAATAATTGCCGGTGGAAACGAGTGTATTCTGGATGCGTGCGTGTGTGTATTTTTTATGCGTAGGTTTCTGACAGGCAATCCATGCAGTCGGTTTGAAGGCTATCGCCAGTTTGTCATTGCTACATTGCCACAGTTAAAGGTAGGTGATGAAGGGGAGCACAACGGTAGTCCCTTCAAGGTTGGGGGGTACATGGTCGGGGGGGGGGGGTACTTGGTACATGGTCGGGGTGGGGGGTGCTCGCAACATGTACTTGATATAAGGCAATTGCCACTGCAAGCACAATAGGGTCTAGTGCAGTCACGCTTTGGCTCAGCAATGTGTGGGTTGTGCTGGCCTAGTCTTCCCAACGCCTGTGATGGCTGTTGTGAATAAGAGATCTAGTCTGGTACGTCACGTTGACGGCACATCTTCCTAGTCTCCGCTACCATTCTGTCTTCTTTTGCAGACATTAGATGGACAAGATGTGGAGATTTCCGAGAGAATCCAAGCGCAACAGGTACTTGTGAGTGTGTATTTCTGGGTGCATCAGTGCCTCCGAGGCTAACTTTGGACCGGCAAGCCATAGCCAATAACCCTGCTTTCAGCAACATATCAATGCCCAATTAAAGAGTGTACAGATGACAGACCTGCTGGTAGAAAAGCGCGAGACAAGACTCCATGGACTCGGTGGGAATTATTAGTATTACCTGACGCCACTCTGAAGGATGACGGTGGCGTTGTCGAACAACAGAGCGGCGAGCTTTACGGTGTTTCTGTGCGAGCTGCCTGAAAACCTCGCTCTGAAATCAAAGAAATATTGCGCACCAAGGACAAGAATGCCACGCAATGCGGGCCTGCATAAAACATGCCAGCCACGTTGTGTACCTTCTCTTCTTTCATTTATTTGATTAGTGACATTGTGACTGTTTGATTATCTTTTGCCATGCCTTACAAGAAGGGTCTTGGAGAGGAAAAAAAGTCGATAGAGTAGTGCGTATCGTGGCAAGACGGCCACACCTCTGAGTGTCCTATTGACAGTGCTGAGTGCTGACTGGTGAATGTTGTGCATGTCATTGTCCTGCAGGAGATGGCACTGGGATTGCGTGAGCGAATAGTGGAGCTGCAGACTGAGTGTGCTGAGCAGCAGGCTGAGGTACAGTACTTTGAACGGTGCATGTAAAACAGCACGGCTACCTGCTTTCTGCACACTGTCTACGTAGCGCAAGTGCACGCTCACTGTACAGATCATGTCAAAAAATACCCTATCGGGTACCCGTGCTACCCGGATAGAAATATAATACCCGAACTTGTTACCCGACCTTGTTACCCGACCAAACCCTACCCGTTGCAACCCTAGTCGTCAGGAGTATTGCACAGTTGGTGTGTATCTCGGCTCTATCAGCAGAATGCCAACAGACTGACTGATCCTTACTACTACCACTACTAAACTGTAGCTCTGTTGCATGAATTCCATTTTGCTGCCATTCTAGGACGAAGATGATGAAGATGACGAGGAGGATGAAGAGCTGCTACCTGGTGAAACGGAAGCGGACAAAGAAAAGCGGTATGCTGCACAGCCACTATCCAGTGTGACGAATTATCACACCGTGCATCGGCCCTGTCGCACTGCTTATTGGTCCCCTCCCCAGTCAGGTTGATCACTGGATATACAGTCCATTATGTGTGGCATGGGGGTTGCATGCATGTCTGCTGGTCCACTGATTCAGGTATTTACAACTTTGATCATGCACGTCATGCTGTGCATAAACGCTGTGCATAAATGCTGTGTGAGTCCTGAGTGCACTGTGCACTCGTGTCAGATCGGATTACATGATTGTATCACTATGGTACTACCTGCCATTGCCAGTGCAATGCTACTGTTCTCATTCTGCTGCCTATCCTGCTAGCAATACCAACATTGTTGTTGTTGTTGTTGTTACAAATCTTAATTCTCACGATAGCCAGTGGCCAATAAGAGATGTTGTTGTTGATGTTGATGTTGTTGTTGCTGCTGCTGCTGCTGCTTCTTCTGTTGTTGTTGTTGTTGTTGTTGTTGTTGTTGCTGTTGCTGTTGCTGTTGCTGCTGCTGCTGTTGTTGTTGCTGCTGCTGCTGCTGCCGCTGTCGTCGTGGTTGTTGTCGTCGTCACCGTTTTTGTTCTAGGTATTGGGAGAAGAAGACGGCTTACACGCCCAAGTCGCGTATTGCAACACAGGCTCACCTGCGGAAAACACACGCCGACAAAGACAACCCCGAAAAGTACGTACATGCAGCCGGGGACGTTTTCAACGGCTACAATACACACAATAGGCTGGTCGAGACCATAGCAATGTGCTACAATAGGCTGGTCGAGACCATAGCAATGTGCTACAATAGGCTGGTCGAGACCATAGCAATGTGCTACAATAGGCTGGTCGAGACCATAGCAATGTGCTACAATAGGCTGGTCGAGACCATAGCAATGTGCTACAATAGGCTGGTCGAGACCATAGCAATACAATAGGCTGGTCGAGACCATAGCAATGTGCTACAATAGGCTGGTCGAGACCATAGCAATGTGCTACAATAGGCTGGTCGAGACCATAGCAATGTGCTACAATAGGCTGGTCGAGACCATAGCAATGTGCTACAATAGGCTGGTCGAGACCATAGCAATGTGCTACAATAGGCTGGTCGAGACCATAGCAATACAATAGGCTGGTCGAGACCATAGCAATGTGCTACAATAGGCTGGTCGAGACCATAGCAATGTGCTACAATAGGCTGGTCGAGACCATAGCAATGTGCTACAATAGGCTGGTCGAGACCATAGCAATGTGCTACAATAGGCTGGTCGAGACCATAGCAATGTGCTACAATAGGCTGGTCGAGACCATAGCAATGTGAACACGACTTGCTCGGTAACGTTACATAGCTGTGTAAATGCTGGCACGGTGACTTGGGATCCAGCAGCAGCAGCAGCAGTGTACAGCGGCTCGCCGGTCACTCAGATGAATGTATCACTGCGCTGCGTTTCATGTTCTGCTGCCTTCTTGGTTTGCTAGGGACAAGAAGAGGAAAGTGACTACACGCGTGTTTGAGAGAGGCGGACGGATGCTGAACATAAACGATGGAAAGTACGTGCTGCTTGTACATGTTTGTACGTATATTTACAGTCACTGGTCGGGATGAGTCCCGATAAACACTGGCCACTGCTCTCGTGCCAACTACATTGGTAGACAAGCAGACTGTTTTGCAGAGCGTCCTGTATGATTTAGAGTTTGTGACCAAAGTCATGTTCACTTCATGCACCATCACAATCCAATTATTCATGACCTGTGTTGGGTCTGTGATTCTTATTAGTTTCCCGACTCTCACAAAGAGAAGTAAAGTTCGCCGCTACTGGCATGTGTGTGTGTGCAACACAATGCAATCTTCATACCTCTGCAGTTCGTTCCATGCTGGCCCACCGCGTATTGTGTATTGCCGGTATTTGTTGTTTTGTCCCCATGTGCAGGTATGACTTCTCAGTGGACGACTCGACGGAACCGGATAAAGTCATTCTTGACCTAGTGTTGCCAAGGTAGGACCCGCTCAGTGGCAAACCGTGAACACACGCACGCAAGCACGCACGGATGCACATACACATGCTAATGTAACTACACGTACTTCTCATCAGCTACACATGTTTTTGTCAGTTCACAATTCGGAAAGAACCTCGATCACTGGTCAATATGCTAAATGTACATACTCGTACTCGTAGTGCTGCTAGCACTCTTGTAATGCAGACTCTAAGTTAGCGGAGTAGTTGTTAGCGATCGAATCAGGGTGGAATCTAAATACTTGTAAGTAAGTGGTCACCATCAAACCAGTCTGACCTGGCCTATAGCCCCCGGGTATCATCCACGAGTGGTTGGCCGTTCCATGATCTAAGATGTATGCATGGCCATTGGCTGGGCTGTGTACTGAGTTAGGAATGGTGCTGCACACACTGCTGCATGACTGCTCTTTCACATGCGTAATTATGTCTGCTGTACTGCTGCTACACTGCTATGCAGGTTTATGGACTTGTCACTGATTGACTGTGACATCCAGCCAACATATGTACGCGTTACAGCCAAGGAGAAGGTGAGCAGAGATGGCGTTCCAAGTTCAAGTACAACTACAGTCTGTCCAAGCTTGTCACCATTCCAAAGCAGGACACCCACGGTATAATGTATACAAATGTTTTGGTCCCAAGCAGGACGGTTGGACAGTCTGGAACTAAACACTACACTTGGTACTGCACCGTAGACCTATAGCGCATGTAGCCATGCTACGTCCTCAAGTGTATGGAAACTAGCACAGTCGGCACATAAGCCTGGTTTTAGTGTTGGCATACATAGAAATACATGTACCTGTCTTGGATAGAAGCCTGTCTCATATAGAAGCCTGCAAAAATTCCCCGAAAAAGTGATTATTAGCCGCGGCTTTTATACACGACTTTACGATAAATAAACTGTACGCACCTGTGCTTTTTGAAGTGCCCAGCGTGTGTTACGTGATTGTACACGGACATGTTCACTATGTGGATGCAGAGGCTGCTAGAATGTGGTTGCACCCCTGCATTACTCGACTTCTTGCATTCTTGGTTTTGTTCCGTCTGCTATGTGTTGTGTCCAGGTCTTCCAGCTGGTCCTCCAGGAAGAAATCCAACCAGACAAGAGCGATGCCAAACGCTCCAAGGTCACGGGACACCTCGTCCTTACAATGCCCAAGGTGTGCGTGTGTGGGGGGTGTGTGTGTGTGTGTGTGTGTGTGTGTGTGTGTGTGTGTGTGTGTGTGTGTGTGAGCTGTTGAATGGTGTAATCCCAGCACAAGTTGCTATGTCTAACATAGCTGTTCGCTATCATCGCTCCCGCGATGGGCATGTCTAAGGTCTGAGGTGTGTGCGCGTGTGGGTGTGGATGTGTGGATGTGTGTGCCACACACAATGTGGTGTGTGTGTGTGTGTGTGTGTGTGTGTGTGTGTGTGTGTGAGAGAGAGAGAGAGAGAGAGAGAGAGAGAGAGAGAGAGAGGGAGAGAGAGAGAGAGAGAGAGAGAGAGAGAGAGAGAGAGAGAGAGAGAGAGAGGAAAAGAGAGAGGGAGAGAGAGAGGCAGAAGGAGATAACATTTAAATGTTAAAGTAACGCGTCGCGTGTTGACCTTATACAGTGCGGGCAAGGATGACCGGGCACGAACACTGAACACTGACAGGTTACTGAGACATTCAACGGCCTGACACCTTATTATCTTTTTACTGTTGCAGTAGAGGACAGTTACATGTACCTCATAACTCGTACCCATTACGTCATGGCGGGTTCTCGTATATTTCACATTTTATTATTGGCTCAGTAACCGAGTTCTTTCTTTCTCCATCTATTTCCCTACAGGTACGGCCGGTACTAAAAATGAGTTCACAACGGACAGCAGTAGCGGCGGCGGCAGCCAAGTCCAAACGACAGGCAGATAGCACAGGCCAGACACCACCTCAAATCCAACGCCTGGAAGTTGATACAAGTAAGCGCGTAGACATTGCCAACATTGTCAGCGAAAGGCAGCTCGCCAACAGTAACACATCCACAAAGTTGACGCAGCGGCCTGCAAGGAAACCCCTCCTACAGGACCTGACAACCAGAAGTGGAATCACAGAAATTGAGGATGACAACACTACAATGGCTGATCACCAAGACGTCAGCAGCAAAGGAGATGGCCGCGCCAGTGGAGGCAGTGACGATAGCGATTTTGAGGATGACCCCGATGTGCCACCATTGATGTAACACCAATGAATGCTTCTCCACAGGAACTGCATGCACATGTACATGTACAATACATGCATGTACTGTAAGGATCACCAACACGTTCAGCAGCTCCTGGCTCATAAGTACGGCAACAGTATGACATCACCCAATAGATACAATGGGAATATGACATCATCGTGATTACCCAGTGGATACAATGGGACCTTGAGAAGCCAGCGCTGCTCTGACACACAGTGCTGACACTTATTGACAATGAGAGTTTTTTTCAGACATCACATATTAAACAAAATATACAGAGGTTTGAGATGTGAAATATAGGCCGGCTGTCCCGCAGTAGGCACACACATGCACGCACGTAGCGCATTCGTAGAATTCGCAGTGTTGTAAAGCGTTTTCAAGACGAATACAAGTGTTTTAGTAAATCAGCAGGGGGCCGCAGCTTTAAATCCTGCAAATACTGCGTATTCGCGTGCCAATTGTCGAGCAGAAAAGACCCCGTAGCGAGGTAGTCGCACGGTTCCTGGACTGCCAACATCGTCGAGGCAACTCAGTGAACCCATCCCTAGCCAACCACGCCGAGAAAACCTCTTCGACAGGGGGGGGGGGGGGGGGGGGGGGTGGAAGGCATCTTCTTTTCTGAGCCGTTTCTGAGACTTGCCTCACGGACTACAGCAGCAGATGTGGCAGTTACCGTCCACGCCTGAACTGGCGCTTGCGCTGCCGGTAGTTCTGTCCCGCGTTGATGCGCTTTTCCTCCCAGTCCAACTGCTTCTGACTAACACCATCCTTGGCAATAAGCTGGCTGGCACTGCCATGCTTGGACGATTTCTTCTTCTTCAGCATGGCAGCAAACTGTAGCAAGAAATATAGGAGACGTTGACAATGAAGAGTAGTAAAGGACACGTTCGCAATGAAGAGAGATAAGGCAAGACTTGGCCTGGGGGTACGTATTCTAGTTGGCTAGGTCATATGGACTAGAGACCCTTTTCAATGCTAGAGTCCTTTGATCACACATACTGTTATGTCGACAATAATTTAATGATGGGAAGGTTGGCGGTATGAGACGGTAGCCAACCAGAAGATCTGGATCGTTTTCCTTTGTTTTCGTCTGTTTATCATCCTCAAGGAATCCATGTTGACATGCATACGACTAGTCACCACTATCATGCACATACCGGTATGGTGGAAATATTCACAGAGCAACATGCACATGCGCGCACACAGACGCACACACACACACACACACACACACACACACACGCGCACACGCGCACACACACACACGCACACACGCACACACACGCACACACACACACACACACACACACACACATGGAGACTCCCTCGATTTAGGCTAAGGCCTGTGGAGAATCCATAAATACAAAATACAAAATACAATACACACACGCACACACACACACACACACACACACACACACACACACACACACACACACACACACACAGGTATGTGCACACACACACACACACACACACACACACACACACACACACACACACACACACACACACACACACACGTACACCCACATGCACTGTCATTATTACTGGAGCGTACATACACACAGACACAGCATACATACCTCTTCAGCTCCCATGAACATCTTGGACATGTCATCACTACTGTATCAACAACAACCAAACAATACAATGGCACATCACATGACTAGGAACTGACATGAAGTGGCAAGAAGTACATGAGAAGACTTATTAGTCTAGCGCTGAAACGATCATCCATCTAGCCCAATCGATTACTCTTTATCATAACGATCGATTATTCGATTATAATCTCTAAGAGGCCGCACCTGGAATATGTAAGTGGAATGGCCAAAAGTGGAAATATGTACAACATTTTGCACAAAAATGCTATGATCGATCGACGATGACAGAGTAAACTATTTTACTTTTACTCCGCGTAAGTCCAACCAGTAAAATTCCTCGCGTGAAGTGTGAACTGTACGTGTGCTGTTATGTATGTAGACCGGACGCGACCTTGACCTTCGAGCTTCATGCTCCAGCTTCGTTGTACCAGGGAGTCGTATATACCTGGGTTTAAATTATAGTATAAAAACCTCCAGTCATTTGCGTGTTCTAAAAAGCAGGTAATATTTCTGGTTATCACTCATATAAAAAAACCTGGTGCTGTAAAAAATCACTTTTAGGAAAATGACTGGAGGTTTTTTATGCTATAATTTGAATAGAATATAATCTTCGCCCTCGTGTTCACGGGGAAAAAACCCTCGGCAAAAACCCTCGGCTCCGCCTCGGTTTTTTATTTCCTGTAAACACTCAGGACTCAGCTTATATTCTATACATATACGACTCTCTGGTTGTACTACACTAGGACTGTACTCGATGTTTGAGCTCGCGCTGCATGCACTGCGCGTACTACGTCCTGAGCGGCTGCGACGCACGCGCAGCGCGTGCAGTGTGTAGTACTATGCATGCACTGCGTGTACAAGACATTAAAAATCTAAAAAACGCAAAATAATCGTAATCGGTAATCTAAACGATTGCTCGATCGTTAGAGTTATCAAACGAGTACTGGATTATTGGGTATAATCTTTTCAGCCTTTCAGCCCTGGTTATTACATCATTGATCAAGACTAGTGCACCTACAGGAGGACTGACTCCACTCATACTCGAAAAGCAAAAGCAAATCACCTTAGACACCAAACGCAGCACACAGAGGCTTGACTGCCTGCCGCCCATGGCACACAAATCTTCACTTGCCAGTGCCTCTCTGCATCTGTCCCTCTTTCCACTCTCCTTTTCTTGTGTACTCAGATGAGTATTATACAATGTACCGGCAAGAGTACATAACCAAGAGCGTGCAACTCGACGATCCCCCAGCCCACGGCGGAATTTGTTTATGACATCAGTCTTGGGCGGCTGTTTGGCTCGCTGATGCCATCATGCGTAGCCAGAGATCAAAGTACAAAGAATTTGTACATCACAGCTACGGTAGTCGAAGGAGAACAACGGACGATAGATCGATGTGTCCTGAACCTGGTGAACGCTCACCGTATCTACAAAAAATGCGCGGGAAAGCATACGCACTTGATCATACTTCAGCCAAAGAATGACGCAATAAAAAAATTCCGCCGTGGGTGAACCCATCGCAGCTCGAGATAGGAGTTGCACACTCTTGGTTATGTACTCTTGAATGTATGTATATGGCCTAGCTGGCCCAAGCAGCTTGCTGTCTTACAGCATTGGGTACAATGTATACTGTAATTTCACAAATTTTCGGTGTACTTTTATTTTCGGCACTTTCAGTGCGTCTGTTTCATACCTAAAATTTCAATACACCGAACAAACAGTAATACACATAATCCAATAGGGAACTGCTTCTCTGTACCTAAAATTTCTGTTCACCTATCCTGGCCTTTTGCCCTCATACCGAAAATATTGAGCATCTAAATTTTCTGAAATGAGAGTACACGCACGGCTTACAACCACCCTACAGCAGGTCACGGTCACGAGATCATTCGACTTACAGTCCAGCAGCTGATGCACTTGATGCTGTACCATCCTCATCAGAGCTGAGGTTCTCGAAAAGAGCCTATGCAGAAGATGAGAGCGGACAACAATGTACACAATTACAAATTATTCCCGTAGCTATGCAGAAGACGTTACTTCAGTAACGTCTGGCGCTAGCCAGGGTCCACTCAGCTTTAATTTGGTACTTGTGTGTGTGTTTGTTTGTTTGTGTCACGCCTGGCGCTATCCGTATCTGACGGGCAAAAAGCATAGGATGTTATAAATTTTTCAATTCTCCTATTTTTTCAGGCATATCCTGGGATTCGAACCCGCACTATCGCCCTACATGCATTCCCCCATACACTTCGCATTCATACCCATTCTTCCAAGTTGCTTCACGTTATTATCTTGCGTTTGAAAGCCCTATTTGAATATTGCGGGCAGCTGTATGTGGCCAGCTGTGTTTGATGGTACGGTACGGTACGGGAGACGGTGTCATATTACCCTCGATCGTACCTGTCCCGTACCTATCCCCTACCGTACCGTGCCATCAAAGACGGCTGGCCACAATGCATGTTCAAATAGGGCTTTCAAATGCAAGATCACAATGTGAAACAACTTGGAAGAATTAGTATGTATGCGAAGTGTATCGGGGAATGCAAGCAGGGCGCGCGATAGTGCGTGTTCGAATCCCAGGTTATGTCTTTAAAAAAAGAGGATTTTTTTAAAGAATTTATAACATCCCTATGCTTTTTTTTGTCTAGGTCATCAAGGCAAAAAAGCATAGCGTAGGGCCCTGAGCTTCCAAGCTCTCTCGTTTACAATAGGCACAAGCACAGGCACAGGCACAATAGTCACACACTTATGAAAAGGTTGAAATGCAGTTTGGTGTGAAAGAATGCACACCACTGTTGTGAGCAAAGAGTACACAAGAAAACCTGGTCCAGTATAATTCCCCTGATCCCCAATTCCCCTAAGTCATAGGCTGGGGCCGAGCACTTTCCGTAACTAGAAATTGGCCGTAACTCAGAACAACACATACTTATTGCATGAAAGTAAACATTTTTTTATGCCAATCAATAAGTTTGGGGCCGTTTTTCGTTGAAAAGCCGATTTTTGTGACTCTAGATGGGTCAGAAAGTGCCAGGTTGACGGATATGCCCGGATAAGAATAAGGGGAATTTACTGTAGTCATGACCTGGGTATGACAATGAACAAGGAAGAAGCTGGCTTGTTACTGTAAATCCAGACATATTTGTACGCGAAAAGTTTCGGACTGTGAGTCAATTGCACAGCGTGCAGGGCCTTGAGCAAAGGAGCTTACCTTCTCGTAATCAGCGTCAGTAAACTTCTTCTTTTTCTTCTTCTTCTGCTGCTCTGGCGCCTTCCCAGACTTGCTTCCTGGAGACCAATGGTATCACAAGCACAGTCGTGCACATTCCATGTTCAACTCATTCATACACAATCTACGGTCAACTCATTCATACACAATCTATGCTCAACCCATTCATACACAATCTATGCTCAACTCTCTTTATTCAAAATCTATGCTCGACGTATTCACTGAAGGAGATGTAAGAATGCTGGGAGTGTATGTTGTGCACTAGATAGCAGTGATGCCAACAACACCAGTACAACAGTTTGCAAGTGTTCAATAACTACTAGTACTACATGCAGCGTGGAAGGCTTTTTGTACAAATGGTGTTCAAATTAGTGCAAACTAGCCAGTCCATCATGTGTACATTTACAGCCCTGCTTTCTTGGTGGATACCATCCGCCATCACGCTCACCTTTCTGTGCTTGGTCCGCATCATCTCCATCACTCATGTCCTCATCCGACATGTCGTCCAGGTCGCTGTAGTTGAACTCTGTATTGTAGCAATGGTATTCACAACAGGTGCATGAGAAAACACTAGGGAGACAACACAGGATGATGGACAACTTCACAACTGACAATGAAAGGGGAGAGATGGTCGATGAGATACATTGCCTGTACAGTAAAATGTACGCACATGTAGGTAGTGTGTGTGTGTGTGTGCGTGCACGCGCGCGTGTGTGTGTGTGTGTGTGGTATGTGTGTGTGTGTGTGTGTGTGTGCCCCCCCCCCCCCCCCCCTCCTCGTCACGGCCCGAAGAAGAGGTGGCGAGATGTGGTGTCGACTGATCTGGCGGACCTCGGCGTGACCACCTGGCTTGAGAGTTGCCAAGATCGTCCCGGTTGGAGACGAGTTGCGAGTAGCACTCCACCGCCACGGCCCGCTCCTGATCCTCTTCTATGTGTCTGTGGACGCCCGTTTCGTCGACCAGGAGACCTGAAACGACATGCCAAGTTCTGCGCTCGTGTTCTCACTTGAACTTTCCGACATTCGCTATCATTGCATACGCAATGGGCAAGATCAAGGTGTGTGTGTGTGTGTGTGTGTGTGTGTGTGTGTGTGTGTGTGTGTGTGTGTGTGTGTGTGTGTGTGTGTGTGTGGTGTGTGTGAGTGTGTGTGTGTGTGTGTGTGTGTGTGTGTGTGTGTGTGTGTGTGGTGTGTGTGTGAGTGTGTGTGTGTGTGTGTATGCTCCCCCTGATCCTGATTCTGCCTTCCACTGCGCATGCGTAAAGGTCTGCCGTCGTCCCGGGATCTCAAGCGCCACACTCCGTACTGCAAAAGTTAGCAGATAGTCTCTTCACTATCATTACCGTCGGTGTTACGGAGGTAGCCTCAATTGAAGTATTATTCGTTCTCGTTCTGCTTCTTTGAATGTTGCTGAACAGTTTTCCTCTCCATGCTCTGCTAAATCGTTGCCTGTACGCGCCACGTCTAGCGCCTTGTTTCTACGCTAGCACTTAGCACCTTATTCGTCATCACGCGCTCTTCTTATCTACATATATGTGCTAAGTGTTGGTGTAGAGGCAAGGTGTTAGATGTGGCCGCCGCTCTTGCTATATAGTTCATTGGAGCGAAGGCACAGTTGTTGTTTTTCCAGAGTTCTGCTTGTGATGGTATTCTTCTGAATGGTCATCGAAGTAAATCTGAGTATGGTTCAAGACAGTTAGTTGCCTTTCGAGAGTATCTCTGGGTTTATGAGCCACAGTCGGCAATGGGCATGTTCAAGGTTCAAGGTGTGTGTGTGTGTGTGTTTGTGCCTGTGCGTGCGTGTGTACATACAAACTGTACTTACCTTCACCAAGCTCTTCGTCAAAGTCACCTCCACCCATATCCTCATCATCAGCATTGCCGCCTTTGAAATGTCCCAGCAACGAGAGAGAGAGAGAGAGAGAGAGAGAGAGAGAGAGAGAGAGAGAGATAGAGAGAGATAGAGAGAGAGAGAGAGAGAGAGAGAGAGAGAGACACACACACACACACACACGTAACGTTAAAAGGTTTACTAAACCCGTTTATACTCTGGAAAGTGTATGATGCGGATCAGGAGTTGTTGGAGGACAGAATAATATTCTTTCAATCTAACGAAAAGCAATGTGCATTACACAAAGTTACAAGTTGATGATCCTTACAAGATATGCTCTCAAGTCAACGTTAGATAGCAACATTACAATGTAATGTGCATGTGTTGTAGTGATATTGCAATGTCATTTTTGCTGATCCTATGATTGGAACGCAATGTGTTCTCATATCATTTCCATTTCCCAACTAACACCAGTTCATTCGAAAGACATAACATACAGCACATACCCAGCAGCTCGTCAAAGTCGTCTCCACTATCGATATCCTCGTCATCATCACTGCCTTCGCCTGCGAGACAAGAGAGAGAGAGAGAGAGAGAGAGAGAGAGAGAGAGAGAGAGAGAGAGAGAGAGAGAGAGAGAGAGAGAGAGAGAGAGAGAGAGAGAGAGAGAGAGAGAGAGAGAGAGAGAGAGAGAGAGAGGGAGAGAGAGAGAGAGAGGGAGGGAGGGAGGGAGAGAGAGAGAGAGAGAGAGAGAGAGAGAGAGAGAGAGAGAGAGAGAGAGAGAGAGAGAGAGAGAGAGAAAGAGAGAGAGAGAGAGAGAGAGAGAGGGAGGGAGAAAGAGAGAGAGAAAGAGAGAGAGAGAGAGAGAGAGAGAGAGAGAGAGAGAGAGGGAGAGAGGGGAGGGAGAGAGGGGAGGGAGAGAGAAAGTGAAAGAAAGGCCACAAAACACTTAGGCCTGGCTTGTGTGGAGAGAATCCTGTCTACAGACGTGTGGTCGCATGCACACTCAGATGTTCACATGTCCAGACACATACTAGTACACTAGTACTAGTATATAAGCAAAGTAGTGAACTTCACTTGCACATATAACTACATGGTACCAGTCTGAATACAAATTCTCTGTGCAAAGCATCAGACACTGGCCATACCTTCGCCAAGGTCTTCGTCAGAATCATCGTCACTGGAATCCTCATCAGCAGCGCCGTGTCTGCCACCTCTGCCACTGACAGGAGCACCTTCATCATCGTCACTGTCTTGCCGTTCTTTCTTTCTCTTACCTCCCTTCTGGCTTTGCTCTCTCTTGTTGCTCTTGACAGTGGTCTTGATGTCACTGTACCACCACCACCACCACCATCATCACCACCACCATTACCACCACCATCACCACCACCACCAGCAAGCAAGCAAGCAAGACGGATAGAGCAAAAATGACACGTCATAATCATTGTGTTGTTATCAGTTGAGATATGCTGCACAAAAAGGGGTTTCTAATGACTCTGTGCTTCACCACCCAGCCGAGCATAGCCTTATCTCTAATGTGCTTCACCACCCACCCAGCCGAACATAGCCTAGCCTCTAATGTGCTTCACCACCCAGCCGAACATAGCCTAGTCTCTAATGTGCTTCACCACCCAGCCGAACATAGCCTAGCCTCTAATGTGCTTCACCACCCACCCAGCCGAACATAGCCTAGTCTCTAATGTGCTTCACCACCCACCCAGCCGAACATAGCATAGTCTCTAATGCGCTTCACCACCCACCCAGCCGAACATAGCCTAGTCTTTAATGTGCTTCACCACCCAGCCGAACATAGCCTAGTCTCTAATGTGCTTCAGCACCCAGCCTAGCCTAATCCAATCTCATGGAACACTGATGGCTTTCACCACCCAGCCTATCCACATTGAATAAAACAAAAAAGACCTGCATGTGTAGTGTCCACAAGCCAGTGTTGGGTTACTGCATTTGGGTTACTGTGGTTGGGGTACTCCTTCTGAAAACGACTAAACACACACTGCGGTATACTCCTAACATATGTTTAGCATTGTTAGGATTCTGTTTTCAGGAACTTGAAGGAGAGGAGTGTGGCGAGTGTGTGATATGAATAACTAGAAAGAAGATGCCAGTGCGTTGGTCAGGCAGATCAATCACCGGCCCGCAGCCTACCTTGCAAAGTCCATTGACTCTTCGTCCCCCTCGGGTCCTTCGTCTGCAACGTCTTCTGTGTCATTGCCAGGCTTGCTCTTCAGTTTGTGTGGATGTAATTGATTTAGCTGCCGGAAGTATCTGAAATAAACAAGAGAAAACGTTCAGCCAGAAAACACATGAGGGATCAGAGAGTTTCTTGTTCCAAGAGCATCTTCTTGAAGTGTAAAACTTCGGTGGGACATGTACAAAAAACTCAATCAATAGAAGGTTATTTTGTAAAAGAGAAAAAAGAGCAAAAAATGCCCCAGGGGAGGCTCGAACTCCCGACCTTCGCATAACTCAGCAAGTCTGCACTGCTTATAAGTACGACGCGCTAACCAACTACGCTACTGGGGCGGGCACATCTCCTTATGCAGTATTGGCCTTCATAGACGCTCCGTACAGAAAAGCTGATTGGCGGATGTGATAAAAAAAGGAACGGTAGCAGGCAGGGAGTAGTAAAATATTATGGTATTCTACTACTCCCTGGCAGCAGGCGGCGTAGAGTGTCCGATGACTTATACCGTTGTCAAACGTGACTTATTCCGCTGTGGAATATGGACACGGTACTGACAGATTCTGATGGTGTCAGAGTGAGTCTATTCCAGAGAGCATCTTCCCTCTCCTTCTAGCAAACAACACATAAGCAGCTTCCTCGAAATCTGGCTAAATGGATCAATGAAAGACTTTGCAAAGCAGATTTAGAAGTACTGGCCATTGTCAAAGAAGCCAGCTTCCCATGACGACTCTTGAAAATTTCCCAGGCAAATGTTTTGAGGAAATACTTCGAATTCTCACCGATGATAGAAGACTTCGTCTGGTCGAATCTTATCCTCATTCTTACTCCAGAATGAGGTATGATTCACTGCAAAGACACAGGGAGAAACACAGGGAGCATAGGGTACACACACACAATATATATGACATGGGATATGGACAAAGAAGGAATATGGCAAATTCACTTGGAAACCATAATTATATAAGGGTGGGCTCAAATCAATTGAAATTTCATAAGCCATCATCGCACCCGTAAAAATTACAAGTTCAGTTTTAGTGATTTTCGTGCCATTGTCGTCATACTATACCCCCCCCCCCCCTTCAAATATCACATGCAGAACACAGCAGACACTTTGCAGACATACCAGGCAGTTCAGTCATCAAGTGAGAAGTCTCCTTGCGCTGAACAACACACAGCAGAAGCATACATAGAAAATCACACACAAAGAAAGGAGTGGAGACTTCCTCTGACTCACAAGCTACACAGACACAGACACACATACACAGCAAGGTGTGGGCACGGAAGTCAGATACTATGGATAGAAAAGACGAATAAAAAAAGATCTGAGTTGCATCTCCTCCGGCAAGCAAAGTCAGATGATGTAAGAGACTGGCCACAAACAAACAGTGGTTATCAGGATCAGATCAGAACATTTCCTATAAAACAGAGCCACACCCTTCCTTGGAGCCTGTGGACTATGAGCACACTGTAGCCTATGCACCAAATTAAAAAGTGGTCTAAAACTAAAAGTTCCACTCTTGTTTTCTTTGCAATCGTGCCGCATTGCGAAGACGTTGATTTCTTCTCAATTATCCGCCAATTGGTTGTTGCGAGAAAACAGGTCTCCCCTGGGATATTGATTGTCATATTGACGAGGAGGCTGGCGTTGACTTGCTACCACTGTACATACAGTTCTGTCCGCAGATTGAGTATTCGCTCCTGCTCTTGCAGCAGTTGCCGAGCACTCTCGTGTGGGGTAGTGCCTTTGCTGTTTGCGTTATGCAGAGCTCACTGACTCGTCAGTTTGAGCACTCTGGCAAGGTACGTTCGGGCCTGGTTTAAATCTGGCTTCGGAAACTGTATTTTTCATTGCTATCAGGTTCGGCCTCATTTTCTCTGTGCTGCGCTGGTGAGTCCACAAAGGACGAAACAGTTCTGTCCGCAGATTGAGCATGTTGTGGGTACATGCATTTTATGATGGCATGACTCAGCACACTAACCTGCATCACGGAACCACCATGATCTGAGCAATGAGAAACACACCGATAAGCAGAAGACACAATACAAACATAAGGTACGTGCTTAAAACATGCAGTGACAGCAACGGGACATTGGCATGGCAATCATCCGAGCTCGAGATTCGAGGAGACTGCTGGAGGAATGTGCATGATTGTACATGTAATGGAACTATTATCCGAATGACTGTGCACATTCAATCTACAGTATATAAAAAAACTTAAAAAAGTTACTGTCAGGGAGGACCACCTGTGACCACTGGTCCCAGACAACCCCATGACTAGAACCAAGATCAAAGAGGTATGAACCTGGGACACGGGGACCAGCTGCACATGGTGACAGCACTGCATAATGGTATTAATGCACGATCTATGCTTTAACAATACACAAGACTGCCGAAATAACTACAACTACAATGTACCATGTACCACATTGCACTGCACAGAGCAACGAGTATACATCACACACACACACACACACACACACACACACACACACACACACACACACACACACACACACACACACACACACACACACACACACACACACACGCACACGCACACGCGCACACGCACACGCACACGCACACGCACACACACACACACACACACACACACACACACACTTTACCTCGGACTCGTTTCTTAGGGTTTCGGAACACAAACCGATCTAAGAATCTGCAATGAAACACAAATCAAATTGATAGAGCAAGTCAACTTTCATACCGCTAGACTCGCTAGAATCACCAGCACTGGATGGTGGGTAACAGTTACATGCAACAGCTATCTAGATACTTGTATTTGCCATTGAACAACTCCACTTAACAGGCAGACATGCAGTCAGGCAGACGGGCGGACGGAGAGACAGACAAACGGACGGGTGGGCAGAGGTGGACAGACGCACAGACACCCACTGATCCCTCGTACCTGACCAGAGTGAAGTCTTGCAGTGGGTCACCTTTGTACGTGATGGTCACACCGGCCACAACCTGCTCAGCAAATGTCCGTACAGATGGGTGATAGTGCACTGCAAACTGTGCGAGTGGGAAGTAAACAAAACCAAAACAAAAAACAGACACAACCAAACTTCTAGCATACAGTGAATGAATAGTCACAGCAGGAAAATAGACACGCATCGACATGCATGGGAATTCAATCCTTGATCTTGATTAGTGGTGGATCTAATCTACAGTCACGGATCTACAGTCCATTTCAAAACTATAAACGCGCAGTGTTTTCGAAATAATTCAAATTTGGCTGGAACTTTTTGAGAAAAGTTTTCGGAATATTGCTCAGGTCCGCTCCACAATTACTCTCATATAGTTTCTGAACGATTGGATAACAGACGTCCAATTTGGAAAAATTTATGCACAAAGTGATCACAGATTTTATATGGCATAGATGCTGGCATAACGGTTTTTGCCTAGGTACACGTCTATAGTTTTGAAATGGACTGTAGTCAGTCCATCTTGCGAATATGACAACCCTCGATTGCCGATTGCGCATGAGAAAAGTGTCGCCTGTACAGGGCTTCGAAGTGCTGACGGCACACATACTTGACAACGCATGCCAACGAAATTTCTGGGTACAAACAAACTTTAGCGTCCCTTGTTCTTCACTGTGTTTGATGTATTATGCAGGTTTCTGATGGTCGGAATCGATGGTTTGCTTGAAGAAACAGCTTTCCTAGGTAGGTACCCCTTGCTGATAGTTAAAGGTTTGCTAGGCTGATGGAGTAATGACGGGTCTTCCTGGTATTTTGAAGGTGAAACAAAGGGTCCGCGACGAGCTGGCGAAAATATTTCAGAGTTCGGATCAGACTTCAATTCTCGCTTGCTTCAGCATCTTTTCCGCCTCGTAAAGAGGGTGAATTCAGGCTTGAAATGTGCTTGGATCCATACAAAAACTGAATCCAAGTGGGCTTGAAAGTGCTACGTCACAGCATAGCAACAATTTCAAAAATTCAAAAAACTGGATCCAGTTTTTGTATGGATCCAAGCACATTTCAAGCGGTCTTACTCACAGCAAGGTGATGTAGCCAGTGAAACTGACTGATTTGGCTAATGGGGGCGGGGTGACAACTGGTGGCGAAATAAAAGTCACTCCTGCATGCGACATGAGTGGGTTGCTATGCACCCACATACTGAGGCAATAGCAAAGTCACACCTTAGTAGATCCAAAATAGAAATCTGATGTCAACTTACTACTCCCTGGGTGTTTTTGACGTCATCACTTTCAAGCCCTATGGTTGTTTGTACCAGTTGCTACGAAGTCGTCAAGGACCTGACGTCACACTTCGAAGCCCGCGCGAGTTGTCGTTATTCATGAATCATGAGGTTCAAAGTATGCAGTCAAATACTTGAAATAGTCACCTGCGCCTGGGACTACAAGAAGTTGGTCTAAAGATTGTGCCGTTATTCGTGATTGGTTGTTATACCCGAGGGCGTTATTCATGAGGTTGACTGTACTCACAAAAGACAGACTCAGGGCCTGCACCTTATGGTTTTGATCCACCGGGGGGAAAGTGGCGTTCATGTACGTAAGAGAAAGTCAAGATGACCGGAAAGCATTCTGCGACAATTCTCTTTTTATCCTTGTTGCCATTTACCTTAAACGGAGTTGCTTACTCGCACACCGTGCAAGACATGAATACGGCATGAATACGGCATACACTTACAACAACAGGACACAAAATGAAATAGCCCGCTACAATGTACACACACCTGTCGTATTTCCCAGCTGCAAGAGTGCTCTGCACCACAGTACAGCGGGTTACGATGCAACGCTACGTAGTGCTCTTGCTGGCCTCGATCGGCAAAGCCCTTTGACGGCTTGACGCTACCGGCCGCCTTTGCCAGCTTCTTCACAGCATCGTCAACATCCCCAAAGTCTTCCGTCGTTGCTTCCGCATCGGAATCCTTTGCTGCGTGCGCTGATTCATCCTGCTCGTCATCAGCATCCTCGGAGTTGTCATTCTCGTCGTCTTCGTCATCATCCAGTTGAACATCTTTGAAGTGCTCTTCCTCTTCTGTATCCTGTACAACAGTGTGAATGTGTGCATGTGTGTGTGTGTGTGTGTGTACATGTGTGTAAATGTGTATGTGTGCGTGCATGTGTGTGTGTACGTGATGAAAGAGACAAGGAAAGTGAGACAGGGTGTCGCAAAGTGATACAATGCATCATGTGCCTTGTACGTACTTGTACTAGGGTCCAACAATCAAACCGCCTGGCCCAAATGAAATTATGTTAGAAATTTCAAAATTTGGCTCCGCACAAAAGGTTCTGTCTGAAAACTTGCTCCAATACAGCATTCGGCCAGTCACTCTAAGCTCAACTGATGTGATCTAAGAAGGTTGAAATAGCTAGCTGTCTGGAGATAGAGTGCTCTCAACCAGT
The DNA here is from genome assembly GCF_964019385.1 of Sycon ciliatum. Taxonomy (NCBI): domain Eukaryota; kingdom Metazoa; phylum Porifera; class Calcarea; order Leucosolenida; family Sycettidae; genus Sycon; species Sycon ciliatum. The sequence goes on from NC_088643.1 coordinate 66,640,574, forward strand.
ATGCAACAGAGCATGAACCCTGTAATGAACAAGGAGGAAAATCTCTGAAGAGAACATCCACCAGAAAGCCAAACAAACAACACTATCCAAAAAGAGAGGAGACTTACCTCAGGCTGGTCAATAATTGTCCTGATGGCTGGCTGGTCAGTACACAACTACATGAGCACAGAGGGAAATACAGCAGCAGCAGCAGAATTGTTGGATAGCGAGCATGTAGCGTACTAGTTACACCAGAGTAAGTATTGGTAGCAAAGGAGAACAGACTCAAATTAATACATGCACTTGCCACAGGTATTCACTTGTGATTCGGCATAGAGTACCGAGTACATGTATTGAGTACCTGTAGCGAGTACTTCCTATAAACAGGCAGGCATAACTAGTCATACAGAACACACATACATACACACACAGTCATGTACTGTACACTACAAGAACACACAGACACACACACCCACACACAGACAGACAGACAGACGGACATACAGACATACAGACACACACACACACACACACACACACACACACACACACACACACACACACACACACACACACACACACACATACCCACACACACACGCACGCACGCAAGCGCGCGCACACACACACACACACACACACCACACACACACACACACACACACACACACACACACACACACACACACACACACACACACACGAGTACACAGTGTAGTAGACGGACTTTCTACCGTACCATACCGTATGTACCGTATATCGATAGACTTACTATACCGTATATAGTACATTATTTTTACTTACTATACCGTATATAGTACATTATTTTGCTCAATCTGTACGTTATTTTGTGTATGTCGTGTGTACGTTATGTTGGTGCATGCGCGTGTTGCTGTAGTATGAAAAGCAGTCTTCGTCTTGAGTTCATCATGTCTTCGTCTTGAGTTCGTCATGTGTAGTTGTGTTTCGTCGTCGTGTCAATAAACAGTCTTCTAAATGTAGTTATCGTCGTCCCTTTGAATAAGTGTGGAGATGGCACGGGACTGGGAGCAGGTGGAGAAAGGCCAGTTACTACACACAGTATCGGAAAGCTAACCTGAGAGATCATGAAGAGAGCCCCGCAAACAAACGACGGCGGCATCATGTTGCACACTTGCAGTACTCGCTTGATGAAAGCCTTCAGACAGGGCAAACAAAATGGAAACAGCCAAGGCACACGTTGTCACACAGGGCTGAAGTAAGTATGGTGAACTTCTAGAACTACATGTAAGTCCTCGGTTCAAACATTCGCTAAACACAAGATACTAAGAAAGATTCCTACAAGATGCTACTACATGTATAGATAATGGAGAAAACGCAGACGCAGAGATGTACACACGTGAAATGGTTGCCATGAAAAATCTCACAGAAGATGAGCAAACGGCAAGTTGTTTCCCACTTACCTTGACTCGGGATATCCTCGGGTCAGCTTTGATCGCTTTGTACAGCAGATTCATGAACACACTCTACAAGCACAGCATAGCGCCAGTCACCCACATACGCACATGCACACACACACACACACACACACACACACACACACACACACACACACACACACACGGACATAATTATGCACACAGGCATGCACACACACACATGCCACAAAACGACCCCAGACGATCGGAATCCCAGTGCCAACATTCGGCACAGATTCAACTTGTAAACATGCATCCAGTTGCTGAAAATTTCAGTTTTGCCTCCAGGTGCAGCAGGCACATGCATACACACAGACCAGCAATTACGTGTCACATTGGACAACACCATATTGCTACTGTAACAGGAAGCAAATTGTAGCTGTCACTACATTCATTGAAGCTGATACAGAATGTACTAGTACTAGGATGTGCTGATAAAGTCACAGTGCACTAGCCAACCTGCTTGGACGAAGCCACCAAGCGGTGATCCATTAGCTTGGAGTACAGGGCGCAATAGAAGCGATCTGATAAGCTTTGTCTGCAAACACATACAAATACGCACGCACGCACACACACACGCACGCACGCACGCACGCATGCACACATACACACACACACACACACACACACACACACACACACACACACACATACGCACAAAAAGTATGTCTGATTAAAATGTGGACAAACACCAACGTATCAACTAACAATCGTAAAAGGACCGAACAGTCACTGAGTGTACATGAGTGAATTTACATCCCGCAGGTACATCATGATGATGATGATGACGATGATGATGATGATGCTCTATAGGCTACACTATGCATGTGACTTCAATACAAACAGCTGCACCATTATCCATAGCACAGTACCTGGATTGCATGATTTGAAACAGTAGCATCAAAGCCTGAAGGAAACAATCAACACAGAATGCCAGTGAATGGTTAAATAATAATGTCAGGTACAACATGTTGATGACACCAACTGCAAAAAATCCATGAGGTTTAGCAAGAAAGAAGGAGAAAAATGCATACAGACAGGACAAGACATAAGGTATGCAGACAGACAGACAGACAGACAGACAGACAGACAGTCAGGCAGACAGACAGACAGACAGACAGACAGACAGACAGACAGACAGACAGACAAACAGGCGGGATAGATCACCATACTGATAGTAATGTAGTATGGAACAATGTTGATAAAAAAAGAGGTAATCCAGCAATTAGTTGACAACCCACAGTAAATCCAGATACATGCAGCACAACGTCTGCAAGCACTCATCAACATTCTTTCTATTGGTAAAGCAAATATCTGCATGTGTGCACACATGTGCGCGAACACGAGTGTGTGTGTGTGTGTGTGTGTGTGTAAGTGTGCGAGCTGCGTGTAGGCATAGACTAGTGTGTGTTCTCGGTGCTGAAAGTACTCCATACCTGTACACTGGCGTTGAATGTTGACTTGTGGACAGTGGAGTACAGTGTGTTGACGTGCACATCCAGCTCCTCATCCTTTACTGCAGACCCAGGGACAGGAAACACAACGGGAACTTAAATTCTTTTTCCAATAACACACACGAAAACGAGGCGCTGGGAAGAAAATGTATTTATTTCAAACACAACGAAGCATTCATTTACTTCAAGGAAGAGAAGAAATTCATATACAACCTCCGGATGGCTAACTGTTTCGACTTTGTTCTCCCCTCACCAGACAGCAGGGTGGTGGGAAATGGAATTCTATAGATGGTACACTTTCCAGAACTTTCCCTAAATCTCTCCAGCATTCAGCAACTTTTTGTTATTGCACTGAAACTTAAAGAATATCATAATAGCCTCAATGTTTGAAGCCCTGGACTCCAGCAGAGCCAGAAGTATGGTGTGGAATCTATTGTGAAGATGATAATCTCAAGCAGCATCTCTGGAACTAGAAGAATATAAGGAGAACACAGGTTTCACTGACTCGGCATTCCAGCAGGAACACTCCCTGCACCAGTAGTACATGCACGCACTCATACGCACGCACACACGCACACACATGCACACACATGCATGCACACACATGCACACACACACATACACATACACACACACACACACACACACACATACGTACACACACACACACACACACACACACACACACATACGTACACACACACACACACACACACACACACACACACACACACACACACACACAGACCGTCATGACAATCCTACGCACGACCATATCGCACTTACACTCAGCAAACGGGAATGCTCGATTCACACCGACAAGCAGCGCACTAAGCATTTTACTGTCCAGCTCCGAATCCTTACCAGAAGAACATTTCTGAGCAACAAAGTGAGATACACAAAAGGCAGACGACAGGGGATTCATAGCAAAAATGACATAAATGCACTGAAATCATTGAAAGATGAGTAATGGCCGAGTAGACACAATACCTCACCATCCAGAAATATCGATGAGTTTGCACGACAGATTATTTTCATTACAGGTGGGAGGGCGTTGACACAGTTTCGTGTCAGAAACCACCCGACACATACCTGCCAGCACAGATGTATATGCATGTGGTCAAAACACGCACACAGGTACACGCAGTCTCCACTTCTTTCGTTTTCAAAAGGGCAAGAGAGGCCAAGGTGGGCTTTACACTGAAAGCAAATTCGTTCCATGAAAGATCAACAGTGAGTACATTATCTCTTATTGGCGATGGTGCCATCGTGAGAATAAAGAATTCAAAGATAACCCCATACCGAGTAAAAAGAGAAATACACGGAGATGAGCTTGTTTGCCAGGTCCTTGTCTTTCCGGCTTAGTATCTGCTGGTTGAGGAAGCACACTGCATAGTACCTGGACAGCGTGCAAGCACAAAACAAAAAGTCACATCATATGGTAAACAAACAAAAACTCCAAATGAACATCTGCCTGAAGAATTCATGTACCCACTTCTGAATTCTCGACCTAATACTACCCCTAGTTGATCATGAGTATCATGTTTCCGGAGTATAAGCCGCGCTCAGATTTTTTGTCATAAAATTCAGACATCTATCCCATTGACCACCGTTAATTTGACCATAATAGTATAAGCCGCACCGACTTTTTTTGGTTGAATTACTGTTGTTTAAAGTGCGGATTATACTCCAGAAAATAGGGTAAAATAACAATTATTATTATGAATTCGTAACCTTCGCGCTCTAGAAAGTTTAGACGTATGTGATTTTCGCGATGGGTGTGAAGCCGCAAAAGTAAGCCGACGTGAACGTAGAACCGTAGTAAAAATCAATCATGACTCCAGTCGCAAACATGTCCAGGTGCAAGTTGGTTGTGCTCGCAAATCGTGAACTAAAATCGGTGCAGATGTTTCCAAGTTTACAACATTTATTTTCTTTTTTTGCTCTTATCTTTCCCTGTGATCTGGCTTTCATGTACTTATCGAGGAAGAAGAAAGAACATTGGTCAGTTGAGATATTCATTGGTTTGAGGGAAAGATGCAAATGGGAAAAGTCTGACGGAAACCACACCAGCACAAGTAATGCTTGTGTTGCTTTCTGTGACTTCCGAAGCTGTTGATTCACAAAATTCAATAGTCCATAGCTGTGGATTGCTTTGGAGTTTTAGATTCAAATACAGTGGAGATTGGATATAATGACCTTGGATATAACGACAAATCGAGTTTAGAGACAAGATTCTGTTGCCCAAGTCGTTTAGCAAGTCCTTCCTGTACAATATAGATCGGGTATAACGACCTCGAAAATAACGACAGATCGAATTTACTGACACTTTTTTGGTGCCCGAAGACCTGAAAAAAGTGAAAATGCATCGAATATAACGACTTTCCTCTTGTATCAGGCAGACAGGCATGTCTGGAACATGGCATACTTGCCAAACCTACCGGAATTTCCGGGAAAATCAAGGAAAACTCGCTTTCGTCCCGGTATACCGGAAAAGTTATAACATCTACCGGATTTTCGAAAATGTCCGTCAACACCTTTTTAGTGGATTTTCGGTGTTTTGGACGCTCGCTCGCAGTGCTGGGCGCCCAAACGAAGGTCTAGCGAGCGAGAATTTTTGAGTTAGCGCATGAAAAAGTACTTTTTCGTCGTACATGCTGTACTATTTGCGAATATTTTGTAGTCATGGTGACGTCACTATGATGTCATATACAATATTTTGCATGTAAAAATTGAAGATCAAGGAAAAATGGGCAAAATCAAGGAAAACGTCATCCGTGTCAAGGAAACTGTTTGCCAGGGGTTGGCAAGTATGACATGGCTGTGCCACGTGCCCCGATCTCTGGGTCACTCAATGTGTGCTTTACATAATTGCACATACATAATTATTGTAGCCGCAGTGCAGTGGTAGATCTACGCGATGACTTTGCTTCGAACAATGCATGCAAAACGCATGCACATACATATCTGAAATCCATTACAGTATCATTATGGCATATGCATTATTATGCACAATCATATCTGCAATACATTTCTGTCATTTTGGATATTGCATACTAAATGTGAAGATCGGGTTTAGTGACAGATCGAATATAGCGACATTTTGCTTTCTCCCGAAGGAGTGTCGTTATATCCAATCTCCACTGTAATATTTTCATAGCTTATTTCTAGCATATGCCGAACGTTAGCTCACAAAAACGAGCGTAGGAACAAAGACGCCAAGGGCCCAAGGCCCCAAACATTTTTGGAACGCGATATGCAATGCTGTGGCCATGGCCCAACCGGGAGAAAACTGAGATCTACGATGCAAGATGCGATGACAATCGACATCGAACATGGTTGGACTTGAATTCAAAATTGTTTAGTTTAGGGTCAGGCGCTACAAGTACAAGGCATGAGGCTGGCGGAGTGTGGAGACCGTAGATATGATGTAGCCATCAGGAGATCGAGTCAACAAACAACTGCCACAGCCTGGAACTGGAGAGTACACTGAGCTCAGTACTGGGTGGCAGATTCGCGAAAAATGTCTCTTCTAGACTACTCGTACTCTGACAGAATCGTCCAAACGATTCGCACCATGCACCAAATCGACCTACCTACACAAGGGACGATGACAATGACATGAAAAAAAGGAAAAGAGCGATCACAATCCCATCGAGTCACAAGCAGCTCTTGCTTGCGCTTGCGTTCACGGACTCCGACTGATCGCGATCGCAAGGAAGAAAAAAACAAAAAATAAATGAGCCATTCGCAGTGAACAGGATTCGAACCTGTGCGGGCAGAGCCCAATTGATTTCGAGTCAATCGCCTTAACCACTCGGCCACCACTGCGGGTGCAAAGTTCAAACTGAGCTTGGATGTCTATAAACGGACGCACCAGTTCTCAAGGAATTTGACAAACTTTTAGACCAAGATAACTGTATACAGTCCATTCATAAAAAGAGCAAGAGCTGCTTGTGACTCGATGGGATTGTGCAGTGTGATCGCTCTTTTCCTTTTTTTCATGTCATTGTCATCGTCCCTTTGTTCAGAAGTGTAGGTAGGTCGATTTGGTGCATGGTGGCGAGCTCCCGTATTTGGCGATTTTTCGTGATTTCATCGTACACAGTGCAGTGCTGCGAACTTTGAAATTTGAAAAAGGGTCCAAAAAGGGTGCCTGAACTGGGGTTCGAACCGCAGAATGCACTGTTGCAGGCGGGGTCAAACGGCCTGGATTTTGATGGTTTTTCCCAATTCAATGCTTTTGGGGCAAAACCTGGCCGAAATCCTATTCTTGCTATGGCTTGCTTTTTGGACAAAAAAACTTCAGAAACATAATTGGAAGAGGATTCCATATCGGATTGCAGAAAAAAATTCTAAAAAACTCAACGTTTGACCCATCTATGGCCAAAAGCTAGAAGTTCATTTTTTTCTGAATGGACTGTAGAGTCGGACTTCAACTGTCAGGGGCCGTTTACATGAGAAAAAAATAAGCCCGGGCTTATTCAACCCTAGGCTTACGATAAGCCCGCCTTGATCAGTCACCCAGTCATTTTAGAGCGCGCGTTTACATGGTCAGGCGGGCTTATTCAGCTCGCCCCGAGCTGAACTAGCCCTACCCTTGACCCCCGAGCTTATCCAACCCCCAGGGCTTATTTTGTCATGTAAACGGTCAAGAAGGGCTTATAAGCGAGTTTTTCCGTATTTTTCGATTTTGCCTCGTGAACCTGAGAGAATGTGGCCGTGGACAGTGCGTCTCTTTTATTTATTTCTTGGTATGTTTTCTTCTGGTTTTTGTCCAGTGGAAGGTCCTAGCCCATCCTTCACCTGCTCGAAAAATAAGTGACAATTGGAAAGGCAGTAGAAACCTGAGCCGGCACTTCTTGATCCAAATTTCATCAAACACGAACATTTACCACTGCGTTCATGTGCGATTTGAAAAATATAATGCGCGCAGAACTCGCAGTCACTCACCTGAACTCAGCCCCGTACAACCGTCATGTAAACGGTTGAAAAATAAGCCCGAGGCGAATAAGCCCGGGCTTATTTTCCTCATGTAAACGGCCCCTCAGTCTGTCACGGTGTCAGCTAGTAATGAGTAGTATGTCAGAATTAGGACAGTTCACTGGCCTCTCAGTTTGGTCTTTACTGCCACTACCACTGGATGGGATGTCCCGTACATGCAAGCACACCAGCCATAACTTCGGCCACAGCCAGCTAAAACATGTCTGATAGAGTGAAAAATGTATTCCAGAAAAATGTCACTTTGATCACCAGCTGCTTGGATTAGACCGCCAAATAAGTGTGCAAAGTTCGACAAGATGCTCACGCCGGTTGATGAATGAAGCACAGCGCGAGCGACTTACGAGCTCGCCAGAAATAATTCTTCATTCCGTCATGTCTCAAAAAAATTACGAAACGCCAAACATGTTTTAGCTGACTACGGCCCATTTCATGTGTTTTGGGCTGCACCTTGCCAGTGACTCACTTGCCTGGATATCACCAAGCACTCAGGAGAAGCACTGACTCAGTGCATATGACCATGCAAAGTACAGAGTTACTATGTGAGAGTACTGGTGGTGGAAGTCAATATTTCTTCAGACTTTTCTCGTTTCATCTCTCTCAAACTATCGGAACATGCAACTACCAGCAGCATTGGTCATCATGGTTGGAACTTCCAAGTACACGGAAATAGAAGTCTCAAGGCTCAAGACAAGAGGAAAGTACCATAAAGTACCGTTGATCTGCCCCCTATTGAATTTCTGCATGTGAAGTGACTTCGGCATATGTGTCCAAATACGGTGTTGAACCGACGCTTGCACTGCTGTACACAATGCGTGTCAGTGCAGATATGTAAAACTAAAAAGCAAAAAAGAGTAAACTATCGTGTCCGTTCCCAAAGGGAACTTGCGACGGCCGCTAACACCCGGTAAACCCTAGATATGCATGCAGATATGCATGTGGATGAAAATGTGCACAATCCAGCACGGCGAGTCTGACTTTTGTGTAGTTGTACATACCAGTAACACTGCACATGAAAGCCTTGATTTAACCATCAACCTCTTGCCGAATATCCAGCTGGGAAGCGATACCGTATAATGTGTGTGTGTGTGTGTGTGTGTGTGTGTGTGTGTGTGTGTGTGTGTGTGCGTGCGGGGGGGATCAACGGTACTTTGCGGTAAATGCTAGGGCTGAAAGAAGCGGTTACAGTTTCCAGGTTATCAGCTAGCCAGTGATTGGTTACACGGCCGGTTGACCGTACCAACCGTTTCACCCCTAGGAATCACATGGCGTTCCCTCTAATCTTCCAGATTTCCTGCAACATAGCACTCCACTAGCTAAATAATTAGACCTCACTCAAACTATTAGGAAACCCAAATGTGAAATTGCTAACTCAAACTGTCAACATAACCACTGTCACAACACCACACCATAGCAAGTACTTGTACAACAGCGGGATCGCAGAAAATCACACTACGGTACGCCGTGTGGAGTCACAAGGGAACAAGCAGGGAAACTGCACATGGCAATATAGAAAGCTAGTCCAGAATTCTGCCGACCAGGCAACAGCTGCCGTGTTATTGCAGCGCACTGAATGCCTTGTAGCAAGAGCACCTAACCCCCAAGAGTGTGCAACTCCAGCTATGGGGTCTACGGCCGCAGAACTTCACACTACATGAGAAACCCATACACATTATTTGCACACTGTGCACGATAGATACAGGGTTGTGCCCTATCCTGGTCTGGGTTCAACTCTGTTGTGGTCAGTTCACACTGTTTCCCAGCATAACCATGTCACGCGATGTGAAGTTCTGCCGTTGCAGCTGGATAGAGGCGGTGCAGGCAGTTAGTTACACGCTCTTGGGGGTCATGTACTCTTGCTTGTAAGACTTAGTATAGGTTGCATTAACGATGTGGTGTTGATACGTCTCAGTGCAGTAACGTCTCAGTCACCACAGTCCAATGCTGAAGTGGGGTCGACACATTGCCACCGCCTGGCATATGCACATTCCTATCTAGAGTACATGCAACTTATCAGTAGTATCCAGCGACACACTCAACGAAGATGTGCCATCTCTAGACAACTATATGAACAGGACCTTATAAATTGCGTCTGCAGCCACCTCTATCATACAGTATTCTGTTCTCAAGGTTCGTGGTTTCTCGTAAAAAAAATGATGCAGCCTACCATGAGTTGACAAATGTCTTCACTGCATAGTGAGGGAGCATTGGTACATGGAAAGTTTTAAGAGTATGGACTACATCTGGCAGTAGTTCCCTTCAGGCAAACAGGCAAGAACTTTTGAAAGGCTGCTATGGTACACAACTAACAAGTAACATGGTAGTCTGAAAAGGACCAATGGCTTTTTCTAGTGACACTTCTAGACCTCTTAAGATGGAAGGCTCTTAGTTATGGAAGAGCCTTCCAACTTCCAAGTCGGATGGCCATTGGTTAGAGCATTCAAAATGTACTAGAGCGAAATTTCAGTATTGTGCCAACTGTCGCAGGGCCTGACTCAGCAGCATCTAGGTACTAAATACATTTGTGGACACTGGACACCTACGTACAGCCACTAACTAGTCAACCATAGATCCCTTTCCCCCAGCGTAAAATTCCTCGGCTCCCCATCTGAGTTCCCGACACTACACGAATTCGCTAGTATTTCAGCCAGGCCTTGCAATTCAACCAAGAAGACATAGTGAGAATTAAAAGTTGGAGGTTTTGCGGCTTACCTTGCGCGATCTGCTAGGTTTGGTCGATACATGAAGCGCTCAATTTCATTGACGATTACAAGACGCATATTGGGATGCCTGTTTACTGCAGACACAGAAAAAGAGACAGAGATTTGACTTGCTATCAGTAATAGATTGTAAGTTCGCAGTGTAGTCACTAGTTGCATCCTAAAAGGAAAAAAAGCTACTAACTTACATAGAAGAGAGCAGAACTACAGTGCTACTCAATGAAATCCAGTGAGTCACTCAAGTTCGCCATGGCCGTTGCCCAGCCCTGGACCTGCGAACACTGGGCTGCGAAATGGTGCAAGGCTCGAACATGACTCACATGACTGGATTTCATTGAGCAGCCCTGTAGTTACATGTACTTCAAGTACCGTAAAGTATGGCGAAAGCGTTCTACCCTTGGTTTTACAGCCAGGGAAACGAAAGTAGCATGGCAGAGTGCAACTGAGTTGTACGGTGTGTACAACTTAGGGTACTAGGGTCACGTTCTTGTGTGGAGCTTGCATCCGCTCTAAGATAAACTGCGCAACATGCAACATGTATAGAAGGACACACCTCCAAAACACGACCACAACAGAGTGGAGTGTTCTCTCACGATAGTTTACAGCATATCCAAACGTAAGAAGCAGATGATAAAGCAGAAAATAAAGAGATGGCAAGTGAACTCCCCCCCCCCCCCCCCCCACTGCTATCGCCCAACACCACACCAGAGTGATGTCAGAAGCAGAGCAGCCTGAATAGCAATTGTAACATACCAAGCAGCAGTAAATAGTGAGAAGCGGTTGATGCAAGCCGCCGCTCTGGATCACCCAGTTTGTTGCTTAGCAGTTTTAGTAGTGCCTGCAGAAACAAAGACAAGAGTATTACAGGTCCAGCTGCTACAGAAGGACGATATAGCTTTAATAGATCAGATCGGAGAGGTGTGTGCTTAGAAAGGGGACCACATCAGACAGCAAGTTGGGTTGGGAAAAAAGAGGTAGAAGAATGGAGAGAGAGAGAGAGAGAGAGAGAGAGAGAGAGATCAAGTGAAGATAACACTAACTTCCAATGACTGGAAATGACATTTCCATGACTAATCAAAGTGGTTCATGAAGTAAAGCACCGGCACCAAGCCAGCCAGGAGCAAACAAGTATCGGCACGAACCTGTTCTTGCTCGGGCCGCTCAGCCAACAACTGCTGGACGATAGCTGGAAGGAATCAAATGCAAACAAAGATGATAGGGTCACCATGCCAACACTGGATCACGTTCCACATAGCCAACAGCGACACTGAAAAACACTCCACATAGGCCCCAGCTAGCACTACTTGCTATTGTTTGCTATTGTTTATATAAAATATCATAATGTCACAAAAATCCGTAATAAGCTTCAAAGGCAAAAATGGGTGTCTTGATTATTAGCACTCAATAGTCTGTTTGACACAGCTCGAGGAGAAGCTTGGTAAACTTACCCAGGACTTTCTTGCGGATTTCAAACTGAGGATCCTTGAGAAGGCTCTGAATACAGGAGAAAGAAGAAGGAAAGAAAAGGATTCTTGATCGCAAATTGTTAACAGTGGATGCCACAACAAGGCTCAATTGTGGTCGGGGATGGGAAAGCAAACTTGTGGCGGGCCGGACTGCCACAACCAAGCAGCCATCGGCCGCGGCCATCCTTGCTGGATATTACACACAAGACCCTGGTGTGCTACAGCCATGCACATTCAGCACACACTTTATGTTCTCCTGGGTGACGGAGTGTGTACGACAACCTTCATTCTTTTATTCGAAGTACATAAGCGGTGAATACAGGCATGCCGCGGGCACTTCAAACAAACCGTGTACGATCCGTACTTTTCAAGGGCGCTGGACGCAAGGCACTCAACAGCAGGTGTACTAGTACATTGTGTGATGCCTACTTTTTTCTGGCACTAAAGGCAACTCTTGTTCCGAGTTTAAAATGTACATCGCTTTTGTGACATGCACTAGCACTGTACAAGGACTGGGCACCCAAGTCACAGTCAAAGGCAACTCTGACTCAACATACACATACAGTTTAAAAAAAACCATCTTACGTCTAGGGCATTCATCATGCTGCCGTAGGACTTTTTCACCTCGTCCTCAACGTGCCATAGCAGCAGCTGGCGATACATCTGCTTTTTGTCTGACCCGCTCAGCTGATCGAACGGTCTCTGGATGAAAACACAAAGAGGTGGGCAGAACTCCAGAATTCAAATTGTGAGCCAAAATACAACAAATATGATGCTAAAATAACATGCAAAATCCACAAGAAGCAGCAGCAGCAGTACCGCCACCACCACCACCACTACCAGCACATGCAATACTTTAGCAGGTGCACATGATTTCATAATTATATTTACAGACTATCAACAGCCATGAAAAAAAGAAAAAAAATCCACAGATCTGTGACATAATCAAAATAATACATGTACTGGGTATAGAAAAAAGACAGCTAAGAGCCAAGACGGAGAAGCTACTTCCATGGTAATCAATTACTAGGAGAACTCACTTCTCCAATAGAGCGCAACTTGCGGTTTTCCGGGAGAAGATTGACCATGAACAACTCCTTCAAAGTGTCTGAAGAAGCGTACATGAGTTCAAGGAAGTGCAAGGTCACAGGTAGCCAATGCACATGCACGCACTCACATGTGCACGCACATGCGCATGCACACACACATGCACATACACACACACACACACACACACACACACACACACACACACATGTCAAGGAAAAATTCACAAAACACCAATATCACAGGTTAAAAGACCATCAGGCAGAGATATTGAGTGAAAATTCACTGCCCCCCTGTGTGAATTTAGGAGTAAAATTATTATTATTATCTTCATAGTGCATAGACCGAAATAACTGAATGACCACTCCATCATAAGACATACTACAGCAGCCAAACACCTATACCGTATCTACTAAGACACACACAAACATGGCAATAGCAAGGCAAGATACGATGAAGAATGTCACCCTAAAAGCCTTTTCTCGCACGTACCAACAGCAATCAGAGCCTCGCGCTTCACTTTCTTGTTGGCCATCATCAACAGGTTGGATAGAGTTGAAAGCTGATGCACGGGAGATTCCTGCAGTGTTCATGTTACAAGACCGAGCATAAGCATACAACCGTTTTATGACCAATGCCAACAGATCTTCACAATCACAGTCTGGTAAGTATCCAGGTGATCAAACTCGAAAATATGTTGAAAATCTGCAATACTGTACCACATCTAGGACAACGTAGTGTAATTCAGATCTCATCTCATAATATAGCATTGGGTCAGACCTCGCCATTGGTCTACGACAAGCACCTACACATGCACGATCTCACATCAATGCACCCCCCCCCCCCCCTTCCCCAACACACACAGGACTATGCGAACGCACAAACACACACACACACACACACACACACACACACACACACACACACACACACACACACACACCTCAGACCTTAAACCTGCCCATCGCAGAAGCGATGATAGCGAACAGCTACACACACACACACACACACACACACACACACACACACACACACACACACACACACACACACACACACACACACACACACACACACACACACACACACACACACACACACACACACACACACACACACACACACACACACACACACACACACACACACACACACACACACACACACACACACACACACACACACACACACACACACACACACACACACACACACACACACACACACACACACACACACACACACACACACACACACACACACACACACACACACACACACACACACACACACACACACACACACACACACACACACACACACACACACACACACACACACACACACACACACACACACACACACACACACACACACACACACACACACACACACACACACACACACACACACACACACACACACACACACACACACACACACACACACACACACACACACACACACACACACACACACACACACACACACACACACACACACCTTTGACCTGACCTTTGACGCCCATAGCAACTTGTGCTGGGATTGCACCATTCAACAGCTTGCAAGGCTGAAGAATTGACCGTCACTATTCAGCCTGGTCTACACCATACACACACACACACACACACACACACACACACACACACACACACACACACACACACACACACACACACACATGGACGCGTACGCACCATTGGACCATTGGACGCCCATCGCCGGAGGCGATGATAGCGATGCTACAGCAGAAGCCATAGCAACTTGTGCTGGGATTGCACCATTCAACAGCTTGCAAGGCTGAAGAATTGACCGCCACTATTCAGCCTGGTCTACACCACACAGCTATGAAGTGGCTTTTTTCTGGCCAGTGAATCCCTACTTTTTGGTCTTTCTTAAATTTTTTTCCCGCACACACATGCCGCGTACGCACACACCCACACACACACGCGCGCACACACCCACACACACGCACGCATGCAAGCACACTCACCTGAATCTGCAGAGCTAGCGCGGCAACACGATCCGACAAGGTACCGGTCTTCATGACGGTTCTTATCCACTTTGCATCACCGCTGGTATCGGCCGACTTGGCTGCAATCAAACAAACAGCGATACACGTAGTCAGTCGTCACACACAAAAAGGCATGTCTACCATACAATGACGGCTCACCCTTTAAGACACTCAGATTTGTGTGAATGTGTGTGTGTAAAAGAAAAAAAGAAAAAAAATGGAAAAATGAAAAATAGGGATTCACTGGCCAGAAAAAGTCACTTCAAACAGCTGTGTGGTGGATACCAGGCTAAAAATAGTGGCGGTCAATTCATCAGCCTTGCAAGCTGTTGGATGGTGTAATCCCAGCACAAGTTGCTATGTCTAAAACATAGCTGTTCGCTATCATCGCTCCCGCGATGGGCATGTCTGAGGTCTGAGGTGTGTGCGTGTGTGTGTGCATGTGTGTGCGTGTGTGTGCGTGTGTGTACGTGCGCGCATGCGTGGAAACCCGGCATGCGCATACATGCACATCTCTAATGTATAACCCTCCTTGCTCATGATACGTAATGCACCTCGCTTGTATAGCACCTACACACCCTTTGTAGTCCCCTATGTTCTCTTGCTGTTGCTGTTGTGGTTGAATTCTTTATTCTCACGATGGCACCTTCGCCAATAAGATATGTTGTTGTTGTTGTTGTTGCTGTTGTTGCTTTTCTCTTCCATTCTATGTAGGCATGTGCACTTTCATAAAAAACAAAACAAAAAACCTACCTTTCATGTACTTTTCCACCTCCATCTCATAAATCTGCCTGGCAGCTCGCCGATAGACATCTACGAGGCGAGGATCGTTCTTTGTAGATGATATGCTGCCGCTAACCCCATTCTAAAGACATAGACAACAACAGCATTGTGTCATTAGCCACAAAGCGGACCAGGGAAGGTGCATGGACATAACGCACACACACAGAGTTGGGCACTGGATTATGGACAAGACTGAAGCACAGAAGACACATTCCCTGACTCGACAAAAGGAGTCAGCGTCTGCTCTGCGTGTGTAACATTACATACACATGCGTGCATGCGTGTCTGTCTGCAGTGAAGTGGATCCCTATTGTCATGTAACGAGGACATCTCGCTGGTGTTTGCACAGTGTATCGGCATCCACACTGCGATGTACACACACTATTCGATAATTGAACCACAGAAGTACCGGTACGCATTACCCTCCCCCGAAAAAAACTTGGAAGACTACGAAGACTCGTACACAAAGTATAAAATTTATTCCCGTAGCTATGCAGAAGACGTTACTTCAGTAACGTCTGGCGCTAGCCAGGGTCCACACAGCTTTAATTTGGTATTTGTGTGTTTGTTTGTTTGTGTGTTTGAGTCACGCCTGGCGCTATCCCGTATCTGTCCCGTACCGTACCATCAAACACAGCTGGCCACATACAGCTGGCCGCAATATTCAAATAGGGCTTTCAAACGCAAGCTTATAACGTGAAGCAACTTGGAAGAATGGGTATGAATGCGAAGTGTATGGGGGAATGCATGTAGGGCGATAGTGCGGGTTCGAATCCCAGGATATGCCTAAAAAAAATAGGAGAATTGAAAAATTTATAACATCCCTGTGCTTTTTTTGCCGTCATCAAGGCGGTAGACGGTGTCGTATTACCCTCGATCATACCTGTCCCGTACCGTACCGTACCATCAAAGACGGCTGGCCACAATGCATATTCAAATACATGTAGGGCTTTCAAATGCAAGATCATAACGTGAAGCAACTTGGAAGAATTAGTATGTATGCGAAGTGTATCGGGGGATACATGCAGGGCGATAGTGCGGGTTCGAATCCCAGGTTATGTCTAAAAATAAAAAGTAGAAATTTATAGGAATTTATAACATCCCTATGCTTTTTTTGTCTAGGTCATCAAGGCAAAAAAGCATAGCGTAGGGCCCTGAGCTTCCAAGCTCTCTCGTGTGAATCTGGGACTGACATCCCGACACACACACACACGCGCACACAGACACATCGAAGCAGTGCATGTTCACATGTAGCACAACTATCTATCTGTCTGCATACTCTGAATACTCCATGCTGCATTGCTATTTACTCGTGTATGTGATCAAGAGTAACGCTATATGTAAGTAAGCTGGCAGCGCAATACACACACACACACACACACACACACACACACACGCGCGCGCACGTACGCACACACACAGACACACACACACAGACAGACAGACAGACACACACACACACATACACACACACATGCACACACACACACACACACACACACACACACACACATACACACACACACACACACACACACACACACACACACACACACACACACACACACACACACACACACAAGTACTACATGTAGTGGCATGTGAAGAGTGTGAACAGACTGAGTGCATGATGCATGTCCTGCGACAGAGAACATCCACACAGCAGGCAAGAAGAGAAAGGTATTTGAAAGGTTGACTCTCTGACACAACGCAAGCTAATTACAAACGACAGTGATGATACACTGCAAGTGAAACAGCAGGGCAGGATAAGCTGCAGTTAGGCTGTTTGGCCAGAAGTACGAATTTGCCATGCTGCATTACTTGAAAGTTAGTTTTACGAGCCCAAAAAACCCTCGACGACGGCAGGCAGAGTTCATATTACAAGTATGTACATGAAGCATATCGACTATGCCAGACATGTCCGAACCGTGAACTCGCCCCAGTCAGATAATTCCATCCTCACACAGCATCCCCTTCTCGCCCCACCATAGACCTAGAATAACCTGCACTGTAATAATCCCAGCCAAACAGCTGTAAATGTCTTAGGGTAAGCAGCTAGTAGTAGGATGTACAGTTTAAGTGGATTTATTGTGATGATGTCACACAGTAAGATGTGATTGGCACAGGGACGATTGCTTGCGAAGTGGAAAATTAGCACTTAAAAGCAACAGCCCAATAACCTGGGTTTGATCGCACACCAGATAAACTGTCCCATTACAATCCTGATCACACTGCTGGCACACAAACACCTAAATGTGTACAAGTATGTGCACATAAGTTAAAACCCGGGCTGTGACTTGGGCCATTGTTGCGAGCGCATTCATGGAACTGATGCATATGGCAAGAAAGCACATTCACGAATCCTGACACCTGCCCGGCTAGCCTGGGGAGCTAGTAGGTGCATGAGGTGCATGAGGTGCATGCCCCTAAAGAATGCACACTGGTGAGTTGGGTACTGGGCAATCGGTCAAGAACTATCTTTCCATTTCTCAATAGGGTGGCACATTTGCAAACTATACGTGCTACAGGAACTCAGTCTCTAGACTGCTAAAATTTATTACTGTAGCTGTTTGAACTTTGCTACAGCACTAGCAAGCGATTACTTTTGGAACACTAATTGCATAGGTATTCAGAAGGGTACAGCGTCGGATGAGAATGTGATGTCCTGAACGTATACGAGAACAAAACAAGCTGCAAGAAGCCCGAGCAAAGGAAAGAGGTGATCGGATGGGCGCTGGGGTGCACAAAGGCGGATAGAAAACGTCCTTCAGTTCACAGTACCTACCAACCGCTGAAATGATATTCGCATGAGTATACACTATACATGTACAGTCAAAATGTCATCTCTTTCAGACGAACACCAAGGGACTGATGGTATAATTATGTTCGCAATAACGAGAGTACGTCTTATCCATATTTTACACACCGTGATTAATCCAATAGAGTTGTGAATACGTTGTATTTGCATGTATCATGTATGGCATCTTGAAGGCATATAAAAATGCAATTTTACGAACTTCCACCCTCCAGAAGCACAACAAAATGCCAAAGTACTGTATCCCAAAAAGTCACGTAGCACAGAACACTTCTTTTGCAGAAGTGTTTTCTAGAAAGTCACACATCCAAAGTAGTGAAAAGCACCGCTTGGGGGGGGGGGGTCTCCAATATGCCACAGCTTCTTTTGCAGCGGACAGTGCATAACCTCTGGAAAGGGATACCGTTGCATGCACTAATGTGGCTGCTGGGGGCACTTGCATAAATGCACACGGCATGCACGACTACATCAACAAAATAATATTGAATTCTTACTTCTCTTTATTGTAAACCATCAAGTAAAATATGCCATCCCGGCACAAAAATAGAAATATTTTAGCTATGTAGTAAAGCTCCAGCCAAATGCTGCATCACAAACGAGCTCTGAGACCAAGAACAATCTGTTGTTTTGTTGTTGTAATCCTGTCCAAGTCATCGCCTGGGTACCATACCAGTAGAGTACACCAGTGTCAGGAGAAGTGAACACCTAGGATCAATTTCCAGTGGCATCGTCGGTGGCTCAAGGCAGTCAAGATAACACTGGCCCTGGTGGCAAGAAGCGGTGAACATTGTTATCGAACAGGTCGGCGAATATGTCATCGGTTCCCAGGTCGGGCATGCTGAACAGTGACCCGCTGAAGAGATCTACTGAGCCACCGCCGCACATGCCATGCTCTAGAGATTCAGCAGCAGCAAGCAGCGACGTGTGAGAGCTAGAAGACAACAAATCAAGGTCTGACAGCGAGTCACTATTGCTGCTGCCACCGCCGCTGCTACCACTTCTACTGCAATTGCTACTTGTGCTAGCGTCGGGTGACGGTGATGATGACTGTGAAAAGGGAGATGAAGTCGAAAGAAGCGGTGACTGAGGTGTCAAGCTCTCTGCTGTGCACGGCACGGGACCACCATTTGCGCAGCCAGTCGGTTTGGATGCTGGCTGGATGAGCAGTTCTCCGACGTCCAGGCTGAGCTCAACTGTAGCATGAGAGCAAATACAAAACACACACACACAAGCATCGTTTGCTTGGCACACATGTAACAAGTCATGCAGCTACTAATGTACACAATAATACTCCTACATGCACTTCTAGCATCACGCCAGTTCTGATTATGACAAATCAGAGGGAAGGATTTCTGAGGTAGATTGGTTGACAACTGGCTGAGGCATGCTGAGGAAACTTGCTCCAATTAATTATCAACCAAAGTGGTCAACCTGTCAGAGCCCTTCAGACAATCTACGGAATGTCATGCGCCAAACATAATGGCCTGCTTGCAACCATTTCCTACTTGTCACAAAGAAGCTGAGGATCCCTGTCACCTGTTCCAGCAGGATGCACAGCTGGAAGGAAATTCTGTCACCTTCTTCCTAATCAAGTCCAAACTACTTTGCATGCAGTATCATGTATTATTTCATTGCACTGTTGTTTTTACAAGCTCATACCAATATCTTGATGGTGTGCACTTTAAGTACGTACTTGCTAGTGCCAGTATGCAACTAGATAAAGTACAGTGCTGCTCAACGAAACCCAGTCATGTCACTCAAGTTAGCGCCTTGCATCATTTCACAGCCCAGTGTTCGCAGGTCTAGGGCTGCGCAACGCCCGGCGCGTACTTGAGTGACGCTGCGACTGGATTTCATGAGCAGTACTGTGCAAGTGCCAATACATGATCGTAGTGGAATACTGGAGTGTTGACGTAGTGCACAGCACAGCACATCTGCTTCTATCTCTCTCTCTATTCTATTTTTTTTGCTATGCGTTCAAATCATCACAAGTACCAAATGATTATGTACATGGATAATGGATATTGGAAAGACTTGGATACCATGAACTACATGACTGCACTTACTCTGTCTATGATCATCCTCTGCTACAAGGGCGTCTGATTCTTCTTCACCTGCTTCTCCGTCGTTGCCCGTCAATCCTTGATAGCGTCTGCAAGTCGCTCTGTTGGCCACTTCCAAAGCGGGACTTTCCCGACCACACACCAACTCTGTCAGGTGCCCGATGTACAGTATGGCGGCTAACATTGTGCCGAAGCGGGTGGGAAGCTGTTCTTTGAGGTTGTGAGGAAGACTGCCCTCCAGCGACAAGAAGGCTCTCCGTAGCGAATCCGCACGGTCGCGCTCGCGGGCATTGGCCTGCCGACGCTCCTTGGTCAAGCGCCGGAACTTGGCACTGACGCGTTTCCGTTTCTTCTTCGCCTGCTGTCCAGGCAATCTTGGTTCGGCAATGGAGGACGCCATAGTATCGGAGAGTGAAAGACACAACTACCACAATCAGTCCAGAGTCAGGGGCAGTAACGGTCAGGACGCGGCACCACAACTTCGGACAGAGACAGCCTGCTTCGTGTGCTTGGTGGATCGTTTAGTGGATCGTTTAGTGTTTGCTCCTAGAGCAACACCTCCCAGGTAGAAATCGACGGCAGCAGGAGCAGAGGACACTGAGCCGACAATATGACTGTGCGGTTACTGAGGACGAAACGAATTCTAAACTACTCACACCAGCGGCATAGACTGCTGCACCTGGATCGACTCGACTCTCGTATGCAAAGCACGTGCCCGATCGTACCTGAGCGATCAAGAACTTGAAGAAGACTGAAACGATGAGTGTCGCTGCCACGGAAAAAGAACTAGTCCGCTTTGGCCAGCACCAGCGGCCACAGCGCCCTGACAGCAGGCTTCCTGAGCGAGTAGGCTGTTGAGAGATTACACGGCTCGCGGACACCAGGTGGATGCCGGGGGAAATCTACTTCCAATGCAGCAATGCACAATCAATCACCACACACACGGACCTTGATGCACACGGTGGCACACACACACACACACACACACACGTACACACTCACCAGAAGTAGAAAGGGAAAGTGGATCGAAGGAATAAAACGCTACAGCTTTTCGGCTATGAGTATAAAAAGTCTGGTGACCGAATACCCAAGCACGGCGTGGCCGACGGCGGACACTTGGACACCCGCCGTGTAGAGAGTCTACTATTAGTATTACTATGACTGCATGTAGTCTACTAACAGCCTGGTGCAGTGGCAGTAGTGACTACAAAAATACAGTCAGTGAATATGTGTACACTTGTGTCCTTCAGTCGACGACCGGCCTTGCAGGTCAGCGCATTGAGGTCAGATTCAGAATCAGCCCCGTGAAGCAGCAACAGCACCCAACCAAACACCGGACAACAGCTGGAGCGGGACAGGGTAGTACTAGGGTGGAGATGGCACGCACGCGCACCCAGCACTCTCGCCGCCGCCGGACAGTAGATCTACTCTGCCGCGTAGCTATGGATTACTACAAGTAGAGTAAGTAACGTAGTTAGACATAGAGAACGAGTCGACGTCGATGGTCAAGACAATAGGTCTACCTCGGTTTAGTTTCAGCGTTGCTAGCCTAGATTAGTAGAAGCTTTCTCCAACTTTCCGGCTTTAATAAAATAGCACGCACACCCGATGCTACCATATCCGGGATGAGTGTAAGAGAAGCGTGCGAAACCCAACGCCAAGGCAAAGGAATCTCTGGCCAAAAAGACACCAATCTCCTAGTACTAGTACTATACTGGGTTGGGTGGAGATGGCATTTGCACTGCAGCCCGGAAAAAAGGCTCTGCACTGCAGATGTTGCGTGCGTGTTCTATCGACCAAGCGGCGTTGTAGCCGGCCAGGTAGGTCTACTGGGTGAATCGGACTGTCCAGAGTCTTGGCGGCTTACACGCTGTCCCCAGAGGCAACCTCTGCACAGCGAATCTGCTACTGCTGTAGCCCATGTGGTAGCCAGTAGCAAGCCACTATAGCTGACCACTGCACTGGCACTGCCACGACCTATCGCAGAGTTCTACGTTCCCTCGGATCCGCCCATCACAGATTCACTTATCCAAAAAATAGGCGAACACCCAAGCTCGCCGACTCGACGTTTAGTTGGAGAGTCGATCGTGAAAATGTTACGACAGGTCATCAAGTAGTAACAGTTTACTACTATTAGTAAGTATGCAAATTTGTAAAAGCATTATGCCCCACATCTCCTGCATGATGACACTATCAGAACATCATTGCAGCAAATACGTTCAAAAGGGCATCACTTGACGCGCAGCACTCGGTGAAATGGATCTGCAGGCGGTGAAATGGATCTGCAGGCGACACGTCCTCAGAGTCACCACCACGACTGGCACTCAATGCGAGGAAGCGTCGTTTTCCCTGTCGCTGCTCCATCGTGCTTCTTCCAGAACTTCCTCCTTGCGCACGCAACGCGGCACATACTTGTTCGAGTTCCAACCAGTTACCACACAACACACCCGGAGCTACACTGACCAGGCTGTGTGGGTAAACATGGACAATACAATACAATACAATACAAAACGCTCGGAAAAGACAATGACCTCCAAGTGCCTCATGGCATCTCTTCCATGGCACTGGTACTTGTCTTTGGTAGGTCCCTTCAGTGGTCAGAACACACAAAACAAGGACGTTCGGTGACATACGGTAGAGCCTGTACTGTGCTATCAACAATATCATGAAACGTTTTAAAATCGTTATCCATCATGGAAGCTGGCTGGAGCTGGGTATGGTGTGCCGGTATGCAGCATGCGGACAACAGCTAATTTCATAAACTATGCAGAACTAGAGACCATCTGGAGTAGAAAGCACTTATTATTCAACTAATTCAAGTCACCAACTGATCAAGAACAATGCAGTAGATGATACAGGATCCATTCCTGGGGATCCATGCTTTGCATTTGCATGCCTTCATGTCTTCACACTCACGGCCTTAAAAACATGAAAGAAGCCATACCAGTGACACCCAGACCAGTGGCAGCCTAACCCTAATAACTAAGTATTAATTGCATCAATCCTTGAGGCTACTTCAAGTACATGTACATGTACATGTGCACACACACACACACACACACACACACACACACACACACACACACACACACACACACACACACACACACACACACACACACACACACCACCACCACCACCACACAGACACAGACACACCACACACACACACACACACACACACACACACACACACACACACACACACACACACACACACACACACACACACACACACACACACACACACACACACACACACACACACACACACACACACACACACACACACACACACACACACACACACACACACACACACACACACACACACACACACACACACACACACACACACACACACACACACACACACACACACACACACACACACACACACACACACACACACACACACACACACACACACACACACACACACACACACACACACACACACACACACACACACACACACACACACACACACACACACACACACACACACACACACACACACACACACACACACACACACACACACACACACACACACACACACACACACACACACACACACACACACACACACACACACACACACACACACACACACACACACACACACACACACACACACACACACACACACACACACACACACACACACACACACACACACACACACACACACACACACACACACACACACACACACACACACACACACACACACACACACACACACACACACACACACACACACACACACACACACACACACACACACACACACACACACACACACACACAAACACACAAACACACACCATGTAAGCACCCGGCATATAAAATCAGATGATAGTAGATTATGCATCGCGGCAGCAGGCCCTGGGGATGCCTGTCACAATCTGACAGGAACTGTGGCTCCCCATGATTGCTGTTGCTCCTCTCTATTCCTGCAAAGGAAAAAGCCCAGTGCCATTTGAAGACACTCGTTGCTTCTCAGATTCGGGGCACTGCCGCAGAGATTCCAAGTTGCGTTCCTCTTAGCATGTTCATGTGCCTGGGATACAATTCACTACCTGCTTGCTGTGTATACAGTCAGACCTCGCATAACCGCACACATCCGTTTTCTACAAAAATATCCGGATAGGCGAGGGAACCGGATAGTCGAACACACATACTGTATGTAAGCATGGCATATGCTGTACATTTGTAACCAACTATTTTCTTCCGGATGGCGAGGGATCCGGATAAACGAGGACCGGATAAGCGAGGTCTGACTGTACCACTATAGCCGTTATTCCCGTAGCTATGCAAAAGACGTTACTTCAGTGACGTCTGGCGCTAGCCAGGGTCCACCCCAGCTTTAATTCCGTGTTTGTTTGTTTATGCTGTCGGCATGCCTGGCGCTATCCCGTACCTGTCCCGTACCGTACCATCAAAGACAGCTAGCTGGCCACAATATTCAAATCGGGCTTTCAAATGCAATAATAAAGTGAAGCAACTTGGAAGGATGAGTATGTATGCGAAGTGTATTGGGGGAATGCATGCAGGGCGATAGTGCGGGTTCGAATCCCAGGTTATGTCTTGAAAAAAAAAGGAAAAATGAAGAAATTATAACATCCCTATGCTTTTTTTGCCTAGGTCATCAAGGTGGTAGACGGTGTCGTATTACCCTCGAATGCAAAGAGAAAGTTTGATGTAGCCAATCAATGGAAAAAAACATTTCCATCAGTTCTAATAACATGCACGAAGAGCTAGGCAAAAAAAAGCACAGCGTAGGGCCCTGAGCTTCCAAGCTCTCTCGTTTATTATTCAGTGTGTAATGCATGGTCTGATTCTGGTATACCATTGTAATAGGGAGGTTTAGTTCCCACGTAACGGAAACGCGTACGTGGGTGATCCACGTAAAGTGGATGAAGGGCACCCACGTTGCACTGTTGTGTTTAGTCACACGGAACAAACAAAAGCATAAAGCGAAAGGCCCAAACCTGGTCAAAGACGAAGCTACCCGAAGCTCATCCAATATTTCGATTTCGTGAACCGGAAACTTCTTCAGCTGAGCACCCTCACAGCTCGCACAATGCGCTCCATTCTGATTTTCACCCACGTTCTGGCGGAACGTGGGTGAGCCTCCATACACGGTATGTCGTGAATCAGAAAACGTCTGTACGTGGGTCACTGAGTATCACGTGGTACACACACGTAAAGTACCCACGGATTACGTGGGACTAAACCTCCCTAGTATTCGATATAATTATCACGACTTCCAATTAGCCATTCATTGGTCATCATAATTATAATGATATTTTGAAGGAGAGGCTGTAGCGACTTCGGCGATACTCCTACGTGGGAGCTCGTGCCTTAACCTGCTGACTTGAAACCGTGGTGGTGCAGCTCTCAACAAAAACATGTTACAATGCAACGCAGTGCGTCTGTGTTAAACGCGACGCGATAGTCACTTCAAGCTACAGCTTATGCCAGTCCACCGGCATTTCTCAGACAGCGATGGCAGTACGGACGCGACCAGGGAGAATGATGGGATTAGAAAACAAGGGCACACTGTCAATACCGGCACTATATGCCGTGGTTGGCTATCACCCCTCTCTCGCACTTACTGGCACTATATGCCGTGGTTGGCTATCACCCCTCTCTCGCACTTACTGGCACTATATGCCGTGGTTGGCTATCACCCTTCTCTCGCACTTACTGGCACTATATGCCGTCGTTGGCTATCACCCCTCTCTCGCACTTTGCGTGCCAATTGGTCATGGACCACGAGTTGAGTGAAATAAATAGATAAATAAACAATACTGTCGTGGACATGGAAATCCAGTCGAATGACCGGAGCCGGCGCCCTCAGCGTGTACAGAGTGTTGCATGCAGTGCACATGTAATTCCGATGCGACCAGCGCATAAAATTAGGGCTGAAACGATCGTGTATTTTCACCTATCGATTACTCATTAGCTTAACGATCGATTAATCGATTATAATCGTTGGCAAATAGTGTGAGAATTTTGTGCAAAAACTACCCTGTTTCCGAAAGCTAGGCCTTCGTAATACCAAAAATCTGCATTAGTGTTAGGGTAGCTCCGAAACATGGCAGTTTTGAAGTCAATTTAACCTCAGAATATGTACCATGCCCCAGGCAACTGCATACTCATAGTGGAAACTGACTTAAACTTCTCAAAACGAGAGTTTTCAGTACTTTTTGGACTCAAAATCTCAAACAAGTAATCTATAACGTAACGATTACTTGATTGATAAGGAATTATCGATCGCTTAGGGGCCGTCCATAATTATCGATCTTTTACACGAAGAGAAAAAGTTTCGTATATGGGTGGGTGGGTCAAGGGGAGTTTCGTTTTGAAAAATATTGATATGTGAGACATCAAGGCATTCTTGCTGCCAAGTCAATCTATTTTTTCGTTCAGGGGATGGGTGGGTGGGGGAGGGTCCTAACTAAACTTTTTCGTTTCGTGAAAATTATCGATAATGCCTGATAGCCCCTTACCGAGTAATTGGTGTAATCGTTTCAGCCCTACATAAAATGTGTGTACGAGTACCGCTTACTCACGATCAAGGCTGCACGGCCAGCGCCCTGGGGCCCGCTACACGTGCGACCGGATTTCCATGTCCACGACAGCACCTGCCATCTTGCTGTCACTGGTATGTCGAATTTAAATTTACCATGCTTATGGTGGACTTGTTCTACTTCGAAGTAGTACACACTACTATACATACTTTTTACTTCACCTCAAACTGTTGTCATAATTAGGCAGTCGGCGCGAGAATTCAAAGCGAATTAGCGGGACGTCTCCAGAGAAAGCAGGCCTAATCAGTATGTGCTCCTTTCGATGTACGACCAAACAATAGCCACTCTTTTTGCCATCTGCCATGCATCTACTGCAGACTGACTCACATGTAAACGCTTAGCAACAGTTGTGCCCGGCATCAATAAGCAAACAAACAAGAACGAACAACACGATGGCAAAATACACTTGGCGACCAGGGTGCGGAAGGACCGAAAATGACCAGTCGTCACGTCACGGGTGAGATCCAAGATGCCGGCAAGAGAATCCGACACATCTCACTGGCCCATGATTTGTCCATTGCTTGTCTGACCATCACAGCCCCGTACAACCTATATCTCTCCTACACAGCAATGACCTTGGAACACACAGGCCATAGCGCTGGCTCTACAAGACCTGCTCGCATGGGCCAGGCATGACTACAACTGCAGTGCAATAACACAGCACTGCTGACTGCACGTGGGCTATCGCCCGGCAAGAGCTACACCTACCTTCCACTTCTCAAGTCTGCTCGTACACACACGTACACACACACACGGCACTCTGAATTGATCGATGAAGACGCTTGGATCTACAACATATCACTTACGATCTCCAGCCACATGGACGACGGCTTGACCAGGTAACCAACTAGCGGTTTATCAGGTACTAGCTTGGACAAGGGTGGGATTTCCACCGGTGCAGTAGCGACAGGCTTGGATGGCGCTGACGATTTCTCAGATTGAGCCGATGTGGGTTTGGATGCGGCTGCAGTTTTCTTGGACGGAGATGTGGCAGGCTTGGAAGAGACCGCAGTTTTCTCGGGGGCGGCTGCAAAGGAAAGCACAAATCTCCTTATTCACAACGGCCCAATCAAACCGCAGGACATACAGCAATACCAGCACTTAATTCCGGGAGCTGTATAAACCCAGGAAAGGATACGACACTGATGTCCGCGAATCATGTTTGACATAGCTCGACGCCCATAAATAATTCCGCTGAGTACTCCTCAGAGCAAAATAATTCACGATTCGATAGATTTGAAAAGGGTTTGCTCCCCACATTGGAGCTCGCGATATTCCGCCGACTTGACACTTGACTTTTTGAAACAAATCATCGTCGAAGTCGCAACCACTATTTCGATTTGATAGATCACAAGAAAACCCCTCTGGGAGCTGGCTATCCATGACTATTTCTCTTAGAACTTTCAGTTAGTGGTAAGAATTCATCCAGTGGGGCGCACTGACCACTTGAATTGAGCAAAGCAGAAAACTACGAGATCGTGGATGCAATTGAAGTTTGGTGACTTTTCAAAAGCAACACTATTTTTAACAACGACACGACAGTTGAGAGGGACGTGTTGTGTTCCCTTCACCCAACCTTGCCAACTCATTCCTCTCCAGAAAACTGATCTAGGGCTACCAGGACATAATCGGGCTGAGCTATTTTTTTGGTTTGTTCTGGTTCTTAGCCGTCACTGAAGGCTTTCTCTTTATCCTTTTTTATTATGTAACACATGTACCGGTAATGCAAACCCGGAATCCTTCACGGTTTTCGTGATGGGAGTGAAATAGCAAAAGTTACCCGGTGCAAAACGTAGAACTGTAGCAAAGAAACTGAGGAAATTGACTCCAATCGCAAAAATCTCCAGGTGCAAACTTGTCGGTGCTCGCAAATCGCGAACTAAAACGGGCACCGGAGTTTCCCGGTTCACAGTAACAGGTTTTCATTTAGAAGTTGCAACTTCGGCGGTATTAGCGATGAAGTTGGTTGTTCCAACGAGGAACACGCGCTTCCTGCCGAACTTGACTGACTAACGACTGCCATTCGGAGCACACGAGGAGCACGTCGCACCTTCCTCTCGGCAAACCTGCAAGAAAAAACACCACTCAAGTATTCATTCCCGTATAAAACAGTTGACGAGAGTAATATCTTTCGTACTCTTGGTTCATTTATGGTGAAAGCATCTCCGAAAACTTGAAAGTCGTAGTATGTCCGCACATTCTGAAGGCAGTGGTTAGAGCATCGATGGCTACAAGCGAGGGTCCCTGGTTCGAGTCCTGGTGGTGACAGCCAGTATTTTCTTCAGATTTTTCCCGTTTGTGTCTTTTCCTCAAACTAGTGAAGATTTTATGACTTGGGGCTCCCCGCGTGCTAGTTTGTACGTGAAGTGTGTGGGTACAGTGAGGGCTGTGTCCCACCCGCCTGTGTGGATTCACAGGAAGTGTGAGTTACGAAGTCTGAAGAAAATGTTGAACGGTCTCTGCTGGGATGACGACTACACCATAGCTCAGTGGTCAGAGCATCGCTGGCTACAAGCGAGGGTCCCTGGTTCGAGTCCTGGTGGTGACAGTCAATTTTTCTGAAGTTCCCGTGATTTCTACTTGAGGTCTTCCCCAATAATGGCGAGGTATACGTCGCCTGAGCTTTTTCATGCCATATCCTCTCCCGGGTTTATACAACTCATTGGAATAGTACAGCCAGCTCCCTTTGTCATCCGCCATGAGAAAAAGTCTTCCCTTTTAGAGAGGCATTCACTTACAAAAGTTAAATTCACTGTAGGGTAAAGATAACAGCGGGGAAGAAAGAAATCTGCAATGGCCGTCACTCTAGGCACAAGTACAGAATTCAAGCTCTTGGGGGAATGGTGAACTAGAAGCCTTGAATGCGTGTAGAGAGGAAAAGCCAGCAAGAGATAAGAGAGAAGTGATATTCTCATCAGACAGACCTGGTTTTGACGATTCCTTTACAGCCTTTCCCGATGCCTGACCATCCTCCTGCTTTGTCTTAGAAGACCTAGATGTGCCAAGACAAAAAAACCAAATTTAGGTTGCGTTTGGTTGGTCACATTCCACAATGGGAATCACTGGGAATCATTCTTGCCCGTTTGTTTGGTCAAAAAATTCCGCTAGGTTGGGCCCATTGGGAATCGCCGAAAATGATTCTTTTTGGAGAATGATCATTCCATGTCACATGCTGGAATGAGCGTTCTCATTCCGGAATCAAAAATGATAATGGCTGCCACGAGCCAAAACAATGTAGCAACAGGTTCAAGTGCCTCAAATCATGTACTCAGAAGTACCATGACTCTCTAGAGTCGGGTAATAGAAAGGAGAGCCACCGTTCCACAACGACATCATGGAAAGGTTATGTCAAGTGATTCCTAATTGATTCTGGCACGTTTGTTTGGTCAGGTAATTCTTGCCAATTCCCATTCCAGAATAGTTGTCATTTACATTTTGAAAATGCCCAAACAAATGCAACCTTAGAATCAGCAAAGATACGGTGAGTACATGTAGTTGGATAGTGAGGCGAGAGAGAGAGAGAGAGAGAGAGAGAGAGAGAGAGAGAGAGAGAGGAGAGAGAAGAGAGAGAGAGAGAGAGAGAGAGAGAGAGAGAGGAGAGAGAGAGAGAGAGAGAGAGAGAGAGAGAGAGAGAGAGAGAGAGAGAGAGAGAGAGAGAGAGAGAGAGAGAGAGAAAGGGAGAGAGAGAGAGAGAGAGAGAGAGAGAGAGAGAGAGAGAGAGAGAGAGAGAGAGAGAGAGAGAGAGAGAGAGAGAGAGAGAGAGAGAGAGAGAGAGAGAGAGAGAGAGAGGAGAGAGAGGGGAGAGAGAGAGGGGAGAGAGAGAGGGAGAGAGAGAGAGGAGAGAGAGGAGA